>NW_009648149.1:1715727-1736282 GCF_000708025.1 Charadrius vociferus
CCCTCACACGGTGTCAGGCACCCCGGGACCTTCCCTGCAAAGGGGCTGCGGCGGTGGAAGCAGTAAAATTGGGCGACAGCTCGGTCAGAGGAGCCCGCTAATTATGGCGCGTCATCTCATTTTGTGCGAGTAAATAGGAAAGGAGGAAAAAACTTCAAAATTTAAAACTGGTGACAGCTGGATTGGGCTCATGTCGAGAGCTGCTGCAAACTGGAAGGTTGGGGTTTGACAGCGCCTCAGGAAACTGAGTTGATGTAAATGCTGGGTCGATAAATCTTGTTATGTTTGTGAAACTCTAACCTTATTTTCGGTTATAGAAGAACGAGATAAAAACCTAAATGAAATGTTTATGTTTTTTAATCTGAACTTTAAATTCAGTGTTTCTATATTAATGCTACCACATTATTTAGTATAACTATCAATATTTGTTAGTATTAATGTCGTGACTTCATTTATATGCTTATTGCTATAATATTGTTTTAATTGATACTTACACCGATCAACTTCGGGCTTTGATCTTATTTTGTTTCCCATGCAGTGGAATGAAATTACGAAATATTTCCGAGCAGGCATGCCATTGAGGAAACACAGGCAACACTTCAAAAAACATGGAAGCTGTTTTACCGCATCAGAAGCTGTAGACTGGCTCCATGAAGTATTAAGGAATAACAGTAACTTTGGTCCTGAAGTTACTAGGCAGCAGACTGTTCAATTATTGAGAAAGTTTCTCAAGAATCGTGTAATTGAAGATATAAAAGGGAGATGGGGATCTGAAAATTTAGAAGATAATGGTGCACTATACAGGTACAGAAATGAAGACCAGTTAACAGAGCTCTTCAGGTTGAGAACTTTATTTAAAAATCTTAATGCTCAGATTCTCAAAAATATCTTGCTTTGGGTTGAGCAGTTGGGCCAAAAATCCATCATTAGCACCATTTTACTCCACTCACAGTTTTACTTTACTGTGACTTGCAGCATAGACCACACATCCTGTATGCTGAGGGCTGTTTCCGTGCTTTTGTCTAGCCAAGTTTTTCACTGGCATGTGTGCTACGCTCAAGTGCTTTGGAGGGGAGCCAAGGAGAATTTATTGTAGTAGCTGCATGCTGTGCTACCCATCCTGTGTTTACTTCTCATGTACTTCCCACAGAACGTCTTAAGTGGGAAACAGAGCTTACCCTAAGCTCTAAAATCAAAAGTATTAATGGCCCTCACTTCTCAAATTCTGCTCTCTGTGTTGAGATATCTGAGTTTCTTCAACTTGACTTTGGAATCGAGAAAAGTAGCCCAAAACTAATTTATAGTATGATAAGATTAAACAGTGTTTTAACAAGAAAACTTCAGCATTTTTCTTCTTACTTTCCTGGACCTTTTCAGACTCTTATGGAATCACACTGATAGGGTATGGTTTTGGTTAAGTGACTTCTTATATTTTTAATCTATTCTAAATGTATTTAACATCTCTCCTATTCATTACAGATTTCCTTCAACATCTCCAGTTAAACCTCTGCCAAGCTCATGTCCACCAAAAGAGAACTTGGAAAACTTCTCTAGAGACAAAGACAGACTCTTTAAATTGCCACATTTATCCAGGACAACTTTTAAAAAACATGAGTTACTACAGTCTCTGGTAATAACTTTTGTTTCTTACATAATTACAGTTGCCATGTATTTTCTTTATTCTTAAAAAAAAAAAAAACCTAGAAGCAATCGTCTTTTAGTGACACTGTTCTGTTTTGTCATCTTGCCTTCCAGCTTAAGAAATACATTGGTATGTTCTTCTAGACAGTGAAATAGAACAGTTATATAGGTATAATGGAAA
Source organism: Charadrius vociferus (assembly GCF_000708025.1). Lineage (NCBI taxonomy): Eukaryota > Metazoa > Chordata > Aves > Charadriiformes > Charadriidae > Charadrius > Charadrius vociferus. The sequence goes on from NW_009648149.1 coordinate 1,717,550, forward strand.
GATAAAGCTGCATTTCATAATGAAGTGTCTCAGTGACGTGTGCTGTTTCTCTTCTTGCACGCACAAAAAGACATTTTCGTTAAACTGTAAATATTCAAGCAAAAAGCATACATGTAAAATCATAGCTTTAACTGTAACATGGTGTTTTTGAAATACTGGCAGCAAGTGAATAGGATTATGCATTTGACAGAAGTTAAGTACGCTCTTAAACCTGTGTGAAGCTGTTTTTTCTAAACTTACTGGCAATAGTTTGTGGGAAGGGAAATGTGGGGATAGAGTGTTATTAATGCAGCCACTTTACTTAATCGGAAAGAAAGGTCATTTTGGCGCGCGCACACACACACCACCCCACATCCTCCATTGCAGTTTTGGGCTAATTTTGCATCAATGTGATCTGAGATTACATAGAGTTTTAATTGTATAGGTCTGTGTAAGCAATTGAGCATCTCATGTCATCAGTATGGGAGGGGTTTTGTTTTCTTTTGCATTCTCTTGTTTTTGTCTCCTTCAGTGCAGAATTAGCCCTGCTACAGTATTTCAAAGTATTGGGAGGGCTGGAAGGTGGAGTTCTAGAAATGATCTGGACAGTATTTCCTTGTTGAAACTTAATGTATTTTTTGTTTAGGACAAATAAAAAGCATAAATTAACTGTTTTGCTTACATTTTGAAAAATGATGCGAGTGTTCAGCCCTTTATTCTTTTGAGATTTCTCTGTGTGTGACTATACTTTCTGGATTTAGATTGTGATCCTAAAGGAGAATACTTCACCTACTAATACATTTGGATTTTATGTGTTTCTGTCTTTTAAATTGCTGACTTCTGATTTGATTAGGTCTTTTTTCATTGTGTCCTTTTCTGCTTTTTAGTGGGTATGCTTACATTTCAGTGCTGAGACTGTTAAGGTTACTCCCTGGATCCTGTTTTGGAATTTAATGTTCTGCAGAATGCCCTATATGTTTGAGAAGAGTTTTTACTTAATTTTGAATTGTCTTGAGACTTGATTATCTTATGGTATAAACCACTAATTTTCAGGAAAACTTAGAAAAAACAAACCCAGATGTAATAAAGGAAAACAAGGAAGATGCACTACATAGGAAGGAAATAAGCCAGGAATACGTGCAAGAAACTTGGAGAAATGTCATTCTAATACAGTAAGTAATAGATTGTAAAAAGTTCCTTCTTGTATATGTACTTTGGGTATATAATGGCCCGATCAAGCTTTTGGCTTGCAATTTTTTTTGAAATGTTTAAAATTATATTTTAAGTGGGATATTTTTTCCTAACTATTGTTTATATATACTTCGTAATGTATTTATTAATATTGCATTGTTGCATTTAAGAAATTTATTGAAATTTATTGTTGCTGGTGTTGAAGTATATTTTAAGTAATATAGATGCTCGCTCTTACTGGCTTTTGGTGTTTGTCCAAGGAAAAAGTGGGTCCTCAAATTGTCCTTCTGGAAGTGAGGATGTATTAAACAGCAAACTGGCTTATCAAGTAACTAGTGTTTGAATAGATATGGAAAGAACTTGTTTTCATTCATTATTATGAAATGTTTTAGGACATCTGCTCTTTTACCCCCCACAGTTTGCAAACCATTTTAGGCCTCCCGTCTTTGGAAGAAGTTTTGCAGCCAACACAGATAGTTCCTGAGTACGTCATGTACAATATGACTAACACAAGCAAACATGGTGTTGTTATTTTGCAGGACAAATCAGGTAAGGTTTTTGTTTTTTTTTTCTTCTGATTTTCCTTAAAGATTCTGTATGGGGCAATTGCCACAAACAATAAATAATGATTAAAGTAATATGTTTCATGGTCTGCTTTTTACACTTTTTTCCCCAAACTAGAGTGCAGTTCGGTATATTTGACTGGAACGTTCTGTAGATGTATTGTGTTGACTTTTAAATTACACATGTAGCAATATTTTAAATTAGTTTTAAATTTGATCATTTATATTTATTATATGTGTGTGGTTATTTGTATTAGTTGTTAAGTCTTTGGGGTTATGTATAAATAATGTACTTGTTTGTTTATTTTAGAAGACCTCCCTCACTGGGTGTTGTCAGCTATGAAATGCCTCGCATACTGTAAGTCACTGAATAGCTTTTAAGTTCCAGAAACCTGTTTTGAGTTGAAAGTGAATTATACTTGCACATTAAGATCAATTAAGCAATACATATTCAATTACTGCACAGAAACATAACCTAAAAGAGTTAACGCATGTTAAAGATGTTATATTTTGGGTAATCAAGATACCACTCCTTCAGCTGTTATCCTGCTTTTTTAGGATGCGTTGTCTGATTCTGCATATGAATTTTTGGCAACCTGAACAGGGTAAATTACTGGAAGAGGGGCTTCAGTGTTCCTTAACCCATGCAATGTACAGAAGAATTAATTAAACTCTGTAAGCTTTCAGCAGAAGCATGCTGTCCAAGGCCATGGAAAAGCTAAGGACTTTTTTTTACAAAAATAATTCCTATTAACAAAGAGTCAGGCAGAGAGAAAACTCAAGTGCTTGGGCAAAACGTGTGTGGCTTCTTCTAATGCAGTTTTTCAGAAGTAAAGGGACTTTGCTTTTCCAGTTACTGGCTTTGAGCCGGACTAAAACAGTTCCTACATGTCATATTAAACTGGGGAAGCCAATTCACAGAAAACCAGTTAGATTTTTTTTTTTCTCTAGAAAAAATCAAACAAAATTTTGCAAAGGGTTTAAGGTCAAAGCATGCTTTTATAGACAGCTTTATAGTCTACTGGATTTGTCATGAGAACAGAAGGAGGAGTTCTGCTCGTTTGTTCCTGGGTCCTGGACTTGGAGTATAGCTCCTCTGGTACCTCCTTATCTGCTTCCTCATCTTTTTCTTCAAATTGTCTTTAGAAAAAGGTTATGCTTAAAACCCAGTAAGACACCTTTTATAGTTGCAGTTCAGCTGTGGAAAATGAAGGTCTTCAATGTCTTACTAATCACTGCGTAGTAGATGAGATGGATTTTTAAAGACGTTTTAGGTGTTAAACATATTTTGTGACAGAACTGATCTTTAATTCTCTGCAGACTGAGATTTTGCATCATCCCTTGTTTTGGTACTAATGTATGAAATATCAAGCAGCAAAACTAATAAGTGGTTGCAACTTACAGAAAACTTAATGCTTCTATTTTGTTTGTGTATTTGATTAAATGTAAAATTTAGAAAGGTACAATGTTAAATCTTAAACTTCAGAAAAGAAGAATCAGTTACCTAAGGTATCAGTGCTGTGTTTACTTGAGCAGCTGCTTTATGTTACCGCACAGTAAATGCTTTCTCAGTAGTTCCAGTTAACACAGGTTTTCACACATTTGGGGGGAAAAAAAAGTACTTTCACAGTGAACCTAATGAAATTCAGTTTCTAACGGCTCAGTCTGATGTGAATTCTTTTGCTAATAAAGGAGTGGTTTTGGTTTTCAGCATGTGCTGTAGCAGACCTGTGTGGTGCTATTAGTCTTTCTCCTTTGCAGGGCCACTGATTTTTATGAAACTTCACAGAATCCAACTGTCTGTGAGGCTTCCTTTGTCAGATGTGTTAGAAATTGTGTTATAAACATGTACAGATTGCAATTATGTAAACTTTGCATCTTTATGAAGCAGGCTTTGAAAAGATTCTGGAGAAGCAGAGGACAACTCGACTGACAATTAGACTGACTTTTTTTTTCCTTTTTTATAAAACTGCCTCTTTAAATGGCTAACAGGGCATGCTAGAGTTAGATAGAGGAGTGCCTTTCAAGTGAAATGCACGATGATGTGCTTGCCCTGCTGTTTAACTCTTGCCCCTTTTCCTGGCAATCTCCTTCGTTAGCTCCCCTCAAAGCTATACTGGCTGTAACCTGGTTGGATGGTGTGTGCTTATACATCTGCGTATATCTCTAGCTGCTCAGTGGAACTGTGGTAAGGGTCCGGGCAGGGTTAGTGTGGCTTCAGAAGTTCAGTTTTCAGCATATGCTCTTGGGAAAATGACTTTTTTTTTTTTTCTTCATCATGACCCTTTTTCTTCAACTGCATTCCCCAAAATATAGAGCCTCTTACATGAAGAGCACTATTAGGAAAAGCAGGACAGGGAAGAGATTGGTGAGTGGATTTAAATTGAAGTAGAAAATATAACTGAGCACTGGTCTTTGAGCGTCTCAATACCTTAATTCCCACATCAGTCCTGTATTTAGAACTAATAGGTCTTTGTATTCATGAGACCAAAACAGTAAGCAAGCTTTCTGGTTTTTTGGATTCTCAATTTCTAATTTGAGTGAATTAGTTTAAGTGGAGATTTTATCTCTGCGTCTGCTAGCTATCCTGTAACCAAAGGATTAAGGTGGTGGTTACTTTGCAGAGTGAAAACTAAAAATACTTAGACTGGCAGGGGGAATACTGCTCTACTATATCTTTAGTGTAGTGTGTGGTAATGTGATTATAATTATAAAGTTTGATCGTATTGAAAGTTTAATTTTCCCTAGTTCTATGTGTAATTAAAACTGCTCTCTCCTAATTCATTAGAATTGGCATCGTAAGGTAGCTTGTTTCATTTGTAGGAGTTCAGTGGGGTATGATAACGTTAGGGTTAAAAGATCTACACAGAGGCAAATTTTATTCATGCCAGGACCCCTTTCATTCATTCTTTTTCATGTCTGTAGCAACATGGTCAAGGTTTATTAATCAGATCTCTTGGATTATTGGATTGTTTACCTGTCTACTTCTGCAGAAAAGATCCACCCTGAGAATAGTGGTGAACAAAACTTTCTCTCGGGGAACTATTTGAATAGAGGAGCTGAAGAGAGGAGGTCCCACAAAGGGAAAAGACGCTGACCAGCTCTGTTTGGCCTGTGGGTAAAGCAACATGTATTCGTTGGCTGTCTTCCCAGCACATTCTTCAAAGCTGGTCACAGCAGGAGCTGCTTGAGCTGCAAGCTAGAGCTCCCTGTGGGAGAACTGGGGTAACTGTCGTTTGGAAATTAAGGAAATACTAATGGCGTTTATTGTTATTATTTTGCTGAGGAACCTATAAAGTGCATAAATGAGTTTTCATTTATTTTCTTGGTGTGGAACAGCTCATTGAAACTGAGCACAATTGCTCAGTGGGTATATGGAATATTTTATACGGCTTTTGCTTACATGTGGTACAATGCTGAACCAAACAAAATATTTGTATACTGCTGATATGATTCTTTTCTTGTGAAACAGTCATCCCTACAAGAACAAACTTATGTTGATTTTTAAGTTGTTGTTGTTTTTTTTTTTTAATAATGGAATTGTGAGAGTAAATACTTTGTGAATTTTCTTTCTCTCTCTTTAGGGCCTAGAAATAATGACATGAGCCAGCCAACTTACAGTGGGTTTGAACGGGATGTATTCAGAACGGTTGCTGACTACTTTCTCAGTCTCCCTGAACCATTACTTACTTTTGAATACTATGAACTTTTTGTTAATATTTTAGGTATGTATGAATTTAGAAATAATCAGTGGAAGCTATAAATGTTTATCATCTGAGGAACAAATCTCTAATTCCTATCAGACCTTGACCCCCTAATCTGTGTGGTAGTTTGAATCTGAGGAAGATCATCGATGTTATCATGTTGTATTACAACATTAATTGAAATGCAGTTCTGTCTCATAATATCCTATACAAATTGCTGTCTGAGCTAACATTCTAAATATGTGATAACCATAACTTAAAAATATGTGCTCTCTCCTGTCTGTTCCTCACTGTTGCAGTATGTTAACTTTCTTTATTCTTGCATGTTGGTTGCCATTATCTTGTTAGATTGCTTTTGGACTGAGCTAAATTTTTCTTAGGTTTTACTAACAGAGTCAAATTAGTGTCTTATGTTTGCTGTCTTCTCTGTTCAGTTAGCAACTTCCTTTCTGGACTTGTTCGTTTTCATACCACTTGCATCTTAATTTATATTTCATTTTCTGATAGTTATGTGTGGCTACGTCACAATTCCAGATATATGCAGTGGAAAACATTCTGTCCAAGATGAGAAATGTGTCCCGCAACCTTCAAAAAATCTTCACTTGAACTCTTTCAAGTCAACTGAGTGTCTTCTTCTAAGCCTACTTCGCAAAGAGCCTGACAAAAAAAACAAAGAATGTGAAGTTTCCAGGAAGTCTTCTTCAGCAGAGCTAACTTTTCAAAAACAATGTGCAAAGAAATTGCAGCAACATAAACTGACATGTAGACAAGGTAGTGCCGATAGTCTAATAGGAGGAAGTTGTCAAAATCTTTCAGGTTTCAGGAATGAACAAGATCCACCTCGAACATTTAGAACAAGATGTTACTCTTTGGAAAGAATTGGAGATACTACTTCAAGTGTATATAATAAAGGAGGATCTGATTCCCTCAGGCAAAGTGATGTGAATGCCATCCTTGGCACAAGAAATGGAAAACAATCAGTACCGTATGAGCATAAAGCTAATTCTGTATTGGAGCTGAGGTTTGATAACACGTGTCAAAACCAAACCCATGGTGTCAAGAGAGTGTCAGCCTCAACTCTTCAGGATAAAGAGCTGTTTAATGAGAATCACGGTTCGAAGCAAATATGCAGGTCTCCGAGTGTACTTGGCAAGAGGAACTCAAGAAGTTGTGTTGCCATTAACACACCAGTAGCTGAAATCACAGTCAAGCCAAGGCCTCAACTTTGTGGGCAAGGAAAACCAAATACCTCTGGTGTGACTTCTTCAGTGGACATCAGGACTGAGGTTTCCCATATCACCGTCAATAAGAGACTCAGCAAAAGTACCACAGAACTCTCAGAATACCCTTTCACTCACTCTTCTTGTATGTTGACTGGCACGCAAAGTAAGATGGCTTTCTAAAGCATGGTGTATTGGCTTATTGTGTTGACTAACTAATCTCTGCTTCCTTAATCTTTGGCACTGTTGCTAGGTTTTTTGATATGCATATAACATGTTCTCTGGGTTTGTGGTTTGTTTTTTTTTTTAAACGCATATAACGTTCTCTGGGTTTGTGGTTTGGGTTTTTTTTAAATATTCTGATTGCTAAATTACACCATTTAAAGATAGCCCTTTGTACCTCTGCTAAAAAGCAGTAGTGTGTAGTGTCTTTGGAGTCTTAAACTTGATGTGTCAGTAATTCACCTTTCTGTTCAGGTAAGTGATAAGTAATTTTTACCCAGCCACTGTCGAAGAGTGAGGCAGGGAATTTGTACAGACCTGCCTGTTTGAGATGTCTGTTTCTGTGCTTTGAAACACGTTTTCTGTGAATAACGTTAATGTCATTTCTTAATTATATTACGGTTTTAATTGTACCAGCAGTTTATCAGAAGCAAGCTGGAGATGACCACACAAAAGAAGGCCGCAACACATTATCTACTATGTTACAGCTGATTTCTATGAAACATAGATTATCTTCATTGGAAAAAATGAAATTTCTTGTACTGAGATAAACGTATCCTGAAAGTTGGTTCAAATCTTAATGACAGCTGTCTTTAAAATTAACTTGTAGATCTACTTCAGCCTCATTTAGAAAGAATTGCTGTTGAAGCTCTACAGATATGTTGTTTGTTGCTTCCACCACCAAATCGTAGAAAGATTCAGCTCCTAATGCGTATGATCTCTCGGATGAGTGAGAATGTTGATATGCCACGACTGCATGATGCAATGGGCACACGTTCCTTGGTAAGAGAATCACGAGTGCAGCATATCTATTGTTTTAAGAACATGGCTGAAGTAATGCTGAGAATACTAGCAGTATTTTGTACTTGAGGCTCTTGTCTCATTGCAATTAAATAGTGATTAATGGGCAGATTTTTTTATCTCCAGAATATCTACAAAAATCTGACTTGAAGCAAGCACTTTCTTGTCTCCATCCTAATGTATTTCAAATATTGGTTTTGCTTTTGTTTACTTTGGGAGAAGAAGGGAAGTAATTTCTTAAAGGAATGGAAATGATTGTTTTGTCTGATTTCTCACCCAATGGCCATTTAACTTATAAGGTGTTGGCAAAGCGTCTGTTTCTTGGACTAGACATTTGTGTATGTGAGTTATGACAAAAACAGTTCCGAAGAAGTAAATGTTCTGCCTATTGAGTTTAAAGACTAGCTTCAAGGTCTGAATTTAAGCTTTCATTGGAACAACTAAAGATTTTTGTCAAATAAGATTAGATACAGTGGCAAAGTACCTGCACGTGCTCATTTAAAATAAGCCTACTAAAAGCTGGAAATACGAAAGCTGTAAAAGTGTAAGAGTTTTCTACCTCTTTAAAAAATGTGTTTCTTAATTGAAAGTACTGTTCAATTCAAAACAGTATCAGTCTAATGTTACAAGAAGTTACTTTATTTCAGATGAGGAAAAAATAATCAGTTTTCCTCCTCTCTTGACCACTGGTGTAGGCAAGAGAGGTTGCAGGGAAAGTCGGTATTGGAGAATTCATTGTGCACTGTGACTGGAAAGCAGGCAAATCCCTCAACTGTGCGTACTAATGATCTGCTAAACACTTCCAGATGATACAGACCTTTTCTCGATGCGTGCTATGCTGTGCAGAAGAAGTAGATCTTGATGAGCTGCTTTCTACACGATTAGTTTCCTTTCTAATGGACCATCAACAAGAAATATTTAAAGTACCAACTTACCTGCAGGTTGCAGTGCGAGATCACATAGAATACATGAAGATGGCTGAGGTTGGTGGCATGACTGAAGTTTAAGTTCAGTTGCTGATTGCAGAGTATTTCTTTAATTCTGAAGGTAGAATGGGAAAACTGCAAATAAAACCACTACATTTTGGATGCAAACTCTAATTATTAAACTGTTGGTGCAATCATAGATATTAGCTACACCATAATTTATTGCAACTTGTGATGTCACTGTAAGTTAGTACGCTTGGATGTTTGTTAGGTACCTTCTCGCTGAAATAGTACATAATAATTTGAGTATATACAGACCTCTTCTTCGACGTTTTGTTTCAGTGCAAATATCCAAAGGAAGAAATCTGTGCCATATTGCCAACGTATTCATACTGCAAGCAAATAACTCCTCAGGAGTTTGAAGAACAAAAGGTTTCTACCTCTCAAGCTGCGGTCGCAGAGCTCCTGGAGAACATTATCAAAGATAAAAACTTGTCTGTGAAAGACAAAAGGAAAAAGTTAAAACAGGTAAGGAACGTGGTGGATATTGCATCTACTTCTGAAAACGACATTGTGAGGGAAGGATCGCAGTCACGAGACCCTGGTACAGAACAGAGCAGAATGTGTGGAGAGAGATGCTCCTTTCGTAACAGAGAGCTGTTTCATGTCTTGTGGTTGCATGCTCTGACAGGGGTTTTAAAGACAGTGTCTGATATAGTGTTTGATACTGTCTGGTGGCAGCAGCATTCAAACAATGATTTAAAATTAGTCTAAGATATTGCTCTCCATTGCATAATGTGCGCTGGAGTTCTAGCAAGGTTTGGTGTGGTGGACTGGCTATACAAGGTTACCATTAAAATGCTGTGGATGGGCTTAAAATCAATAGGCAATAAAAGCAGTTCTGCTTATTTGTTTTGTTTTTGCTTTAAGAGGTCAAGCGCTATCTGTTCACAGTTCTGAAACACTCTTTTCTGTGGCCTTAGCTTTGTGTTTTGTAACATGTATATTGCTCAAGATTATCTGGTGCTTCTGTGACCTACTAACATATTGCCTAATACTAAATCTAAAATACAGCAATTCTGGCAGGATTTAATACTGGAGGGTTTTTTTCTTTTTCGGAAAACCTTTGGCAAGTATTTCTGACCAACTGAATAGTATTGTACTTGTCCTAGAATCTCCTAAGCAAGTCTTGTGACTCAAATTTGAGAAAGCAGCTTTTCAGAGCAAGTACATTTCTTCCCCTGGTGCCCCTCCTCCAGCTTCTGCAACGCTGACTTTCGTATGTGTGACGAAAACTTTCTGGTCCTGTAAAAGTGAAGGCTGGACTTTTGTTCAAGTTCATTAATACTTCCTGCATGTAAAGGAGAGTAGTTAATTACAGCTGATTAAAACTTGGGGTAAACAAGCAAGCAAGTGATACACAGCAGCGCTTTAAGCAGGTAAAGTGGGGAGGAAGGAAATAAACTAAAATCCTCTAATAGTAAAACTGGAAGTACATACTTAAATTTTTGAGTTCTCACCAAAGTCCCGCAGCAGCTTGTACTGCAAGGGCCACGTGTTAGCAAAGTTTATTTTTAAAATTCACAGAGCTGTATCGTTACAGTCTTGCCGTTTGTGCTGGGATAGCTGGTGGTGTGATAAATCACAACTTTTTGGAGCCATTATTCAGATCTGATACTTAGAGTCGGGGAAAGCCAAATACATTTCGCTTCCTAGAGGGTTAGGTTCAACGTGGGTTATCACCGCAAGTTACAAGTGGTGTCATTTTCTGTAGGTTGAATCCATCAGCAGAAAGCTTTGGCTGATGCATAGATGTATGTACCATTATTCCTTCCTGAGGCCTTATGTAGGAAACAGGCAAAATGTCAAAAACGTCTCTCTGAAGCCAGATATTTTTCTTTAGTCGTGTATCTGCAGGAATTGAGAAATAACTCCCTTGGTTAAGTAGCAAGCTTTCCTAAGAGAATACCTTCAAAATCTGCTGAATCTTAGCTTCCATTTAGGTAAAACACACTTATTGTGATTCTTGAAAGATGGCTTCCCAAGCGCCACCAGAACAGATAGCCATGCTGGCTGGATGGCAGCGCTTCCCGCGAGCGACTGCCGTGCCTCGCTTGGGGCTGGAACGCTGGTCACACTGCTCAAACACGACGCAGCATTGCTGTTACTCAGCTGATGAGCGGCACAGCGAGCGACTGCGGGCTGTCACTGCAAATGGAGATCCCGGCAGTTCGAACAGGACCCTGTTTCCTCCTAGCGCTATTCCAGTCACAGCAGCTAAAAACTCTTGGGAAGAAAATGAGCTGAGAAGCTTTTCTCATTTCAACAGAAGATGAAGTGCCTGATAAAATTGCGATTCGACTCGTTTATCAGTTGTGAGCAAAGGGCTGCAGCTTTGGTCAAGTCTTACAGTAGAGTTACTTGACATGCTGATAGTCTCACTCCTGCTGATGTGCACCCTTACAAGGTGATTCGTGCTCAAGCCCTGCACAGCTGGAGTTCTTGATGGAGTCTCGTATTTTATTTTAATTTTTGCTTTTATTTATTCTAGTTTCAGAAGGAATACCCTCTGATCTACCAGAACAGATTTCCAACTACAGAAAATGAAGCAATGCTATTTGAGAACAAACCTACCATCAAACAACCGATGCTGAGCATAAGAAAACCAAGATTTCGTAGCCTAAGATACTAACTGAACCACACTTCAGCCGCTTATTTATTTGATGGATGGATGTATGAATGATTTACCAAAGGGCACTTGCTACAGAAATTTGGAGGTGGCTGTGTGTGTAGAAGGAAGAAATGTTTACATGGACACTATGTTGAAAGGTGCCAAAATAACTTTTTTTTTTTCTGTGCAGATAACTTTTTTTAATTACTTCTAAGAGAGAAATAAATATTTATCTGTTTACAAATTATTACGGTATATTGTGCTCAGTAAAATGAATGTGAAAATAAGCATAAAGCTATTAGGAACCAAAAATTTATATATGGTTTTCATATGGGAAACTAATAATATGCATATTATTGTAACTTTTTTAATGTCTGTTCAGGAATTCATGCCATTTATTATAGTTTGTGTAGGTTTTTAAATGTTTGTATGTTGTGAATAAATGCCTTCCTTATATTCTCAAAATACTTGTCTTTGAAGAAAACAATGGTCTTTGAGTTTGGGACTAATTTGAAAGTTGGTTCTGTTGTTTCCAAGGGAGCCAGAAATTCACCATAAATAAAGGATTATCTGACTCCATAAAATACTTCAGCTCATTTGTGAAATTCACATAAGCTTTTTATATATTTATTTACATTAAAAGTCTTGGGTATATTTCTGACACTTGCATGGAAAACTTATTTTGGATCTATCAGTATGCTTCTCAAAATAATAGAGGTGATGGATGATATGTGAAGTGACAACAAATAGAATGAGAACACATTAATTTTCTTTTTCTTTTTTTCCAGAGTTAGAGGTTTGCTTATTAATTCTGATGGGACCAGGGCTCCCCCACAAGAATATAAATCTGCAGGAGTATTTCTGTGAGAGAACAATTCAAAGTAAGTGTTTTCAGTAAAGGAGATCCCAGCTTAATATTTAGACAGAAATGCTTCGGGCAAAAAACTAGTCAGTCACCAGTGGTGAATGATGTCAGTGTTCAGTACTGGATTTGGAGAGAAACGGGCGCTTTTCTCCCCCATATTTGTATCTGTCAAAAAAGAAGCCTGAAATCCTTTTGTTTGTTTTCCCAGAGAGGCACTGACAGCGTATAGGGGCAAAGCCTAGGCAGTCTAGGGAATTTAAAACAAGATTTAATGTAAGAAAAAAAATCCCTTTTAACAGGGTAAAAATAGTGTGATATAGCAAAAGACAGATGAACCTTTAAGGATTCATTGAAACATTATTTATATTAAGTGTTATCATTTTGGGGAAGATGGAGCTATGTCAGCCAACGGGCTGAGCATGAGCTCTGCCATAAGACATATAGATATTGCTGTTTGTAATCTGGAAATGTGACGGTTATGTACCGGAACGACTGAAAGCACGATGAGGTTTTTGTAGAGCATGACCTGCAACTAGGAGCACTAATGGATCTGCCTCTCGGTCTGAACACAGTTCTCGTCACTGCATTTCCTTGGTCTGAGGAGAGGAGAATGGGACAATGGTGGTCAGAAAGAGCACTGGTAAAGGTGTTGGTGGATCCGTGGGCAGTTAGAAAGGGGGGAGATCGGTTGATGAGTACTGCACCTGAACTAACTGATTCGATGTAAGACAGCTAAAGGTCTTTGGAGGAAATGAGGCCACCATATAAATGCAAATTCTCTTGTTAATATCCAGTATTTTTTATATATTCCGATACCATACCAAACAAGGCCTATCCTCATAGAATGGTTTGGGTTGGAAGGGACCTTGAAGACCACCCAGTGCCACCCCCTGCCCTGGGCAGGGACACCTCCCACCAGCCCAGGTTGCTCCAAGCCCCGTCCAACCTGGCCTTGAACACCTCCAGGGATGGGGCAGCCACAGCTTCTCGGGGCAACCTGCCCCAGGGCTGGCACTGGGGCAGTCCCAGGCTGGACTCAGTGACGGACGGGAACTGGATTCCGGATCTGCATTCAGGATCGGGATCGCAGGCAGACGAACAGAGTCCTCCTCAGACGTCGGCCATTGCAGGAAGAGAGCTGACCTTTCGATCCCTCAGCCTTTATACTGAGCATGAGGCAGATGGTATGGAATACCCTCGTTGGTCAGTTTTGGGTCACCTGTCCTGTTCGCTCCTCCTTGCAGGTGGGACCCCACTATGCTTTTCCGCTTCCGACCCTCCAACGAGGCAAATAACAAAGTTGGTTGGCCTTGGTTGTTATAGCAATGGGTATAAGCAAGGTCCTCTCTGCATACCATGGCTGGGCATCAGCTATAAACATAGGTCTGATCACCCTGAGAGAGTGAACAGTGTCTGCACAATGTGCTGTTCATTTCAGTTGTTAGAGAGGCCCAGCTAAGAAGCGAAGTTACTGACCAAAATTGGTTCTGTTTTACCTCAAACCAGGACACCCGCTCATCCTATCACTCCATGCCCTTGTCAAGAGTCCCTCCCCAGCTCTCCTGGAGCCCCTTTAGGCACTGGAAGGGGCTCTGTCCCCTTCCATGTCTTTCCCATGTTGGGGGCCCCAGAGCTGAACGCAGTACTCCAGGTCTCCCCAGAGCAGAGGGTCACAATCCCCCCTCACCCTGCTGTCCACACTTCTGATGCAGCCCAGGATACGGTTGGCCTTCTGGACTGCGATCGCACATTGCCGGCTCATGTTGAGCTTCTCATCAATCAGCACCCCCAGGGCCTTCTCCTCAGGGCTGCTCTCCAGCCATTCCCTGCCCAGCCTGGAGTTGTGCTTGGGATTGCCCTGTCCTAGATGCAGAACCTTGCACTTGGTCTTGTTGAACTTCATGAGGTTGGCTTGGGCCCACCTCTCCAGCTTGTCCAGGTCCCTCTGGATGGCATCCCTCCTCTCCAGTGTGTGGAATGCGCCACACAGCTTGGTATCATCAGCAAACTTGCTGGGGTGCACTCCATCCCCCTGTCCATGTCACCAACAAAGATGTTGAACAGCACCAGTCCCAGTATGAACCCCTGAGGAACACCACTTGTCACCAGTCTCCACTTGGACACCGAAATGAGAAACAAAGATTAGCCCACTTTTAGGCAATACGAGTAATGCTTTATGTCCTGTAGGTAACCTTACACGTGCGTAGTAGGTCACAGATGTTCATCCTCTGTAACGCCTGTAGTCAGCTGCTTTGAAAAATCCAGTATCTGCCTAAACTTGCTTCTAATTATTCTCGACCTGTTAAGTGTTGTGTAAATACTTTATTTATTTATGTGTTCCAGTTAAGCAACTTATTAGGTGAGAAGCTCACATTTCTTAGGATTTAGCTTTCAAAGGACTGCCCTCATTATTCAGAGTTCTTGATCCATGTTATTTAATGTTCCCTTCTGAGATTTTGACAGAACTTAACAAAAATGTCAATAAATAGACAAACTGATGAGCTATGGGACAATTAAAGCATTCCAAATAAATGACAGATGCAGATTTAATTTTAATCTAAGCCTTTCTTTGCGCTATCGTTTTCTCTTGAGAGGAATTTTTTACTGGAAGCTTTTTATAGTTTTTTTTAAGTATCATATTGCAAAAACTACGATTCTGCACGGGCAGCAGTTCATTGGGAGTGAATTCACAGCTGCCTGTGGTCCATCAGTTGTGCACCACGTGGTGTGGCAGAACGGTCTGTCCCTGAATTACAGTCTTGTTCTGACAGCGGGCACTGCAGGAAGGATTCACGCTTGTCTTATTCGAGAGTGCTGTCCCGCTCCGGCAGTGAACTGCGTGTGCTGCTGGTTAGGATTCAGCACTGGGGGCTTACGCAATGGTTTTACTGGGCTTTGCTCCCTTCCTCCGCTCAGAGGCAGTGGGGTGGGCGAGGGGCTGGTGCTCGATTTCCAGTCTCTCACCTATAAAAGACTCTGAGTACTGTGGCTTTTTAACATCTGTTATAGAGTCACAGAACGGTTCGGGTCGGAAGGGACCTTGAAGACCACGCAGTGCCACCCCCTGCCCTGGGCAGGGCCACCTCCCACCAGCCCAGGTTGCTCCAAGCCCCGTCCAACCTGGCCTTGAACACCTCCAGGGATGGGGCAGCCACAGCTTCTCGGGGCAACCTGCCCCAGGGGCTCACCACCCGCACAGCCAACAATTTCTTCCTCATATCTCATCTAAATCTCCCCTCTTCCAGTTTCGAACCATTACCCCTCATCCTGTTTACACTATTTTCTTTAAACCCTTATTTTGGTTTGAGTATTTTAGTTCACTTGAAATGGACTAAGTTTATTTAAAGACATGTTCAGCAGAGATGTAATTTCCAGCGCGGGTTAGCTCTCCTAAATACTGTCTTGGGCGAATCAGAAGCTGTTCTCAGCAGGTGGCCGGCTGAGGGGCAGTCGCGGTAGGCTATTTGGATTTGGAATACGCACTTACTGGTTTGCATACACAGATCCAGAACTCTCTTCTCTTTTGCTGAAGTGCTTTAGAGCTCTTATTTGCGATGGCCATCTGCAAATGCCACCTGGTCTGCTGGCAATCGGAGGTAAATACATTTGTTGCATCCCTTTACTGCACAGAAAGACAGGATGAGCTGCTGCTTCTTGTGCTTAGCAGCACATTTTTGCTAATTGGTGCAAACACAAACTCCTTTTCAGCTATATTAGGTGAAAGGAAGAACAGTTGGTAGGTTATGGGCTGTCTTATGCTGTTCATGGTGTTAGTGTCAAACCAGATGAGTTGCCTGGTCTCATGTCGGCTGGTGAGCAGTGGCACCTGGTGACTCCAAGAAAGCAACTGGTAGAAAACAGCCAGGAGGTGACGTGGATAAAATGTTAACGGCTAATCTCAGCGCTGAGTCATGATGCAACTGTGTCCTCCAAATTTAACTGCATGTGGGCAGCGGACAGACGTGGCGGAATTAAAACTTTAAGGGGAGGGGGGGAAAGACTCAAAATCATAGGATCGTCATTTTTGTGGGAAGGGACCTTCAGAGGTCATTTATCATAGAATCACGGAATGGTTTGGGTTGGAAGGGACCTTTAAAGGCCATCCTGTCCAACCCCCCCGCCATGGGCAGGAACGTATTCAACTAGAGCAGGTTGCTCCAAGCCCCGTCCAACCTGGCCTTGAACACCTCCAGGGATGGGGCATCTACCACCTCTCTGGGCAACCTGCCCCAGGGGCTCATTGTAAAATGTTTCTTCCTTATATCTAGTCTGAATCTCCCCTCTTTTAGTTTAAGGCAGTTACCTCTCGTCCTATCGCTCCACCCCCTGATCCAGAGTCCCTCCCCAGCTCTCCTGGAGCCCCTTTAGGCACTGGAAGGGGCTCTGAGGTCTCCCCTTTTTGGCCTTCTCTTCTCCAGGCTGACCCCCCCCAACTCTCCCAGCCTGTCCTCCCAGCAGAGGTTCTCCAGCCCTCCCAGCATCTCCGGGGCCTCCTCTGGCCCCGCTCCAACAGCTCCGTCTCCTTCTGCTGGTGGGACCCCCCGAGCTGGAGGCAGCACTGCAGGGGGGTCTCCCCAGAGCAGAGCGCAGCAGAGGGGCACAGTCCCCCCTCGCCCTGCTGGCCAGGCTGCTGGGGATGCAGCCCGGGGCGCGGGGGGCTCGCTGGGCTGCCAGCGCACATTGCCGGCTCATGGGGACCTTCTCATCCCCCAGCACCAAGTCCTTCTCCTCCGAGCTGCTCTCCATCCCTGCCTCCCCAAGCCTGAATTGATACCAAGGGTTGCCCAGACCCATGTGCAGGACCTTGCATTTGCCCCTGTTGAACGTCATGATGTTTGCCCAGGCCCAGTTCTCGAGCCTATCCAGGTCCCTCTGGATAGCATCCCGTCCCTCCAGCGTGTCAGCTGCACCACTCAAGTTTGGACATTTAGTCCAAACTGTGTTTAAAATGGATCTTTCTAAACTGGGTTGCTGAGGGCCGTGTTGAGTCTTGAGCAGCTCCAAGCTCTGCAGCGCAAAGTGTAATAGGAGAGTATTCTTTGAATTTTGTCTTCCTGTACCAGCCTAAAGCATCAAGACCAAAGCTGTCTGTGAGCATCCTGGCTCATCCCTTCTGGCCCTGAGGTCCTGGGGAGGTGGTCCTGGCAGGCAGATGCCATCTGGGCAGCAGTGAGCGAAAAGGGAGGACAGCCGTAGAGGCTGGATGGAGGCTGCCTGGGGTGGCCATCCTTCTTCTGACTGTTGCCACCTAGTCCACAGGGCCGGATCCTGCTCAGTGCTGATACGATGCAGAAGGAGGAAAACTTGGCTGCTGGTGTGTGGGGCCAGGAAAATTTTTGGATCTCTGCCTCCTGAGCCACTGGGGGAGGATGGGGCCTGGGAAGATGCTGTCACCATGGAAACTTGAATTTTCGTGACATCAAAGATTAGGGCGCTGTTTTGAGTACTTACACTGGGGTTAATTTTAAATTATTTGTACTGCTGAGAGGCCTTGAGTGTGCACTGAAATTTATATTGAATATATTTATTGCTAGGATGCTTTCACAGACAAATTACCGTATAATTAAGGTTGTTTAATATGAAGGGTTAATGGGAGGCCTCAGTCAAAAGAGCTCATGAAGGCTCAACTCAGTATCTTCTGTTTGTATGGGAGGAGCACCCAAAGGTACATGGTATTATGAAATGTCTTCATCCTGTACCACGGGCTGCCCGTGAGGGGGAGAGCAGTAATCTTCCTAATCTCCTTAATCTCTGAAATCACTCCTTGCAGCACCATTGTTTTCATAAATGTCTACTCTTACAAGAGATGCTTTTGTAAAGCGATCTTCGGGCCGGCTCTGCCAGCGACTGCTCTGCTGCCCGTCAAACAAAAGCTGATCAGGTTTGGTGCCTTTCTGAGCGTGCAGGGCTGGTAACGCCCCGTGTAAAAATACTACTTTCTGTGTATTAAACTTAAGAAATCTGCCGTATGCAGCAACTGGGGCTGCCAGTCTGTGCCGCCCTACTGGAACACGCTGAAGGAAAGCAATGGGAAACGATGGCCGTAAGCAGACGGCGGTGTACAGCGACAGTAAGAGCAGCCATCACGGATGATGATGTCTACTTATTTAGTAAAACCTTTGACACCATTTCCCACAGCATTCTCCTGGAGAAACTGGCAGCTCATAGCTTGGACGGGCATACACTTCGCTGGGTGAAAAACTGGTTGGATGGCCGTGCCCAAAGGGGGGTGGTGAATGGAGCTAAGTCCAGTTGGCAGCTGGTCACAAGTGGCGTTCCCTAGGGCTCAGTACTGGGCCAGTTCTCTTTAATATCTTTATCAACGACTTGGACGAGGGGATCGACGACACCCTCGGTCACTTTGCAGATGACACCAAGCGGGGCGGGAGTGTTGATCTGCTTGAGGGTAGGAAGGCTCTACAGAGGGCTCTGGCCAGGCTGGATCGATGGGCCAAGGTCAATGGTGTGAGGGTCAACATGGCCAAGTGCTGGTGCTGCCCTTGGGTCACACCAACCCCGTGGGCGCTACAGGATGGGGCAGAGTGGCTGGAGAGCTGCTCGGTGGAGAAGGCCCTGGGGGTGTTGGTCGAC
>NW_009648149.1:1736397-1742871 GCF_000708025.1 Charadrius vociferus
GGGGTCTGGAGCACACGTCTGGTGAGGAGCGGCTGAGGGCCCTGGGGGGGTTCAGCCTGGAGAGGAGGAGGCTGAGGGGAGACCTTCTCGCTCTCGACAGCTCCCTGACAGGAGGGGGCAGCAACGGGGGGGCGGTCTCTGCTCCCAAGGAACAGGCGATGGGACAAGAGGGAACGGCCTCAAGTTGCGCCAGGGGAGGTTTAGGATGGATATTAGGAAATATTTCTTCATGGAGAGGGTTGTGAAGCAGTGGCACAGGCTGCCCAGGGCACTGGTGGAGTCACCATCCCGGGAGGGATTGAAAAGCCGGGTAGACGTGGTGCTGAGGGACATGGGTTAGTGGTGGGTTTGGTAGTGTGGGGTTGATGGGTGGACTTGATGATCTTAAAGGTCCCTTCCAAGACACCTTCCTTCTCTTCTGTAAATGATTCTATGATGCACCCTGATGCCGTCCCAGCTGGTGGGCAGGGTTTGGTCTTGCCGTGCTGGTACCAACATGCTGAAGCTTTCAAAGACAGTCTTCCACAGAGGCCCAAGATGGAGGAAAAAGCTGGTGGCTGATGTGTACAGGAGCTAGGAATGATAATATTAGACCCTGACATCTTATCTCTTGATTTCTCTAAAGTCCCGTCACTCCGAGGCAAAGTGCTTATCTGCAGTTTGCAGCCGTGCTCCGTCACACGGGACAGAGATACCTTTGCAGGACGGAGCAGTTTCTTTCTGCCTGCGGTCCGTCAGGGCCGGGAAGGTCTCCCCGCGGCGCAGGGTGCCGGTGAGGAGCCGAGCGGCCGGGCCAAGCGCCCGGCGCGACTCCGGCGCGCTACGCTTCACTCCTTTCTGGGTTTTGGTTTGTTGTTTTGTTTGGGTTTTTTTTCCCCCTTTGTAATCACTTCTGCTTGGGAAGAATTTAGGTCTCAGAAAAACATTCAAAGCCCTTTTTTGTGTGAACGGCAAGACAAAAACCTCTCAAAGCCTGGGGAGGATTTTGCTGGTGAAAGCCGGCTCTGTTCCCCGGGGTGGGCTCATTGGCGGGGGCGGTTTCGGCACGGGGCTCCCCTCGGCAGGGCTCAGCGCCCCATAAATACCCAACGCACGGCTTTCGCTGCCTGTTGGCTGCCGGAGCCTCGGACCCTTCGTCGGGGAGAAAAATGTACAGCCAGTGAGTATTCCTGCCGGCTTTCCTCTGTCGGAGCACGGCGTGCTGCGGCGTTGGTCGGGGGGTTGCTGTGAGGCTGAGGGGCGTCTCTTGGGGCTGTCCGTGCCGGTCCGTCCCGCATCGAGGCGCGATTCTGGCCCAGGGGGACAGCCTCACCTCCGGGGACCGGAGAATGATGGAGGGGAAGGACGGTGCCCTGCACAGGCTGTGTCTGGAGTAGATCAGCTGGGAACAGTTCTCAGCTACGCGCTCCAGTACACTTTGCTGAAAGAAAGAAGGGGGGAAAAAAATGCTTATCCAAAACGTGGGAGGTACAAGTTGGATTGTGCTTCCTGATGATTCAGGATATCCCAAATTTGCCCTTTGGGTGAAGGTGTTTGCCCGCAGGGCTGTGGCACGGGCTATCCCCTCGCCATTCCCTGTTCCTCCGTGTGCTCAGGACGGTTGGCGGGTGGCTGCCGCAGCTGGTCAGAGCCCTGGGAGCCTTACTCAGGCTGGTCCTTCTCCCCCCTGATCTCTCACGTTATTTGCAAGTCACAGATCAGTCCATCCAGAAACAAAACCCCCTCTCTTGGTGGAGCGTTCCAAAGCTGCCCCACAACCGGGCTAACCCCAGGTCTGCTGGTCCTTTCAGGGTCGAGCACCCCGCTGGAGGCTACAAGAAGCTCTTTGAGACCGTGGAGGAGCTGTCCTCTCCAGTCACCGCCCACGTCACAGGTTGGTGTGGGCTCCCTGATCTCCTCCTGCCCGGCTTTTGTCCTCGGGAGCTCAGGGGCCACCAGAGCTCAGAGGCTTCACAAGGGCTGGAGCAGAGGGTGGGAGGTACAGGACCTAACAGGGCTTGAGTGTTTTGGAGTAGAGGAAGGAAAGATTGGATGGGGGATCTTTAGACACATCAATACTCAACATTTTTGGTCAGTCTGTAGAGGAAGAAAAAGGTATAGTTTGAAGAGCTCATACATGCTTAAAACCCAAGTTTAATAAATATATTAAAAAAAATAAATAGTTTGAAGTTCTGTTCTTTCTGTTGACACAATCAAAATTACTTGGTCTGATCTGCCATGGGCTGTGCATGTACCAACGCTGCATCTTCTGCAGGCAGGATTCCCACCTGGCTGCGAGGAAGCCTCCTGAGATGTGGTCCCGGCTTGTTCGAGGTGGGCACGGAGCCCTTCTATCACCTCTTTGATGGCCAAGCGCTCCTCCACAAGTTCGACTTCAAGGAGGGGCATGTTACCTATCACCGAAGGTACGCAGCGATTCTCCAAGCAGAAAAAATAAATAACAAACCGTTTGCTCAAATGTGAGCGCTGGGGACGGGCTCTGCTGCCCAGCATGTGGGAGGCGCCGGTTATTTCAAGTTCGTGCATTTATTGGAAGAGCTCTAACAGTGAGATCACTAAAACCGGCTGAA
Organism: Charadrius vociferus; assembly: GCF_000708025.1. Taxonomy (NCBI): domain Eukaryota; kingdom Metazoa; phylum Chordata; class Aves; order Charadriiformes; family Charadriidae; genus Charadrius; species Charadrius vociferus. The sequence continues at coordinate 1,738,968 of NW_009648149.1, forward strand.
AATAACTGGAACTTACTCATAGTTAGCAGAAATGTAACTTTTTGTACAGGTTACAAAACATCTGGAAGGGGAGGGCTGGATGTAGCTGCAGTCGGTGACAGAATTACATCATTGTCTGAAAACTGGAATGTGTTTTCAGTTAGAAGCTGCCAAGCTATCAGCTTTCAGGTGTTTGGTGCAGAATATTTAGACAAAACATTGTATTTCCCGTCAGCTTCAGCTCTCCGCAGGCCATCCCTTCCCAGGGCCGCGGTGAGGGGGCGGCTGCTGGACCCCACGTGCTCCAGATGCAGCAAGAGGCTGTGTGTTCCTGACCCCGGTTCCCCGGGAGGCGGGAGGGGGCGGTGTGCCCCTGCCACTTTCAGAGGTCTCATGAGGCTCATCGCAAGAATATTTGTATTAGAATCATAGAATGGTTTAGGTTGGAAGGAACATTAAAGATCATCCAGTTCCACCCCCTGCCCTGGGCAGGGACACCTCCCCCCAGCCCAGGTTGCTCCAAGCCCCGTCCAACCTGGCCTTGAACACCTCCAGGGATGGGGCAGCCACAGCTTCTCGGGGCAACCTGCCCCAGGGGATCACCGCCCCCACAGGAGAGAATTTCTTCACAATATCTCATCTAAATCTCCCCTCTTCCAGTGTCAAACCGTTCCCCCTCATCCCACGGTTCCCCTCCCTGACCCAGAGTCCCTCCCCAGCTCTGCTGGAGCCCCTTTAGGCACTGGAAGGGGCTCTGAGGTCTCCCCTTTTTGGCCTTCTCTTCTCCAGGCTGAACCCCCCCAACTCTCCCAGCCTGTCCTCCCAGCAGAGGGGCTCCAGCCCTTGGATCATCTCTGTGGCCACCTCTGGCCCCGCGCATAGCAGGACCCGCTAATCACATAGCCCGTTGCTTTTTTTTATGGCTACACCTGCAATGTTCCTTCTTGCCCTCCCCAGGTTTGTCAGGACTGATGCTTACGTGAGAGCGATGACTGAGAAAAGGATCGTGATAACAGAATTTGGCACCTATGCCTACCCAGATCCGTGCAAGAACATCTTTTCCAGGTACCACGGGGCTGTAGATGTTGCAGCAACGTCCTGCAGTGTTTCCACTTCCCAGAAGCCCCTGACCGCCTGTCCATTTTCTCTGCTCAGGTTTTTCTCGTACTTCAAAGGTGTGGAGGTCACCGATAACGCCCTCGTTAATGTCTACCCCATCGGTGAAGATTACTATGCCTGTACTGAGACCAACTTTATCACCAGAATCAACCCAGATACGTTAGAGACAATTAAGCAGGTGGGTCTTTGGACCGAGCTTCTAAATACATGGAGGAGTAAAACTGAAATGCCTCTTACAGCAAAGGAAGAGTTGGGGTTTGTCAGGGAGATGATGCAGAGAAAGAGCCAGCTGCGAGGGTTAATGAGAGCAGTGTCGGAACGAGCTTCTAAATGAACCCGCTGCTGCTGCTCTGAGTAATATTTAATTAGGAGGCGATGGGGGGCCGTGGTCCGCACCCTTGTGCTTGGGTTGGGGTTTGCAAACCGGCGCTGCGTGGCAGCCTGGCCCAAGGGAACCGTGACCGGAGGGCTCCTACCAGAGCTTTGCTGCTGTCTTCATTTACATCAGAGCCGAGTGGCATTTACCCTGCGGAGCTGTACGTGATGCAGAACATGTGTTTTGATGTTTTTTGCTTCACTGTGTTACCAACATCCAGCCTGCAGAGCCTTTCCTTTTGGACCTCAGAACCCTGAACCTCTCCCCATAAGCGTGTCAGCCCATCTGACCATCTCAAATTGCTTGGCTTTGCTGCTCTTCTCCTTTTCCCAAAACAGATGGTGATTTGGGCTTAGGGAAAAACTTTCCACGTCTGGAGGGAGGATGTATTGACCTGCGACGCCTTGCAGAGCTGGTGACCTCCCACCTCCTCCCAAGAAAGCTCCTGACTCTCTGCATCTTCTTCTCCAGGTGGATCTCTGTAAATACGTGTCCGTCAATGGGGCAACGGCTCATCCCCACATTGAGAACGATGGGACGGTTTACAACATCGGCAATTGCTTTGGAAAAAACTTTGCGCTCGCCTATAACATCATACGGATTCCTCCGCTTCAGGCAGGTCAGTTAATCCCACCTCTGAGCGAGCGGAGACAATCTTCTCCCATAAATCATTTTATTTTTTTTATCCTTCAAATGAGTTTCGTCATCGAGTTACTCTTTTTAACCTTCTTTAGATTTTATTTGCTTTTTTAAGTAACGGAAATGTTATCTTTAAAACAGTTTAAAGAGGTTTCTAAACCATGAACTGCCTTTGTGTTAAAGGCAGAGCCTTGCTGGGAGGAACACTACAAACACAGCCCAAGTAGGTATGGGTGAAACCCTCCATAACCCTCCAACTGTCCCCTTCCAGACAAGGACGACCCGATGAACAAGTCGGAGGTGGTGGTGCAGTTCCCTTGCAGCGACAGGTTTAAGCCCTCTTACGTTCACAGGTGAGGTCTCCTGGGGTGCGCAGACGGACAACGTGGGTCGGCTGAAAGGGGATGTGCTGCTCCCCTGTGCCACCAGCCGGTCCCCGCGGCAAAGCGGCTGCTTTGACAAGAACGTGGGGACTCACGGAGGTCCCTTCGAGCTCTGCAAGCACCCAAAGGTGGGGTCCATGTGTGCAGCATCACATGCTCTACAGAAGTGGCACACGGGCCTTGTTCTTGCATGTAAAATTAGGTGATTTACCAAAATCGGGATGTGTCTGTTCCCATCGTTTTAGGCCATGACCTGCGTGCTATAGTCACTGCTTAAGATGAACCACTATGTGTTTTTTCTCCACACTAACTCCAGTGGGCTTGATGTGCTCCCTGTATGTTTCCAAACAGCTTTGGGCTGACCTCCAACTACATAGTGTTTGTTGAAACACCGGTGAAAATCAACCTGCTCAAGTTCCTCTCCTCCTGGAGCCTCTGGGGAGCCAACTACATGGACTGCTTCGAGTCCAACGAAACCATGGGGGTAAGTGGCAGGTCATACCAAACTGGGCCATACTGGGCAGCCAGCCCTGGACTGGGAGGTCCATCATATCGGTTTCCCCTTTGTTTCTCTGAGCCTACACCAAGCAGCTGCTCGTTTTTCAGGTCTGGCTTCACGTGGCAGAGAAAAAGAAAGGCAGGCTCCTCAACATCAAATACCGCACCTCGGCCTTCAACCTCTTCCATCATATTAACACCTACGAAGATAACGGGTTTCTGATTGTCGACCTCTGCACCTGGAAGGGGTGAGTCTTGTGGTGCCGAGCCGGTGGGGGCCAGCAGAGCCCCAGCACCAGCCACACCGGTCCCTGCGCCGGCACATCCCTTCCCTCTTGGAATTGCCTACGGCACTCACATCGACTCCCTCCAACCCATCTAAATATTCACACACGGACTCTGCAGGGTGGAAGATACCCAGAGGTGCAGAGAGCCTGTTTGAAACTCATTTTCCAAGAAAAAATTGTTTTTTATCTTTAATTTGCCTTTTTATCCTTAATAAATATTGGGGACTACCAAGGGCTGATGCTATTTCGGCTCCTGGGGCTGCCACGAGCAGGGTCTGGTTGAGGTTTGAATGCTGCTTTGCGTGTTAATGCAGAGAAATGTGGCACCGAAATGGTGATGCCCAACCCCACGTTGGCTGTGCAGCTGGGACGCCCTGGGCTGAGGGGTCCTGGACACCGCCACAGGGCGCTTGGGGCGGAAACCAGCAGTTGCCGGGTTTTCACAGAATCCCAGCATCCCAGACTGGTGGGGGTGGGAAGGGCCCTCTGGAGCTCCCCCAGTGCCACCCCCCGCCAGAGCAGGGGCACCTCCAGCAGTGGCACAGGACGGCGTCCAGGCGGGTTTGGGATGGCTCCAGAGGGGGAGACTCCCCCACCTCTCTGGGCAGCCTCTGCCACTGCTC
>NW_009648149.1:1742883-1745918 GCF_000708025.1 Charadrius vociferus
TCCCTCTTGTCCTGTCACTGGGCACCACTGGAAACAGACTGTTCCCATCCCCCTGGCACCCTCCCTTGAAGGATTGATAAGTATTGATAAAATCCCCCCTCAGTGTTTCCTTTTCCAGACTGCAAAGCCCCAAGTCCCTCAGCCTTTCCTCATCAGAAAGATGCTCCAGTCCCCTCATCATCTCCATAGCCCTTTGCTGGACCCTCTCCAGCAGTTCCTGGTCCTTCTTGACCCGGGGAGCCCCGAGAACTGGACACTGCTCCAGATGTGGCCTCCCCAGGGCAGAGCAGAGGAGGAGGATGACCTCCCTCCACCTGCTGGCCACACTCTGCTTGATGCCCCCCAGGATGCCATTGGCCTTCTTGGCCACCAAGGCACATCTTCCTTGCAGTGGACTGGGACTCAACTTTCTCCATTGAATTTTAGGAAAACCCAGCCGCATTTGGATCCCCTCACTTGCAAATGACATCTCTGTCTGTCTGTGATCCTGTTTTTGTGCAGGTTCGAGTTTGTTTACAATTACCTCTACTTAGCCAACTTGCGAGCAAACTGGGATGAAGTGAAGCGACAGGCGGAGAAAGCCCCGCAGCCCGAAGCCCGCAGATACGTGCTGCCCCTGAACATCGACAAGGTACCGCCGCGGCTCTGCGCCACCACCGCTGCCAGCGAGGCTGGGACTCCAGTGTCCGCCCCACGCCTCCGCGGGGCTTCTGGCTGAGCATCGCTAGCGCTCTGCCTGACCCCATTTAATTCAAATTAAAAGTTGGGGGAACTTAAAGCGTGGGTCTTCAGAGAAACTTGTTTTCTTTTGCAGATCAATATCATTCTATTTTATTTACATTATTGTTCAAATCAGAGATTGTGGGGCAGCAGGTAATCCTGGAGGGTGCCACTGCCCAGAGTGGAGAAGGGAACAGCCACAGATGATTGTATGTGGTTAAATCAGGGAATGTTTTGGGTTGGAAGGGACCTTAAAGCTCATCTCGTTCCAACCCCCCCTGCCCCGGGCAGGAACACCTCCCACCAGCCCAGGTTGCTCCAAGCCCTGTCCAACCTGGCCTTGAACACCTCCAGGGATGGGGTTGGGTTGGAAAGGACATTAAAGCTCATCTCGTTCCACCCCCCTGCACTGGACAGGGACACCTCCCACTAGACCAAGCTGCTCCAAGCCTCATCCAACCTGGCCTTGAACACAACTCCTCCAACCCCTGCTCCCAGCATGAGGTCCCTCAAGCGACCGGCCTGGTGCAAAGCGCATTGGCTTGCGATTGCTGGAGTTTTTGGACACTTGTGGGCCAGGGCTGTTTGTCAGCCCACACGCTTGCGGAGCTGCCGATCTCACGGGGCACCTCCACTTGCATTGGCAATCAAGCAAAAAGTGCAACCTCACGTGGCAGTGCTTAGTTAAAACCTCTGAATGGTCTTAAGGAGGGTGGAAAAAAGTTATGCTGGTGTTTATGAGCACAGGAGAGGCTGAAGTACAGGACAGTTTGAGCAAGAGGCCCTCATACTGCACTATTGCAAACTGGGAAGATGGAAGAAGCAGCTGTCGCTGTGCGTATGGCAATATTGCTTGATAAAGCACTGCTGCACATCTGCTGTCTTCACTGTACACAGATCCATAGCAAACTGCATTGAAAACAGGCTAAGAAATGCCTTTCTCCATTTCTCTTGGGTATTTTTCTTTGTCCCAGGCTGACACGGGCAAGAACTTGGTCACCCTGCCCTACACCACAGCCACGGCCACCCTGCGCAGCGACGAGACCATCTGGCTGGAGCCAGAAGTTATTTTCTCAGGGCCGCGCCACGGTAAGATGTCGAACCCCAAGCAGAGCCAGCGGCAACACGCGAGTACCCCGGCACTCCACATCCCGCTGATCCTCACGGATATGTATTTATTCTTTTTTCTTGTAGCCTTTGAATTTCCACAGATCAATTACAAGAAATACTGTGGGAAACCTTACACGTATACGTATGGGCTGGGGCTGAATCACTTTGTCCCAGACAGGGTAACTATCAACAAATGGGTGAGGCACATCTTTTCCATAAGCTTTTAGTTTAAGGACAAGACAAGAGTATTTCTGAGATGTGGGGTTTTCTTTGGTTTTTCCTACCTTCAGCTTTGCAAGCTGAACGTTAAAACAAAGGAGACCTGGGTGTGGCAGGAGCCGGATTCGTACCCATCGGAGCCCATCTTCGTGTCCCATCCGGATGCCCTGGAGGAAGATGACGGTAATATCGATTTTATTTTGGTCAATGGTGATTTGAAAAGCCGGTGCCCGCTGGCTCCAGGGGCTGTCTGCAAGGCAGAGCCCACGGGCAGCTCCCAGCCACCCTCTGCCTTGTTCTAACGCCGGTGGGAAGTTTGATGACAATGTGAGAAAATTAAGACCAAGTGAAAACAAAGGAGGAGAAAGACCCTCCAGGTTGAGCTGAGCTGTTGCCCTCATTTCCTCACCTTTTCCCATCAGGAATTGCAATATTTAAAGAATTCTGGGTAGCGGAACTTTGTGAAATCTAAACCTCTCTTAAACCAAGAGTGTTTTCCACTCCTACCCGACCCTCCTTGGGCAGGAACAGAGTGAATTTGGTCTTTGTCACCCAAGGACATGTAGTTGTATCCACACCAAGCACCGTACGCGTTCCTTCGCACGCTGCCAGCCCTGTACCTACTTTGGAAGGTGAGTGGCAGCACTCGGCCTGAGAGGGTGTCCACGTATTCCGCAGATTCCCCATGTCCAAACAGGATATTGTGAAGCCAGGAGTCTTGGCTCTGCTGAACTGAAGAGCGAACTCTCACTGGTTTATGCAGAACCAAATTCCGTATTATCTGTTTCCCAGTTCGGGGAAGTGCTTGCGCAGGGCCTTCCGTGCCACTGAAATGAAAAGGTTTTAAGCTGCTTCTTAAAAGCTTTCCTTAACTGAAGTAGACAACATAGAATGGTTTGGGTTGGAAGGGACCTTGAAGACCACCCAGTGCCACCCCCTGCCCTGGGCAGGGCCACCTCCCACCAGCCCAGGTTGCTCCAAGCCCC
>NW_009648149.1:1746086-1762123 GCF_000708025.1 Charadrius vociferus
CAACTCTCCCAGCCTGTCCTCCCAGCAGAGGGGCTCCAGCCCTCCCAGCATCTCCGGGGCCTCCTCTGGCCCCGCTCCAACAGCTCCGTCTCCTTCTGCTGTTGGGACCCCCCGAGCTGGAGGCAGCACTGCAGGGGGGTCTCCCCAGAGCAGAGGGGCAGAATCCCCCCCCTCGCCCTGCTGGCCACACTTCTTGTGATGCAGTGCAGAATGCCCGTGGCTTTCTGGGCTGTGATGGCACATTGCCAGTTCATGTTGAGCTTCTCAACAGTCAACACCCCCAGGGCCTTCTCCTCAGGGCTGCTCTCCAGCCATTCCCCGCCCAGCCTGGAGTTGTGCTTGGGATTGCCCCGACTCTTGTACATCTCTCTCACTTCCTGGGAGTTAAGCCCCTGCTCAGCTCTCCAAAAGCTGAGTTAACACCGAGCTCCGTGCTCACATTCCTCTCATCCTCGTTGGGCGCCGTCACAGACTGCGCTGTGGGGTTGTGCCCACATTCTCCCGCAGTGAACGACCCGGTGTGCACCAATGAACACACCACCCAAGAGCTGGGGTGTCCCCGCCCTTCCACATGGGGACACCAGGGCCCAGAGACAGCTGTCTTGTCACATTAAACCTCAGAAGCAGAATTATAATTTATAAAGTAATTCATAATGCTGAAAAATTAATGGACAAATTCGGTATCTATTGCAGTAAGCGATGTTTGTCGTCAGCCCCTGCAACAGCTTTTCATAGTTCCTTTTCAGAATAAAAACGTTTTTCAGTTTTAAAGAGGAACTTTATAGGAGCTACGGCCCCGTGACCCCAGGCTGGCAGGCTGATGGGGGCAAGAACCCCAAAGAGTATGAGAAATAAATAAATAACCTCAGTCTACGTCAGCACTGACGGTCACGCAATAATAATGGGATTTACCGGTGTGCCGCATGCGAGCGGTTACCCTTACCGTGACAGGTTTGTTGTTGTGTCCCCTGCAGGGGTGGTGCTGAGCATCGTCATCAGCCCGGGCGCGGGGCCGAAGCCCGCCTACCTCCTCATCCTCAACGCCAAAGACATGAGCGAGGTCGCCAGGGCCGAAGTGGAGGTGAACATTCCTGTGACGTTCCACGGACTCTTCAAAAGAGCGTGACTGCTGCCCGCAACACGTCGCCTTAGGTTTCTTCCAGCTCCGCAAAGGTGCAGTCTCCGTTTACAAGCACTCAAATTCCCTAAATTCCTTCAACATCGCTTTTTGTTTGTATGGCTACTTAATTAAGACGGAGCATTTCAGTTTTGTTGATGACTCTTTTTGAAATACTTAACACCAGGTGTTTTTTCAAATACACCCTTTGGCACAGTTTCCAGATATACGGTGCCAAGAACGCTTGTGCAGTTAAAACAACGCAAGTTTGGGATGGGGAGGTTTTTGGTTTTACAAAATTTAAACTTTGCAGCTGCAGCAGAGTTAAATACGTGTGAAACGGCACAGTGTAAACTCAACAGCAGTACACACGGTAACATGATGTTAAACAGTCTCTGTGCTCCGTTACATGCCTTGAGGAGGGGTAATTTTTAGCCTATACTGAAGTATTAGGGACTTAAATCACCTCCTGGTCACTCCTGTAGTATCCTCAGAGCAATGCGAGAGGAGCTGTTCCACAGCTGCTTTGGGAATGTGATCTGGCAGGCCCAAGGCGGTGCGGCTGGCAGCATTTTGTCCTTTACGGCTGAAAACGGCACACACTAGCTTCTGTCTTTTCTCTTGCCCATTCCCTTTATCAAAGTGCGGTTTCTCGAGTTCTGCATTTCATACGAAAACACGAATATGAAAAAAATCAAGCCGTTGTCACGGCTTGGGATGAATTTGCTTCCTTAGAGTGCTCTCAGCTTAATCCTTCCTTAGCACAAAATAAATTTTCAAGTAATGTAGTAAGAGGCTATGGTTCAAAATACAAACTTATGGCTAATAGACTTAAAATCCAGGATTCTTGTTAGTCTGCAATGGTTTAACATTTTTATTAATGGTATCAAAGAATTAGAAAATCATTTACATTATAGCTTTCTAGTGCACGGTGCTAACTTTAAAAGGCTGATTATTTGAAAGTGGCTGCAGTCACATTCTGATGACGGGATATTGACACGGAGATACGACCTGGTACTTCTGCTGTTCTGTAATCTCTAAGCACTGTGCAATTACCTAATTAAAAACAAAAGACAATATAAGCAACGGGCCTCTGAAACAAACAAACAAACAAAACCTAGTAAAACTTACTAGTTCTGCACTCATTCTGTTACGCATTTGTTCCTACTGTTTGCAAAACAACGAACATTTAAAACGAGGAGCTGTCGGCTGTGGCGTTTGGGGGAATAGATGTCAGTGTAACGCACCACCGGGGCAGGGGAAATGCAAAGGAAGAAACGTCCTCGGGATTCCAAAGTTCACACATTGCATAGAGACCACGAAACCATTTTAAAGTCACTGCGGTGATGAGAGAATTACTTTTGGAACACCGGGAAGCTATTTAGCTGTAAAACTCCAATGAAAATGTATTATGTGATAATCCATTTCTGTCATTACATGGCTACGCTCCTAAGATTAGCAGAACATCCTGCTCTTCCGCATCCATCTTTTTCTAAGAAGTCATCTTTCTTGGTGTCTTGTGACCACCAGGACTGAAAATACAGAACTAGTTTTGGTCTTGTAAAATCAAGATAATTCTCTGTTACGATTTTGTTAACATTTATCATATGGTGCATATATAATAGGCTCCTTTGCCAAAACCTTTTGTGTATCTTGTTGGAAATCAAGAGTCACAGTAAGCATTTTCCTAATTTCACTGTGCATGTCCCACTGCTACGGGAGCACACGTTGTCTTTTAAAGCCTATTAAAACCCCGGCACGTTAAGGATCTGAATGAGCATGTGTTGTCAGTTCAGAAAAAGCTAAACATAAATTCCATCTCTTAGCAAGAACTGGGATAAAGTAGCAAAACAATATTGTAAAAAAACCAGCTGAACATGCAAACATGAATTGTGGTGTGCTGCTGAAAACTACCCGAGAGTAACAATGATTCAACTGTCGCATATACTCTTTTCCTGTGTAGTTCCCAGAGAGAGGTAGTCTCGGCGGTCTAGTATTAGAAAATACTTCTCGGAGGTCTCCTACTATCAAAGTTCCCATAAACTCCACAGAAAATATTTAACATCTATGTACTACCATAAATGAGTACCGTAATTAGAAGGATTAATTGACAGCAGGCTGTATTTGTGATCTTTAAGTAAACAAGCACCATAAGAGCAAAGAACATTGTAAGTCTTGCTAATAAACAATATAACAAGGAAAAAGAGAAGAACAAAAGCGGCAGCTTTCAGAAAGAATCTAATAGAATAGATGTCTGCCAATTTATAAACTAAACAAAACGGGGGGGTGGCATCCCAAGTGTAAGCAGCAAATACAAGCATGAAGAGACAGCAGTAGAAACATCCTCAGACAAAAGAATGGAAGCATGTGAGCTGTGAAGAGCCTCAAAAGAGTGATGATACGGGTGATTATGCAAGACAGAAAAAGAAAGGATTTGGACACAGAATCAAATAGTAAAGTCAAGAGGTTCAACGAGGAAATGCTGTAGTCAAGTAACCAGAATCTAACCAGAATGCAACAGAAATTTTTTGGATAGCCTAATGGGGAAGAGAAAAGATGAGATTTGCAAAGCTAAAGTGTTGACGCGGAAGCATGGACAGATACACCACGACCAATATGATCAGGGTAAATGCCACCTTATTGCACAGAGAGCCCAGCCAATACAGACAATTTTCTCCCGCGCCACGCAACACTCAAACAATAATTGGTTACATGCATAGTTCAAACGAGCATCTCTACTATATGATTGGCTAGCCCCAGCTGTTCACTCGCCTAGTTATCTACTTCTATGTTTTAATTAAAATCCTGCTTATCGGTACATTCAGCAACAGTTCTTTCCTCCCTCAACATAACTCAGACGTTCACAAAGCACAATTTGACGTTCGACATTCCTTGAAGCTTACACTGTCGTCAACAAGTTCTCAGTGCTTGGGGTGCTCACAGGGTGACCACTGATCTCTAAAAATTCTCCCACACTAACGGCCACAGGAAAGAGTGAGAAGTGGGAGACGCAGTTCTGGGAATCAGCATGCCACTGATCTTGAGCGAGTCACAGCCTTGCGCACTGCCCGCAAGATCCTTTTGAGATCTGAGGATAAAATGTGCTGTAAAGAACATATAAAGAAACCCCCCTACCTTTCTAGTATTTTGAGGTAGAATTACACCATCATCCCAGAGTCTGGCAGAGGAGTAAAATGCACTGCTTTCTTCCTCTAGCCTGGAGAAGACAGAGTATTAAACAAGCTTAAAAACACAAAAATGTAACAAAAAACATCAGGCCAGTAAAACAAAATCATAGATGAGAAAGGCATACACTTCAATCTCAAGTGAATGTGCAGTGCCACTGTCGGAATTCATCAGAATCCAGCAAATAACGCGTAACGGAGCTGATCACTCTGCGGTACAGACAGTCCCCCACATTCAGAAGTTCGCCATTGTTTAACATACAGCAAAATATCTTGATTTTGGGGTTTGGTTTTTTGTTCTTGGGTTTTGATTTGTTTGTTGGTGTCGTGTTGTTTTTTTTTAAGTCAAACATGAGTGTTTCCTTGAGAAGATCCTAAGAGCAGACATGGAATTACATGGAAATCTAAAATAGTTTTCAGTAGATTCAGGTTTCCTCCGTTTAGTTGGGATGCGTTGATCCGCAAGATGACCAAAATTAGGTAATCTAACTAATTAAATCCCAGCGTAACTGCGAGGGTTTATGTTTAATGTCCTTACTTTTCTTTCAGATGTTTTAGCTCTGATTCATCTCCTGTACAGTCGTTGTCCCCAGCTTGTGGGACTGTGGAGAAATGTCTTGAATCCACAAGAGCAACTCTTGCATTAGGCCACAAGAACAGAAAGTTTGGACTGAACGATCTCCCGCACTACAAAAAAAAAAAAAATGCACAGGATAAACCTCACTGAAATTAATCACAAAGAGATGGCTGTAGGATAACACGATCGCGTTCAAGGCAGAATGTAATACAGTTTAATTTGTAAAGCGTTAATGATACAGCTCCTTTACCGTCACGACTGCAGCTCCTGTATCAGCACAGACACCCTGCGGTAGCAACCATCACAATCCCCACTGCCTTCAATATTGCTACTTTACGATTTCATTTTTCCTCCAGGCACTCCCATGTTGAATTCTGAGCAAAGACGGAGCCCTACCGCACTTGCCAGCGGCGTGAACAGCACACACCAGCACACGCAGTAGCTCCTTGATCACTGCAAACAAACAGCACGCGCCGGGAAAAAGGCGGGATTGGCTCCGAGGAGGGACATTTTCAGATAACTGGTGGTTTTTTTAGAACTGGTTCTAGGTTCTTAGATGCAAACCAAATTGTCTGCAATCACATCTTGTGATGCATTTCTTACTTCAATAGTAATTAAAATAATTAACTGAGTTAAATGCCTATAATAACAGCTGACTCTTTTAAAAATGAAGTGCTGTGAAATCTTGGTAAAGCGTAAAAAGTCTATTACCAAACCCATTAACGTTTACGCTACCCGTACCATAACATAACTGTCACTCCCGTAACAGCCTCCGATGACGACAGTTATTTTGGGAACAGCAGCACAAGCCACAGCAGCCATCATGGAGGCCTGGGCTTTCAATCTGTTGGAGTGAGCCTCTGCCTGAAAGGAAAACAAAGATTTGGGGTCCTTTAAGTCTTTCTTTCACACTGCCTCCGTCCCACCACGCTTGTAGTTCTACAGCATTTATCTCTTTACAATTCTGTACGATCATTTCCTCCACAACAGTGAGGCAGCAGCAATAACTATCGTAGCCCATTAGGCACTTACTTCACTAGGTAAATCAGCACAACAATTACAACCAGTGTGCAAAAACCCACAATACAGTGCAACCCCAGCTCTCCCAGGCATTAATTAGCAATGCTCAGATACAATGCAATTACGCCAGACTTTGTCCTAAGTGCTAGTGACAGTTGGGTGGAACAGGGCTGGAGGAACAGGCTCAGCTCAGAGAATCTAAAGTAGGTTTTACTACGAGGCTCTCTGTAGCCCAGGACAAAACATACTGTACCTTAACGCCTTCACTTCTCTAAAAGAGAAATATCTATTTTTCTGTGGAGCGCAGTGGCATCAGAAGAATCAACAGGCTGTATTTCAACGTAAAAAGCGCTATAAATTCCAAGTTTTACAGCCTGCATGCCAGCTGGGCGGTACCATTTTAGATAAGCATAGAGACCTTGCTTAAAATCAAAGAGAGAACACTAATAGAGAGATTTAAGAACAAAGTAATTATGAAGTTTCTTGGTTTAAACCACCAAAAGCCGTTTAAAAAACTATTTTCCTAACAATTAATAATTTTCAAACTGTAATCTTAAACAAGAACGAGGCATTACTTGAATTAAGCATATTGAACTAGAAATGCCATACCTGTGAGATGCTTGTTGGCTCCGCTGTATGTGGAGCGGTATTTTGGAAAAAGAGGATGGGAATGCTCCGCTGACTGCAGAGCTGTACGAAATGGCTACCCTTGAGAGACGCATCGTGAGACAGCTCCCCGTTGTTAGCCACGACCCCCACCAAGCGCCTACAAAATGACACGTGAATGTTTTCCCTTCCGAACCCCAGAAATTACGAAACTGTAGCTCATAATGTTCTGAAAGGATGGAGACAAATATCTGTAAATTCACAACGTAAAAGGTTGCGGTTACACGTGTCGTTTCATTCAAGGACCCTCACACACCTTACAGAGAAGTCTTACAGCACTCCTGGTATGTAAAGCGTGGAAGCTTTACACGGATTAATACCCAGAGGGCAGGTAAAGCTACAGCTGACCTGTCGGAGCTTACACTGCAAGAAAACACACAAGGTGCCGGGACTCGGGGCTCTCTCTAATTCCTGCAACATACAGTGCAACAGTCAATCTGAAAAATGTATACTTTCAACCTAAAGAGGCTCAAAAAATGTATTTTACTAGCTTTTTTTTTTTTCCCCTAATAGGATTTGACTGGAATGTTGTATGCTTCATGAAGGTGTTAATAATACAGTCTGATCTGAATTAAGCAAGGTTTTATTGTATGGGCATTATCCCATCTCCATCACGTGGGAGAAGGGACGATAGTTTTCAACTCAGTTTGGGAAGGAACACTTTTAAAGCTGTGGTTTCTTATTTCTTAAGGAATCTGCTGAGACTTCAATGTTCCAACTGTCTGGCTATGATTTTTGTGAACAAACAAATCACTTCAAAGTCATGAAAGCCATTGTGTGTGTCGCTCTCTGCTGCTATTGGTCCAAGACGTGATGAATTCGGAGCTCAGAGACAGAAGGTCAGGCTTTCTAGAAGCATTTTATTACCAGTTCTTAACCGATCCAGAACTTCATAAGCATTGTTATTGGAATACCACAAAACCTGATGATAATATGAAAGCTAATGAGACAAATACATCCATACGTTTCGTTAGTGAAATGTCATAGCCTTACCCTTCCACGTGGCCAAATCCTGTTACTAATGTTGTTCCATAATTAGCCTTGAATTCCTGGAATCTACTTCCATCCATCAGACGGCTCAAAATCTGCAAAGAAATATACTTTAGTGTGTACATAGATACATTTTTAGTCTTTACTACAGAAATCTAAGTGAAAATAGGATAGTTCTGCTAAAAGATATGCTCTGTTCAAATAGGAAGGCGACCTGCAAGAAGTCAACCTAAATGGGCATAGATGCCCTTTCACGTCTTACACTCCACTAACTACTCAATATGCGCAAAACATCAAATTTGTGTTTATGTTTGATTACCAACCACGTGTTTTGAGCCAAAGTTCAACTCCAAAACTATTTCAAAGTTACACAGCGCAGTTGTTCACGTGCATCAAAATGTTTTAACAAATCCCAGCGTGTGCAATTAGTTTGTGCGCATAGGAAACACTCAGCAGCATATTGCTCGTGCTTTTTTCAAACACGGTTTAAAGGCTGCCTTCAAAGCTACACTGCTTTCTACAGTCAATTCCCTTAACTGTAGGAATTTACCTCTGGAAAAGATACTGGATTCACATCCTTGGAGACAAAATCTCTGCTAGAACAACACAATGAAAATAGGGTGGGCAGCTCGGCACGTCTCTGCTTACATATTAGCGTCTGTCCCAACTTTTTTCAGTCGGTATTTTCATCAGGCAGTTAAGTTACAAGATAGTCTTGACTATTTGGGGGGTGGGGGGGGAAAGGCAAGGGGAAGGAAAAACAGGACACTAAAGGGGCGCACATTCTCAAGGCAGCCAACATAGTACAAGGCATACTGGCATCTTGCACGGTGCCTGGAAACAGACGGGGATCAGCTGTCATAATCTGTAGCGATCTCATCTCTAGCAGGTTTTCAGCTTAAATATTTTCTATAATTCTACAGAACTGTTGCCATTCTGCTTTGTTGCAGACTCAAGACAGTTTGGCAACCGATTAGGTAATAATACAGAATATCTTGGGTACTTCAGGATTCTCCAAGAGGGAACAGCCTGTTGCCTGCTAATCTGGAGCTACAAGATAAAGCAGACTGAAAGGATGAAGGAATACAGTATCGTCACCTTACCAATTTTACAGGAAGAGTACACCCATAATCTCGCGGCGCCAGTCCCAAGAGCTCATCAGAACTATACAGAGGGCCGTCATGCTCTACAACCTCCTCTGGCAGTGGATCATAATTTAATGTTGAGATAACATTTCGAATACATTCATAGGCTTCCTTTTCTGAAGATGCAAAATGGTCACTGCAGCCACTGACTCTAGGAGAGAGAGCAACATGAACTAGTACTGAATTAATGAAAACTGAATTCTGATGGAAAACCCAAACTAAAGGAAAAACTTCAACCTGCACTGTGACTCTCCAAACTCCCTGAAAACACTGAGTGATTTTGTTCTTGTATGAATGAGGTGAAAGCAGTAAGTCAGCGGAATTTCTGTGCAGCCCAACCCCAAAACAAACTCAAGGTAAGGAGTTCTTCCCTGGGACTTTTGTGTTTACTTATAATAAAGGAAGAGCTTTGAACTTATTTTCATGGTGATGTTGCAAATATAATAAAGGGAAAACAAACTTCAAAACTTATTTCAAAATAAGCACTTCCAGCCCGGATATAAAGACAGTAACTTATTACACGTCACACAGTTAGCTGACTGTCACACCAGTATTTGTTTGTGCGAGAAAGGTATGGAATCTGGTTAACATACGGACAGCATAGATGCCAAGAACAAAGCAGCAAAGCCAACTTTTTCCCCTATCTAGGAGGGAATAACTATTTTGACAACCACAGAAATTTCTGACATAGAAAAACAGCATTAAAGAAACGGTTAGATCGCTACTGTCAGGTTTATTTCCTGTTAGCTCATCTCCTGCCATGAAGCCCTCATTAACAACAGCGGCAGGCAGGCTTTCCATTTCTCCTCTTTGCTTCTCGTACTTCTACAAGCACTCAGATTCTTCTCCACAGCGAGTTAGTCTACTGTCTTCAGAAGCAGGCAAACGGAAAGACGACATACCACCTCTCCAGCTCATCAGTTTAGGGAAGAAAAAAGAACTTCTTATGCGTTTTCCCCATCATCACAGTATTTGAACACTCACAATTATTTTTTTAATATATGTATCCTGATAATGTTTACACTAGGAAAACAAGTGATACCATCCCTATTCCGTAGCTGGTCCCTCTGAGGCACAGAGGAACTGGCTTGCCTCAAGTCGTTCAGAAAGCACGTGGAAGAATGGGGAACCAAATCCAGATCTGTCCAGTCCCTGCTTCACCTCGTAACATCACTTAATTTTACTTCCATTTGGCTGATCTAACACAAAGACCCGTACCTAAGACAGAGAGCAAACAGTGTGATAGCAGGTTCCACTTTTGGCCCTGATCTTGACCCCTGTACTTATGTGAGATTTCTGTCAGAGTGAGAGTGTGTGTGTGTGTGTGTGTGTGTGTGTGTGTATACACACGCAGTGGAAGCAGAAAGTTCCTGCAGACAGTAGTAAAGCTGAAATTACAATGCCACGTTAGTTTTTTTCATTTCAAAGAGTAATATCTAGTCCCATGATACTCCCACATATATAACTGAATACCACCAATCTTTATAATAATTCATGTATCATTTCTACTGGGTTTTTTTCACTACAGGTTTTTCAGCCCTTGAGGACCACGTTATATCCTGTCACTGGAGTAGCTTCAGTCACATCCATTTCAGATAAAATGACAGTTTCTTTAAAGCTAAGCATGCCAAATTCTCTACTATTTTTGAGAATGATTTCACGTACTTAGAGTGAAGTTTGGCTCCTCCTAGGTCCTCGGGAGAGACGTATTCTCCTGTAGCAGCTTTTACCAGAGGAGGGCCAGCAAGGAACAGCGTACCGATTTTATCTATAATGACAGCTTCTTCTGCCATGGTTGGAACATATGCACCTCCAGCGACACAGGAGCCGCACACCACTGCCACCTGAAGGACACAGGAACCAAAACAAACCAAGATGCTGGAGAGGGGAGAACGGAAAGGCAAAACCATTACAGTTTATTTCAGAAATGTTCAAGAGACTAAATGGCAGCTTGGAGAACAATGAGCAAGAGATATAAGTACCGGCATGAACAACAACGCTGGTTTAGAGAGACTTCAACGTTTACTCTGAAATAACCTAGTGATTTGATGCTTTTCCACCACGATCAGTCTCTGAACACTCAGAAGATCCTTAAGGCTGAAGTATTCTGCTACGTGAGATACTATTTGAATCTCCCTTCCCCACAAATAGAGAAGGTGAGCTTTAGGAAATTTTTTGCATGTTTAAGAGTTGGTCCTAGAATCTGTATTAGAACAAAACTTTTTTCAGAACTCTACTGATCACACACACTCCACTTACTTGCACTCCAAATGACACCGTACCTGAGGGATTCTCATGGCAGACATTATGGCTTCATTGTAGAAAACTCTGCCACCGTGCAACTTGTCAGGAAACAGCTCTGACTGACATAACAGAGAAAAGACAGAGCGAGTTTCAACATTAACTACAAAAGCCAACGCTTCCTCTTTGCTCCATTCATTCACAAACGCATTGTAACCACCTCCGGGAAGATCACCACTAACAATCACACCTGAAAGTTTTATACACAGCATTCGCTACAGTATTTATTCCCCTTATGCATTGCACAATTCCACAAAAATACCCCTGTGTTTTGAAAGCAGAGGGAAGTTTCGTAATTTTTTGTGAAGCAAATTTATTCTACACACACTGAGACTGTGAACATGGAGAAGGGGAAGCTCGCGTTCATACTTTAGCTGTGAAATTACTTCAGTAGTTTCCCTTTTACTTAATTTTTGATACAACTCCTTAAGTCAGGTCAGAACTTTTTCTCTGTCGTTGCTTTCAGTCTGGAGAGGGAACAACTAGAGTCTCTGTGATAAAATAACCCCCATATATTGGAAAGTAACCCATGCAAATTATAGAATCATAGAATGGTTTAAGTTGGAAGGGACCTTAAAGATCATCTCGTTCCACCCCCCTGCCCTGGGCAGGGCCACCTCTCACCCGCCCAGGTTGCTCCAAGCCCCGTCCAACCTGGCCTTGAACGCCTCCAGGGATGGGGCAGCCACAGCTTCTCGGGGCAACCTGCCCCAGGGGCTCACCACCCGCACAGGCGACAATTTCTTCCCAATATCTCATCTAAATCTCCTCTCTTTCAGTGTAAAGCCGATCCCCCTCATCCCACGGCTCCCCTCCCTGATCCAGAGTCCCTCCCCAGCTCTCCTGGAGCCCCTTTAGGCACTGGAAGGCCACAAGAAGGTCTCCCTGGAGCCTTCTCTTCTCCAAATTCTCCTTTTACAGTAAGAATTTCAAAAGCTACATTTTTAAAGGCCATGGAGGTTATTGCATTACTATCACAAACATTACAATAAAATACAGAGTAATTTTATAGATTCTGGAGTTTAAAACAGAAACCTCAAACTACATACTAATTTATTAAAGGCACCAAAGCATTTCAGCACACTGAGAAATACCCACGCTTGGTCAGCACTTTGTCCCCCCACTGATACTCAAATTTCTAAACTTTGATTAGATGCTAAACGCAAGATTAGTCAGTGATCACCACTGTTACACATGTCCAAATCATCCCCTGGGCTCCGATTTGTGGACAAAACTCAATTTAAGTATAACAAACAATGAAAGCCAGCCAAGAAAACAACACATATTGTTGAGGTTTATTGCTAAAAATTAATATGATTAAGAGAAACATAGGTGCTTTCTTCTGTGAAGTGGCCCCAGTATTACCTGTAGTGGTAGGAAAGCTCCCCCGCTGTCAACGAGGTACACAGAACACAGCCTGTTCTGCATGGCTATTTCTTGAGCTCTTAATTGTTTCTTCACTCCAATTGGATAAATAGTTCCTCCTTTTACAGTCGCATCATTTGCCATGAAGACACACCAGACCCCACAGATTTTGCCAATTCCTGTTAAGTGGTACCACAGACACTTATCAGCACTCTCTAAAACACCACAGACAAAACAAGGGGGGGCAAATTAGAGCTAGGATGTTCTTTTGCTAATACTCTACCAAGAAGCTGCAAATTAAGTTGCAAATACTACACAGGGAAGAAATCTATTGTTCTTCTCTGGAATAACAAGCTGAAAGCCCATGACATTTAAAAAAAAAAATATCTAAATGACAGAAGACAGAACTTGAAATAAACTTATTTACTCCTGGTGACAATATAAGAGAAAAAAATACATAGTTTGGCTTCCAACTATTGAGATAACAGGGAAGGCGATTAAAAATTACCTATATAAAACTGAAAAAAGCAACAATTTGTGACAAAATATAGGATTTTATACTCTAATCTTCTAGTTACTTTTTAAACTGGAACTGCTCTTCAACATGCAATGCAGCAAGAGACTTGTCCATAATTTGAAAAACGTTACAAAAGGAATGTCACAGCTCCTGTGTCTCACAGTAACTTGGTGCCCTTTCCTTTAACTGACAACAGCTTATTTGACACATCATCCTAATTTTTTGAGACAAAAATTAGTAACTGCTAAGTAGAATAAATTACTAAATCCAGATGAAATGAAAGAACTTTTCTCTTTAAAGGTTTCTCCCAGATTTCCCAGCAAAAATTGCAGCAGAATAACGCAGTAGTGGCTGAAGTCTTTCATGCTGCTGTTGGATGGGACTGATGTTCACTTTTCCTAGGAAAGGACTCTCTTATGATACTAAAATATTCCATAAACCTGATGACATGTATCCTTTCTCCATTCCCAGTAAGAACAAACACCCAACCTTCAGCGAGCAAGGCTGGTTACTCTGGGAAGGTGTGCAGCACATACAGACTACAACTTATGCACGCTGCCTACAATCACCTACTGGTCACTGCACCAAACAGCATCTCTCAAATGATATTAAGGATCGTGTTGGTTCAAAACCCGTCTTCCTTCTGGGCTGCGTCTCCACCATGGGCTGCTCAAAACAAGACCCTCAACCCGTATCCATCTTTAGATCTGATACGAATCATATTTAAAGATACGAGCAATGAAACGAATGAACTTCGTTAATTCCCCGTTACATCTAATGTCACATTTGCTAGCAATTACCAGTAAGGCACCCAGCAGCAGGGACGTCACCATATGGCAAATTGAGACCTGCCAGCGGAGACAGCTCAAGAAAAGACTCATCGTCAAGTAGCAACTTCAGGCGTTCACGAACAAACAGCTTCTTGTTTCTCTGAGTATGACGCAAGATGGCACTTTCTCCCCCTCCTTTACTGACCATCTCCAGCAATTCTGAGTATCTGATTTAAGAAACAAAGTTTCAATTAATGAAAACCACTTTTACTTACAAGTTACGCTTCAGCAGATTGAACGTAGTACTTAAATGTATTGCACAGTTTTCGCATCAATGGTATGAGAATGGAGATGAATTCACATTTTCAGGTTATTGTTTCTTGCAAAGTGTAATAAAAAGCAAAGGTCTGTTATTTAAAGCAAGCATTTTAGTCTTGTTATTCAAAAATTGTCTGGTAAAGATTAAAAAAGAGGGAAATTAAATAAATATTCCATCTGTAGGTTATGTTCATAGCTGGTAGACATTAAACCCATATCCTCCCCTGGGTGGTTGCCCATATACACCACCACACGTTATTTCACAATAGATGATCACACTTAATCTCTGCCAGCAACCCCACGAGCAGAGTACTGGCAAGGGGCTGACCATCGGCAACGAAAACTGACTTTGAGAGATACTGCCCTACAACAACGTCAGCCTATATAAACTTGCAGCTATTAATAAGGCTAGCGTAATTTGCTAGTCCTAATTCAGCACGGACATTTATCTCCATGTTCCAACTACCGTAGAGGAATCCAGTCAAGGGATTCGGTTTCCCTCAACAAGTTCACCCGACAAAAATCAGGAACTGGTAAGTAGAATAAAATACTAAATCTAGTAGAAATGCACACTCCACAGCACAGAAGATATTACTTTAGAAGCAGTGAATACTGCAGTGCCACTACAGTCATCAAGAGAGGAAATGATTACCAGATGTTATTGCTGGGGCAGCAGCACGTACAGATAAACAACTGAATAAACCATAAACAAATGCGGTATCTTAAATAATTTTGGTCTTAAATAAGCCATGTTCTTCATTTATTCTGAATAAAACATTTTTCACCAAGATGCATCATCTTTCACTAAAAACACTGTTTGACATAACTATTAACGCACCACTCTGTACGTGACTGCATTATCTCATTGTGGCTTCCTGCAGACTGTAGAGATTGAAAAACCTCAGGAGGAAAAAGCTAAAGGGTTTTAATAATGTCATAAGTGCCACCACAGGAGGGCACAGTGTGTTTGCCATAGCTTTGCTTCCAGCTCATGTAACATTCCCCTGAACAAAGGCGTTTGAATTTTTGCCATCTGATCTTTAAGGACAAACACATAAAACACATTTTATCAGTGAATCGCGATTAATTGCAATAACCGCCACCTACTCCTTCAGGAGGGATCTGTAAATGTGGGACTCGCTGTTTATGTCTTTGCATTCAAAATCAAATATGAAACAAAAATTTATGAAGGTCTAGAAAAAATACTTCTTGGCAATATATGCAAAACAATGTCACATGGCACTATTGCAAATACAGTCTGCACTTAGATTTCGGCATTTCAGTCAACATTTAGGCACCTCCTTCAGGGGGGCTGAAATTCTGAAGTGCTGATCCTTGTAAAATTCACTCTGCGGAGAAGCTGCCGAGAAAAAAAGCAGCCAGCAAACTAGTTTAAGCTTCAATATGGTTAGGTTAAAAAAAAAAAACAAATTATTTTTTAATCTCTGGACTTTTTAATTAGCACTCTTCCTATGTTAAAAAGTTCCTACAAGTGCCCGCAAGTAACTCTCACATCATCTCACAAGTAGCAACATTTTTAAAACACCACAAAAACAGCTTATTACCTTTTAATAACAGCCTCACTGTTCCTTAAATTTTCTTCAAACACATGTCGATACACAGACAGGATACGTCCATCTAAAACAGGGTAAGTTTTTGCATACCGTCTATATTTTGCTCTATTACTTACTAAACGGCGGGGAAGCGTGTCGTGTGGCCATTTCAACCCCTGATTCTGCAGTACGTGTGCTGACTGTTTACCGTGACACAAGTCCTTATATTTTCTTTCAAACACGCGATTTAAGGTTCGTAACCTCGGGAGCAGCGGCGATGCGGCACTGGGGGGCCGTCTGCCGAGGCAGCACAAAGCCGCGCCGTTCCACATGACCCCTGAGGGCTGAAGGGAGAACAAACAGCATTTATTGCCCCCTCCAAAAAAAAAAAAAAAATATTAAACTTCATATTCCCTCGCCTGATGAGGCAAAGCAGGCACCACACCTCAGGCCGGGACCGTGAGGGAACCCTTCCCGCCTTGGAGACCCCTGAGGCGGCGGTGCCCCCGGGGA
>NW_009648149.1:1762688-1781542 GCF_000708025.1 Charadrius vociferus
ATACATAGCATATGGGTTAGGTTTGTAAATTACATGTTGTTGGGCAATATAGAATGTTACAGACCCGCCTGCCGCCTCGGAAATAACCCGGCGGTGCTTCGCTGGCCGTTAAGTACAGGGCGAGCACGAAATGTCTCATTTTCAACGTCTTCCCTTCGCGCAGCGTGTTACGTGTCCCACCGACAACGCGGCTGGGCGCTTGCAGGCGAGATTTTGAGGGACGCCATTCCTCTCGGGAATAGTCGTAAGCCGTTGGAAGCTGTAACTGCTCAGTCAGAATGCCTAAACACTTTCTAATTAAGTTTATCATAATTAAAATTAATTTGATTTTTTTTTTTTAACTTCCGTACCTCATCCTGTCCCTAGGCAGCTTCAGTCAGTTTGCTATTGTTAGTCATGGCATAACCTTCTAGAAATTACTGCGTGTTCCCTTTCAGCGACTTCATTAAAATGCATCCCTGCCGGAGAGCTCTTTATCCATACATATTAATAAGGCTTCGTAGCGATAATTAAGCAATGACTAATATGTTGGTGAATGTAAGCATCCAGCATAGGCGGGAGAAAGAATTTGTAGGTAAATAAGTTCTATGTTATTAAAAAATCTTGACAATAATGATTAAGATCCGCTGAGCTACACTAATTTAAAATTATGTTTTTTTTCCTTTTGCACTCAAGAAACCCAGCGCAGGTGGAGCTGTGGGAAGCGGCGCCGCTGCCCTGGATGGCTGCAGCGGTCCTCCTGGGATGGTCCAGAGTGTCCCCTGCTATCCCGGCCCCTTCGGCAGGGACACGAAGGTCTGTGCTGAGCCCTTAGGGCAAACGTGGCACTCAAGGGCAACACAGACACTCCAGGGGTAGAAGAGGGTCATGCTAAATCTGAGTGTCTGCGCTGGTAAAGAATCCCTTTAAAAAAAAATAGGATCGCAGATCTGTTTTGCACTCTCCTAAAACGCTCATTAATTCTGGACCAGCCAGAATGAGACAAGCGGTGGGCATTTGTTACTGATAATGAAACTTTTGAACGAAAACCCCGACCTGGAAGCGTGTTGTAGGCACTGATGGAGCCACGGAGAGGTTCCTGGTATAGCACTTGTATGAAGTTGGCGGCCTGCTGCACCGTTCGGGATGGTTTGGGGCATCTGTGGTGGTGGTTGGTGATACTTTCACTTCACGTCTTCCCTCCTTCCATGGTGTAATCAGGACTATCTTCACCCACCAGTTTGAGAAACTTCTCAAGCTGAAGATGAGAGACAGAAGACACTTTGCAGCTTTATATAGATCTTCTGCATTTCCTGTGGGATTTTATGTGAATTTTTGTGCTCTCTGTGGTGCAGGTGATAATGGGGAAGGAAAGAGCGGTGACAGAAATTGGTGTAAAGCAGGAGAATGCATTTGAGGAGGTCTGAACTTCAAAGAGGTGTTGATGGTAGTGACAACGCTGGGTGCTCAGCTTGCTGAAGAGGGAATTGCTGATGCAAATGCTTGAATATGTATTTAAAGTGAGATTTGGCTCCCTGTTGTTTCTGGGTTTGGTTTTTTTTTTCAAGTTGACCCATATATCATTTCCCTGGATTCATAACATTTTTTAGTACTCTGTTCTGTGAAAGTATCAGAGGGACTAGTGTTCAATTACAATTTTCACGCTTCTTATTTCATTTTCCATAATTAAGCGTTAGACTTTCATAAGATGCATTATCTCTAAAATGCTAGCGTTGCGTAGCGATTTCATTTTACGGGGTCTTAATTTGCAGATTTTTTTTAAAAATACCTTTTGCAGTTAATGCATTGGTTTGTATTATTTTCCAGGGTTGCCAGTAGATAGAATCTGTGTTCGCAATCGGAATGTGCTACGTGTAACACAGGTTGCTTTTACTCGGGCTTAAAAGGGGATTAAACATTCTCAGGAAAGCTGAACCCTGCTTGCTCAGAGGAAAGGAAAAAGAAACACTCTTCCTTGCGTTTCAGCCTCCACATGTATCTAAGCGCATGTTTATCACAAAGAGAAGGCATCAGTCACCAGTTTTTTTGTACCGGGAGGCAGCCTGGGATAAATAACAAATCCTGTAATTAGGAGCCAGTGGATTCTAATTGACTTATGTTAGTCCTCAAGCTGAAATCCAGCCTTTCTCTCTTGTCATGGCACAGCGCATCTTTTGTTTAATGAACACTGAAGGGAAATCGAGTGAGGTAAGGAAAAATAGCTCTTCTGAATGGATGCAGCCTTGTGCAAGTGTTTGAAGTTGTTATTTTAAGTGCTTATTTTAGCGACTTTGGAGCTGAGCATTTAGAATATATAGAGTAGCATTTAGGAAAAATGTTAATGTGGTTGCTTACTTTAAGGCGAGCTGCAGCTCTGCCAGCAAAGATGAGACATGCCATTTAAGGAACACTAAAGCTTTGAGTGAAGTTTTTACTCAACTTTATTTAGAAACTTGCTGGAGTGCACCGGATGCTGGGGGAAACCAGAACACACTTTTTGGATTGTCAGACCAAAGGCAGGAAGGTTCCCACAGAGCCCTCCTCCTTATGTAGCTTCTGTTTCTTATTTAGATTTTGTTTTTTAATACCCAAGAGCTTTTAGTGGTGTTCTGACAATTGTGGCCTGGAAATTTGTCTAAATTAAAGCAGGTTTTGTTTGTTTACTTAAAAGTGCTAACAGACTCAGACGGTCCCACGGCATTTTTCAGGGCTGACGTCATTCTAAAATAGATTCAATTGATTCCAAACAAATTTGACAAAAAGGTAATTTGCTTTACCCACTTGATGTACTTGCAGCTATACAAAGGGAACAGCGGAGCCTTGGCAGGTACGCTGAGCCCACTATCTGGAATTGATATGAAATGTTAAGAAGTTTATTTTAGTGGCTGGAAGATAAGAGAGAGCGGAAGGAGTTAAGTGAACTGGTCTGAAAATACGAGACTAAATGCTGGGGAAGTTGGGAGCCAGATCCTCAGCTAACCTAAGTAACTGTAAGTTCCACTGAGGGCATATCAGATGAAGGGCTGCTCCCATACTATTCAGCTTCTTATTTTGGATGGTTTGAGGTTTTATGAATCCCCACGTAAAGAGGGATGTGCAGAGCCAGGTATTCCTTCACAAACTGGAGGTTTTCTTTGTATTTTTTCACTACAGCTGTACGAGACAGTAGCTGTATTACAACACCTATAGAAATACTTATTAGCGTCAAACCCTTATCCACATATTTATCACATAATTAAACACAGAATCACGGTGTTTTTTTAACTCCGGTTTAGCCTTCCCAGACTCGCTCAGTCCCCAGGAAAAGCACCTGAAGACTGCTGTGGGAGGAAGGAGCTACTTTGCAGTCCAGGACCGCTTGCTGTGCCGCTCCTGTCGCTTCACTGCTGGTGTTTTGAGGACAGATGCATTAGCTCAAGTGCCCGGATCTGCCAGCCACCGCCACCGCAGCCCTACAGAGAGGAGAGAAGGGTAAGCAGGAGGTCTAGGTGCTGCGGAGGGTTAACTCCTGGGCTGCTCCCACAGCTTAGGACTAACCTCCTCTCTGGTGCCAGGAGAGAGGGGAGTAGAGAGGAAGGTAGCTCAGGACCGGCGGATGGAAGTGCCCGTTTCTCCACGGACCGCAGAGGCTGATTGTTCTCATGGAGTTGAAATTAGCTTTTGAAGGTAGCCACCCCTCTGTTTCTCATGCAGAGAAATGTCATCTGCTGTCGGTGGCACGTCCTGTGGAAAAGAGAGACTGAAGGAGGAAGGTATGTGGTGTGGGCTCTGAATTTCAGCAGCTGAGAGTTTTTAGGACTTCATAATTTACCTTTCAAGTGAGAAGGCCTACACATGTGTTGGGAATACTTTAAAAAAGAAATTCCCAGAAGCGTGAAGTCCTCTGCAACTCCGTTCATACACGGAAGCTCTTCTGCCTCAGACTCTGCGCCTCTTCTAAAAATGTTGGGAAACCAAATTCCTGGGAGAGATTAAAGGGGGTGAGGGAGAGATGTGAGAGTGACGGACCGGGCCGTGGCACTTGGGTTTGGCATGTGTTTCTTGCCACAAAGAGCTTACAAAACCGTGAATAATTACATAATAATTACAATTACAAATAATTACAAACATCGCTCATTTGGAGAAGACACGGAGTGTGTACGCTTGCTTAAACTACTGAAAAATGTGAGTTTGTCTTGTTCCTGTAAAATGCACAGAACTAAAGGAGCAGGATTAAATTCTAGTTAAGGCATAATCTGATAGTGTGTACGATTCCCTGCTGCAGGTCCAGAGTCTGTCCTGAATTGCGCTGACACGAGCAGAAGAGAATAGAATTCAATGTAAGAATCCAGGCAACTGGTGGTGATACCCAAGTCAGAAGAAAAATAAATTCGACTTTCATGGGTTGAAATGGCAGAGCTGGCAAATCGCGTGTTGATTTTACCCGTACTGGTACCTGAAATCACTGAATGGCTCCTGAAAAACTGTTCTACAGTTTCAATATGCAGCAAGTACACGAGGATCTGTTGCTTGCTCCATTTTAAAGGCCTGATCGAGAGTCTTCTGAAGTAATCTGAAAGCTTTTTATTATTTAGAAGAGATGGAGATTCAATTGCAGCTAGTTAGGTTGCCCACTGGTATTTTATTCTAGGAAAGCGCCGATTGATTTATTCTCCTGCGCAAATGTTTGGCGATGAGTGGTGACACCAAAGCCTCAGTCAGTGTTCGACTGTTTCGAGTCCCTTGAAGATGGGTTTGTGAGGCCGTTTCTAGCTAGTAATTGGTAACTGGATGTGGTTAGGGGAGTTAGATAAACATACAGAGGAAGGGGATGAATCACTAAGTAAATATAATATTGATGCTGTAGGAACTGCTGTTACGTACAGCACATCTGTGGCGAATGTGACGTACTTGTTTTCTGTTGTCAGGAAGATGTTACTTGAAAGAAGAATTGAGTCTAAACGTGTCATGCCAAGTCGGCATATCCACACCTTCTCGATGCGTATGTTGGCTCCCGTTAGACTCTTAACAACTTGTCGGCTTTTAACTTCTTTTTACGTATCCCCTTAGAATTTGATCCCCAAATCCGAGGTCGTACCAGAGAAGTTTCCGTTGCTTTAAATGTCAGTGTAGTTGCATCATTAAAAGCCCTAAAGTAGATGGTCTGTGTTAATATAAAAAGATGTTTATGCCACTGCAACAGCATTATAGTTATTAGTGGAGCGTGTTGGCAGTTTCTGTCAGCAATTTTTGCAACCGTGTAACAGAGAAAGGGATAAAAATACCATTTACTGTGATTTGCATGCCATATAAAGAAGACGGAGCGATTTAGTTCCAAAATCAGGAAAAAAAAAAAAAGCCCTGCAAGTAGTTTTCTGCCCTTCTCTCTTTTGCGCTTTTTCAGGATCTACTTGGAAGAGCCTTACGTTCCCTGGGGGATGCTGGGGCCGGGCCGCCCCGCTGGGCAGCCTGCTCCCTCCTTCCGTCCTGGAGCCATCAGCCTTCTTGGGAGGGAGGAGAAACCCGGGCAGAGCGGTCGGTGCCAACATTTGTGTGCATCCAGGTAACGGGTTTATTCAGTCCTGTTCACGGCCTCGAGGATTTAACCATTAAAAAGGCCTAATTAGAAGACAAATTAGATGTTCAGTCACCCTGCTGCAACCAAGAGAAAAAGCATGCATATATATATGTGTACGCGTGTGATATGTATATATATGCATATGTGCATGTGAGGTCTGCAATCCCCCGGTGTTTATTTCATTTATAATGGAAAGTCTTTGTTCAGAAGGAAGAAGGATCAACAGTTTTTTCATAAGTGTGGTTAGTACCTTCCATTGATGTGAGTGCATGCATACACGTGCACCTAATCCTCAATTTCCAGCCCCTAGTTCCCAAATCCTTGGCCCCACTCTGCCACTGACATTAGCTGTAAAAGCCATAAAGGAATCCTAAAAAAGCTGGAAAAATGGGTGTTTTTTTTCACAGCTTTAAAAGTAACTCTTGTTCACTTTCTCAAAAAGCTAAAATTTACCTCCTCAGCAAAGCTGGATTGTTTTGAAATCATGTAAGATTTTTTTTTGAAGGCAAAAAACTCATCTCTAAGCTTTGAACTCCGTGAAATTTGCTGTGATTTGTAGAATATCTCTACCTTGAGTTTTGGTGCAAAGTTTCAGCAAGGAACTGAATATTAAGCAACGATATATAGAAAATTACGTAAGCTATTGCCAGACAAGATACTGCAGTGATACCATAAAATCCTTCTCCAGTTACTGCTTTCCTCATCCACTTGGCGTGAAATGTTAACTTGACTTTTACTTACTATTATCATAAAAACCACAGGGGTTTCTTCTTGCTGCTACTTGTGTTGTCAAAGATCCAGTAATTGGTAACATGTGAATTAACATTTTGCAGTAACAGAAGAACAGAGTACACAAACAACGATGAGGAGTGATGCTCTGGAAAGTCACTTTAGCATTTAAATTTGTGGCAAGCATCAGGGCTAGAAAACCCCAATCTTTAAGAAGCAATGGACTTACACATCAAATAGCTTACATTTCTCCTTCTGGTAACCACCTGTGTGAATATTTACAACTAAAATGGAAGCGTGATAAAAAATTAATAGTCATTGCAGATCCTTTTATGTGGTGCTTATATTTTTGTAAATCTTTGCAACAAATTCTTTCGTATCATCACGCTGGAAATATTTTATACTTGGTTTGAATATACTCCTTTGCAATGTTATGTCGTGGTACACTGCTTTGTTAGAATGTTAGTTACTGGTAACTAACTTAAGTTTGGTGCACTACGAATTAGGTATATGCTCCATGATTGTGAAACATAGTGAACAACTAACAATGCCAGAAAAAGAAAAATCGGAGTCAAAACACCCTGTAAAGAAAGGTGCATTTTAAAAGATTGATGAATTCTCCAGCCTCTTGAGGGTTGCCTCTGCTATACAGGCCAGTGAATTACTTGGATCGTCTTCTCCCTCATATCCTTGACTTAATTGAGCTGTAGTGTGAGGAACGTTTATTCAACAACTGCAGGCGCCGGCGCTGCGGGGGAGCTCTTCAGCTGGGCTGGAAAGCGAGGACTGTAAGATTCTCAGAGATTGTTCAATCCAGCCGTTAAAACACAGCAATGGATAAAGCCTTCTTGAAACCTCTAAGTCATCGGATAGATCTTTTGATTTGCAATCTTTTTGAACGAGGGTCACCTATGGTTCCTTTGCAGCTCTCAGCCTGGCTGTCGCATAAAAGAGGCCTTCAAATTTCACCCATTTTATCTGACAAGATCCTTTCTTCAGCATTCATCCTTCATGACCACAATTTAATCATTTAAGATGACAAAAACCACTTAGCAGTGGGTTCTCAATTCTAACGGGGTCTTTTTTAGCTGGTATTGTTAGCAATAAAGTGAAAAAGGAACACGGGCTTTCAAATTGGAAGCAGCCTGGTACTTTTAAGAAGCTGTTCTGGATAACTGAATGAACAGTGCTAAAGAAATGGAAGGAAATTTAAATTTTGCCCTTGCAAGATACTTTAATCCAATGTTTATAGCAACACTGTAAAATGAGGACTGTCAGAGAAAGAGCTCTGTAACTGGAAGCGGAACCTCGCTGGTTCCAGACCTGGCCCTGCTTTGTGACAGTAAGGTCATCGCTTCATTATTTTGTCTTGGTTTTGAAGCTGGGATGAGAAGTGCCTGTGAGTCAGGCCGAACGCAGAGAAGAGACGGAGCACCGGGTTTTCTGCAGGCGGGTGGCACCGAGCACTCCCTGTGGCCGGTGGAGCTGGGGGACTCAGTGTGGAGCCCTCTTTGCCCCTCCAGTGAATCCAGTCCACACCGGTGACCCCAGAATCGCTGCAAACGGGGAACTTTGAAGTCTTCATAGGGAGGATATTATAGAAAGCCAAGAAGCCGTGGCTGGGATATGCAGTTAGCAGAGTGAATTTTTCCACAAAAAAACCGCAAAGAGATTTCCAGTGGTAATGTTTTTCGCTTTGAAAATATAATCCAACTTTTTCATTTTTAGGTCTCTCAGCAGAACAACAGCAGTGCACTTAACAGCTTCATTAATGCCAGAGGAATAATTACCCACTGCAGGAGTGACGAGCGCATCAGGCATTTTCATACTAGAACTGCAGCAGCATTCCAGTTCTTCAGACCTCAGGAGCAACGTTTGTAACGGTATGAAATCAGCGAAAAAGAGTCTGTAATCTGAATCTAAAACGATACTAATATGTTAAAAAAGAGAAGATGGGAGCCTGCGAGCTGGCTGCGCTGCAGGACAGGTCGCTTACGCAGAAGGGGGTTATTTCCAGCTCTCAGAGGAACAGTTTCACCCTCCACCCCTTCAGAGAAAAGACTAAGGCAAAAGTGCAAGCTGTTGGCTGGGCTGAGTAATTAATCCGCAGAGAATGGCTTACCCAATGAGTGCGCTTTCTCTGCACACAGCTTCGAATTATAACAGTATTTGAAGCGATGTCTTTTCATTTCTTTCCTTGCTACAACGCGATCATAACTTATCCGCTGTGAATTTTTTCAGTGCGACATTCAGAACTGTGTTTCGTATTTTTAATCAGCCAAATAATCTGGATGCCAATGTCTGTCTTCTTTGTGATTATTTATTAGTTGTGTTTATCACATTTATCTATATAAATGTAATATCTCAATATTCTCAGAGATGTCTTACTAGATTTGAAAACATGCTCAAAACAATAACAAAACTAAAGTAAATTTACAAAATCTTGCAGCAGTTGCTGATTTATAAATGACAGAGATTACTAGCTATGCGTGAATCACCCAGGTGGGAAAAACAGATCATCTGTCACGTTTCCTTCCTCTGGATCATGAAAATAGAAACAGGAGCTGGCTGAAGGGCGTGCTGCAAGAAAAGGCGTTTGTCTTTTAGAGAAACTTACTGGGAGAAACAAAGAGAAAGATGCAAAGCTTTGCGCATACTTACGAACTCTTTTCATCTTAATTACAAGCATCTGAGACCTCACAATTTTTTCAAGCATCAGGATGGTACAGTGATGTTATTTTCTAGCAAGGCCTGTGTAATTATAGTTGGAATTCAAATGCACGTTTTCACGTCGTCCCTAGGTACCTGGTTAGGCTGTCAGACCCCTTAGTGACTCTCTGCTGGGATATAGGTTAGTTTCTGAAACGTAACGCTTCCAGAGCCTTCCCACCATCCCGCCTGTGTTAGTTCTCATTTTTACGACGACGCTTTAATTTGAGATCTAATTATTGTCCAGCCTGGAAAGAAGGAGGCAGCCAGGGCGGAGGGTTTGGGGCAGCTGCTGAGGGCTGGGGCTGGACCGGCCACGGGGCCCTGCACCCTGCCACTTACCTCTCTTCGTCCTCAGTCACCCGTGTCAGGCTGCAGCCCGGCTGTCTTTGTACTCCCAAGCTCTTGGCTTAAACATTATTTACGTCTTTTCTTGTAATTTGGCCAATCTGCCTTAGAACTCGGCGAGGAAAGTCGGGGCGCGCTTTATAAATCGCCTGTACAGCTACAGCCTGTGGCAGCAGCGTGAAGTTTTCCTCTGCGCCCACTCCCCGTTGCATCCAGAGAAAAGACCGGTGGACGTGGGGAGAGCGCAGGCGAGGGGCTTTCATGCCCTGGCCCATTACATCGCTTCGGCGCTGCCCGCTGGTTATTTGCTCTCTATATCACTTCCCCTCAGGGGGCTCAAAGAAATCAGCAAATCTCCCCCAGCAGAGCTACGAATCCCTAGCCCAATTCATTCAGGCGCAGCGGGAAAGCCGGGGATTAATCAGAGGGGGGATGCTGTGAATTCCTGCGCGCTCTTTCTTTCCCCGGCGCAGCTGGTGGCGGGGACACTGCCAGATGAAAGCGGGGCTGTCGGCATCCATCAGCCTGGCTCCGGCGGCTGCATTCCAGCGGATGGACTGGCCTCAGCTGGTAGCTCCGGTGCCGCTTCCCTCTGCCAGGAGGAATCCAAATTCAAGTACACCTCCCTCTTCCTCTGTTTTTCGGAGTTACCAAATTCTCTAAGAGAAAATTAGAACGGAGATATTTTTGAATGTGAGGCCACAGCATCACAGGAACCGGGGATGGGAGAATTTGTTAACAGCCCATCTTCTTGCCGCTTCAGAGTTCTTCTCTTTCTGATCTTAAATTTCCCAAACGAGGTTTCCATGATGTAACAGTGAAGCTATCCTTAAGAAGCTTTTTATGGGGAATTCTGTTTTCTCTAGGATGTCATTTTTCAGTTACAACTTCTTGTTTTCATTCTTCACAGTGGTAAAATATCCACTGATAGAGCTGAATTTTTCCTTTTTTTCTGCACAGAATCCCACTATATGTATTAATCATCTTCAGTTCTCCAGCCCCCGCAGCATCGTCCATGCGTACTGCTGTTCCGTAGCTGCGCTGTGAGCATACACAGGAGTCGCTGGGTGGGAGCCTGTGTTGTTTATTGTAGCATATTTATCAGAAGAGTGCTCTGTTGCATTGCAAACAGTAAACAAATACGAGAAATACTGTGATAAAAGAATGTTAAAACAGCACAGCACGAAGCAGTGGCCTGGCAGCCTCACTGCTAGGTCTCACCATAAAATCGGGCACTCATTAGGTCTGCGGTATGATTGGAAACATGTCCCTCCAGGTTTCCTTCCACGAAGACAGCGATCCCCAGTAATCCCCCGCTGTGCTCACCGCCAGCGATCTGCCACATCGCCGTCAGCAGCCTGCAGCTCCCAGCAGAATCCTTTTCCATACAATAGCGACGGTCTGTGAAAAATGTTAAGGAAGGGGGAAAAATTGGAAACCATTGCTTTTAAGACAATTTAAGTTCGAGGGCCAGCCTGTGCCAAGCGTAATCAGAACTGTGGCGAAAACTAATATGCAATCGTTTACAAATACGAGAATCCATTTATTTGTAATATAATTTATAATGTTATTAATTCTTGTGATTACATATGATTTTAAGTAGTAGTATACTCGTGTTAAAAGTCTTTATTTAGAAATTTGACATTTGGGGTTTTGTTTACATTTTAACATCTATAATTCCAAAAAGAGTCATTCTCTTTCAATGCTATTTGCCATTCTGCAACTATTTTTTCTTTCTTCCGTTGATTTGAAAGGCCATTTGAGGTCCACCAGCACGTATCTTTGCAGACTAGAGCATTTACCACTTGGCCCTGCAAACAGTTGTGCCAGGGTGGCACAAGGCTGGGGACAAGCAGTCGGAGATGGTGAAGGGGTTGTACCTTAAACCAGTGCTGCCGGTGAAAACTGTCTTAGGAAATACAACCCGGGCAGGAGGGAGGTGGAAAAATGAGCGTGGGGATGAAGATGAGTGACATGGGGGAAGAAATTCTTAAATCAGCATTGCCACTGGAAAAAAATGGATTTTCATGCATTTCTTCTGTATCCTCAGTGTCCTCAGGCTCCTGAATTTTGGATGTGAAGAGCTGAACAGGCCTATTTGCTATTCGGTACCTTTTCTTGCTTTTCTGTGATTCTCTGAATGTATTTATCTTGTACAAGAATATGTAAAAATCGGTTATTTTAGCTATTGTTTCCCTTTCCGACCTAAAGCTCGTATTTCTACTAGTGAAGACTTGCTGGAGACTAAGTAGGCATTGTTTAGACACTTCCCGTCTAGCTCCGCTGGGATACTTCAATCTGTCTTGCTAAAGAGAAAAAAAAGATTAATCATTCTTGGGTTGGTTTTTTTTTTCTTTTAGAATATTTGATTCTGACAGTGAAAGCAGTTTGTGTGGCTTAACTGTGATGCAGACACTTTCCTCCTGTTGTTTGAGTCATAGTATCTTATTTTATCCAAGTTCTTAGAAATAACTCTCTGAAAGGTCAATCTTAGTTTAGTAATTGGGATTTGGGGGGTTTGGTAGGAACAACGTAGTTCCAAATAATTCACCTGGACAAGGAAGAAAAAAATAACTCCCCCTTTTCTCTGCTTTCCCCTTAGATCTCTGCGTGGGTTACCAAGCTCTAGGGTCTCGCTGTGCCGTCGTACGGTGCGTCTGCTCACCTGTTTACCCCTCCCGAGAGGCAAGGGACGAGCAGAACGTGTCTGAATTCCTTCTGCGCAGGAGAGCTGAGCTGGGGGTAATAATTTACTGCAGATACAGACCGACGATAAATTAGTACGCCCCCAAGAGTCTGGAAGAAACAGAGGAGGAGCAGTGACTCATTTCTGAGTCATAGAGCCTCCCCGGATTTATCCTGGGATGATGTACTGTACGCACCACTCCTTGATCTGGTCTGTCTCGAAAGGACAACCGAGCCCTCAACAGCCCTGAATATAATTGTGGAAAAATAAATGTGAGCTAACAGCGATCATTCCTTGGCAGCAGCAGACTTTATTATGTTTTGTAAGATCTTCCCCGTATCAGGTCAGTATTGTGATAAGAAATGGTGGAAAATAATGGAGGGCAGGTCAGTTGGGCTGCTCAGTCACTCTGCGGTCAGCAGTTGTCAGATCACCCCTCTGCAACCCTCGGCACAAGTTCCAGGAGCTGTTTTGGGGGTGTCTTGGGGATCAGTCAGAGATCCCTGCATTGTTAAAGTGGTGGGCAGCCGTGCAGCAGCAGAGACAACGCCTATTGTGCTTTTTCTTTCTGCTGGGTTTCTTCTAAAGGTTCTTTCTGCTGAGAGCCTTTTCCCTGCTTAGCATTGTTTGATGCTCGAGGCTGCATCCATCTCCCACCCAGCCCCGATCCCCCCCCCGGGGGTGCGCTGGGGGACCTGCCCTTCTTCTCAGCACCGATTCCTAACGGTGGGGGAGGATGGAGCTTTCAGCCCTCTGGCACAAACAAGGCGTCCTGTAATCAAAACCATCTGGGTTTATCCGAGTCCTTTTGAATTGGGTGGAAACCACCACTTGAGAATACCAATTGTACCAGAAGCTTTCTCAGTCAAATAAAACTCGGGTAAAGGATTTGTACCAGTCCTGCGCTCAGTCGTGGGGTTTGCAAGATGACAGCAGAAGAGGTTATCTGGAAAGCCCTGTAGCATTATGTGGTTGGGGCTCCGCTAGAATTACAGCAACCTCAGACCTTTGTATGGCACAGCATATAGGAATCCTAAAGCTACTTTAAAGTCATGACCCCCGTTCTTCGCCGAAGCGCAAGAATAGAGGGGCTGCAAATCTGGAGTTTAGACTGTGACAAAATCTGTTGTGAGGCGGGAGCCGTTCTAATTCCTCATAACCTTGTCGGGACTGCTCACGGCATGTTTCCACCCTAGACCCGTGGCTGCATTTGGCTTACTGGGCACCAAAATCAATTCGTGAACCCCTGTTTGTAAAGTATTTTGGTTGAAGGCACTTTAATCTCTTTGCAGCGCTGCCTGCTAGCCGGCTAGCTGGGCTAGTTGGACTGTGGACTGTTTGTTGTTAATTTTCACAGATTTTTTCTTTTTACGGATCACAAGTATACAAAGACTTTGTGTGCGATTTGATGAGCAATCTAAAAGGAGGAGGTTGTATTCCCTCTTTTTTTCTACCTTTTCTTTAGTCCAAGCCTTACGGTTCCGCTTCCACTCTATTATTCAAAGTATAGCACTCATTAGACCTTTGGGTGAGCTGATTTAACTCCCCGTCTGGCAAGAAACTATTAGCTTTGCAAGATAAAAAGTGTGCTTTCTGCTTGGTTAGCAGTTGGAGGGGCCCAACAAGCATCAGAGCCAGCACATGATAAGCTTCAGGAATGCGCGGCGGCGAGGAGGAGGAATGGTTCCTCCCCCTTTGAGGATCAGAGAGCTAGCAGGTCAGCTCGCTCCGTCTCCTGTAACTTCACCCCGAACCTCCCACCGCGTTCCAAATTTGAACAGTCAACAGGTTAGGAAAAAGTGAACAGGCTTTCAAACTGGCACGCTGGTGCAGGATGAGGGGACCAGCAAGGTAAACACAACCACAGACTCTCAACTGATGGTGCAAATGAGCCGGGAGAGTTCTTTCTCCTTGTCTAACAGACCTCTCTTGGCTTATTATATCTATTTCCTTGTGAAAGTTTCATGAATAATGTATCTTAAGTACATTAAATGTCAGATGTTTTGGCAGGGGTCCCTTCATGACAGTTCCGTTTTAAAGATGATGAACGTCCACTGTAAAAAATTCATTTTCCTTCTTCCTGTTGACCGAGATAGGTATTGATAGCAGTCTCGGAAGATGAAGCCTTCAGTCACTAAATGGTCATAAGCATTAAAAATGTATGTAAAGAAATAAATTTCCCTTATTGCTTTTTCTTTTGCACACATCAAGTATGGTATAGAATGAGAGGTGTGGATTAAAGATTAGTGCTAAGCTTGATCTGAGAAGATCTGATGAACTAATTGTAATAGACACCATGCTAAAAATGCTGAACCGTACGGTATCACCAATAGTGAATATACCTGGACAGAAATGCAAAATTCATTAGAAATATCATTGCACAAGAAAGCATATTTATTTCTGTGACTTTTCTGGCTTTCTGTTAGATGGAGACTTGTTTCATGAGGAATTCTTGCTTCCTGCTGCATGAGCAGCAGTCCTCATTGCATATTTGTAGGCAGTTCTAATCAACCAAACGCTATTAGGCAGTAACAAGCTCTTGGACACCACAAGAGGATGTAACTCGACGTTACATATATATATATATTCAAGTAATTTTATTAAGTACCATTAAAGAAGCTTGGCTGCCATTTTTTTTAAATATCTGAATCCAAAATAAGTTGTTACGCCTATAAAAATAGCAGTTCTGCAACGTCCCAACTGGATTTTATCTTCAAGTACGTACAGAAGAAGCAAAGCCTCTCGACTCAATGGAGAACAAAAAAATTCTCCGCGTTCTTCGCCTGCATAGCAGTGTCGTGCGCTCACTGAAGGGAAATGACCGCTAACTCTGCCTTTGCCTTAGGAGGTTATATTTTCGTTCCACGGAGACTTGCATTTATGCAACTATAAATTAGCAGATTAGAAACAGGAGGAGAGCTTTGCCTGCGTACGCGTTCCATGGTACGTGGGGGGTTTATTATGAATCAACAAACTGGTCCTCCGGACACAAATCTCTTTTTGAACTCAACTGTGAAGTTTGTCTCTGGATCTGATGCTGCCACCTGGTGTCTAGGTGATGCTTTAGGCTGGCCCAGACCAGCAGGTGAGGGCCATCCCTGGCCACCGGGCTCTTGCCATCCTAGATCCTACAAGGGCCTGGGGTGAGAGGAGCAGGGATAAAGCGGGCTTGTGAGCCTAGCTGCGCCCAAGGATTGGGTTATCTCCAGATCCACAAAGAGCTCATTCCATCTACCACGCTGTCTGCAGCGGGCAGTGAGGAGGAACCTGGGTTGTGGAAGTCCTCGGCGCTAGCTCTGGGAGGGGGGAACCGGGATTCTTCTATGTGGAGCAATCTGGCAAATTCTTATTTCGTCTTCATCTCCCCAGCAGCAGCAGGCGGGAGGGTGGCCCTGGAGCCGGGACGATCCCCACGGAGCGGTCCAGGATGGGTGAGTGCCAGAGTCAAAAGACCTCTTTTAGGAAGCAGAACTGGAGGACTTCACAGTAGCGTTCTGCATGTGAAATTGGCTGCGCAAAGCGAGCAGGACAAAAGACACCCGCGTGGGACAGTTTGGCCAAGCTGGCGTGTAGGGTGGCTCCGCTGCCATCGTGCTCAGCTGCCTCGCAGGGCGGCTGCGTTGGAGGGGCATCGCCTTTGATAGCAGTGATTGATTACGCAGCCCTCCGGCTTTTTCTTGTGCCGTAATGTGATCTCAGTAAAACTGTTTGCGTAGCCGTGCAGTGAATTAGGTTAGAAGTGCTGAAATAACTAACACCCACCCCCACCCCCCCTTTTTATTTTTAACAGGGCTGAATTCCTCATCCAGTTCACCCCGCAAAAACACTTGTACAAGAATTTGCACGGCCTCTTGATGAACCGGATGGGAAATCAATCCAGCTGGAAAAACAAAAATCTACATCCCCGTTCCAACAGAAAAAAAAAAAAAAAAAAATTATTTCCCAGCCAGATCAGTTCCTCGGTCTGTGCTGTGCTGTGCGGAGACGGGACACAGTGCCTGTCTGAGTTACGCTCTAAGCAAGCCAGGCTTCGAGTGCGAGACAGTCTGAGGCTACACCTGGAAACAATTAGCTCTCCACCTCTTTTTCTTTCTCTCTTTCTTTCTCTGCAGCAGGCCTTTTTGCTTGGTTGCACTGTACGGTACCGCAAACGGCTTCAGGAGCGTGGAGCGGGGATAATTCGTGTGCCCAGGGCTGGGGAGAGGAGAGGCTGCCTGAGCTGATGCTGCTGCCAAAAGAAATGTCTTTGGAACTGGGGCCATGCAATCAGGTAAAACGCTTTCTGTCTGCCTGTGCCAAGCAGTGTCTTTTGCTGTTCTCCAAATATTTATGTCTTTGCAAAATACATAAACATTTCAACAGTGGTCTCTTCAGCACTTATTTCCAGCGCTTCATGTGAAGTTGCTCCTAAACCTCCTTCAATACGACTAATTCACACCGGGTGAGCTCCGGACTTGCCTAACCAGCGGCACGTAGCCCCATAGTACGAGAAACAAACTCAGGCAGAGAAGTGACGGGAAGTGGTGACGGGGACGGCTGCACTGCTGCGTCTTCGCATACCTGCAATTGAAGTTCACGTCTCTTCATTTCTCTGTTTCCTTTCTTTTTTCTTCTTTCCCCCTTTTCCTCAGTGGTTAACATAAAAATTTGAGGTTAGAAGGGCCTGTCTCTGGACTTTCCAGAAGTAACAAAACTGCAGAAGTTGGGAAAATTAATGTACATCTAAATTCAGCCGGTATATTACAGTTCAGTGTTTCCTCTACTATTTGTTAGTAATTTACCCACTTCTCTCTTTTCATCTTAAAATTCTGAACTCCTCTCTGATCCACACTAGCAAACACCCCGTCACAGAAGAATTTTCCCAGTTAGGATGAGTAATTGAGGAGCTGAATCAATCGACATTGTGTGGTCTGTGGCAGCCAGGAGATAAAATTCCCAAGTCCCCACTACTTCTTTTGCTTCCTGCAAAAAGCCTTCCTTTTATATTTTTAGAGCTTAGAGGATGGCATGTACGTAGCAAGCTACATCTAAATAGCACACTCTCCAACAAGTTTGCTATTTTCTTAATGTTCATGAATATTTCAGGAACTCGTGCTGAGAGGTTTCGGTGCATTCCAGGACAATGATTTCAGGTTTCTGTTTTGCCTTAAGAGGAAACATGGCTTACTGTGACACATTCTACATGGTTTGCATTATTCTTTTAGACGGGGTTTATTACTGTTACAGAATCACATGTCCTGAAAATATACTACCTTTTTTTTTTTTTTTTTTGGAAGAAGGACTATATGTTCTTATAACTTTCTCCCAGTTTTTCCATTCTTGTCATCAGCCCTTGAGATGAGACGGGCACGATTTTTGGCTGTTGTGAGGGTGGGGTTCTCTCTAGAAATTCATGCATTCTCTTCAGTCATGAGTAACACCGGAGTTAAGGAATAGAGTTTTACTTTTCTCACCCTTTCCTCTCATTGTTTTTTGTTGCTTGAATTGGTAAATATGCTCGGATAAGATTTTGCAGTGACACCCGTGCACAAGATAACCAGATTAGTCTTTTCCAGCTGAAATGTCTGTGATTCTGTTGTAGGATAGCTACAGTGATTTGCATAAACATGTATTACAGCATTTGGGAAACATTAGCTTAATGGCAGTACAAGTAACGTTTAAATATTTGAATGTATCATTTCATTAGTAATCTACTTCCTTTGCTTATATTGATGCATTTTCAATATACCATAAGACCTCTTAAAAATAATACTCTGTTTAACAAATACATTTGCTCCCTACAAGGTATATGTTCTCAGAAAACTGAATGAGCACATAAATAAGATATAAAATCCATGTCAGAGTTCAAGATACAGGCTTGTACCAATTGCTTTTACTTTAAAGAAATGCCCAATAGCAAACTAAGGAAATTATTCCGATTTAAAAAACCAGAATGTGAGAGCAGCTAATATTGAAAAGTATCTGGGTGATTCCTTCTTGTAGTTAGAGCAGAGAACTCAAAGAATGCCTAGAGACGAGCTCTGGCTAATCTCTCTATCGTAATGTGACATGAACTTGCCTTACAGCTGGTTTAGGTGGGTTTGCACAAAAATACGGAGCTGATAATTAATTGGAGCAGCTGAGATGCGGTCATTTTGCCAACTTTGCATGTGGGACCAGAAAGGCAGAGGAGGCCGTTGGGCTGACTGACACCCCAAACTGCTGGATATGAATGTGAATCATTGCTTTTAGGTTAGAGACCACCAATTATTTTCCCCTTAAGTTAGCTATCTCTTTCATTAACTATTTTAGACTCTGAGTAAAGTAGGGATAGCAAGTTTCAGCAATACAGAGTCCTTTGACCCATACATCAATATTTTTTTTGTTATTTAGCTCAGTTAAATGATGCTAGAATAGTCAATGACACAGAGACAACAACTTACTACTCCAGTTACAAGGCACTTCCCTGCCCAGGGAAACAGAGCTGTAACTCCTAATTACAGGTGGATTAATCTGTGGCAACTGAGGCGACTATTATTACTGCCAGCTGCCCTCATCTGCCGTGGATCACCTCCTCGCAGGTTCGGGATCTGTCTGTGCTTCTTGGCCGGCTCCATTTACGGCCCAATAAAGTGATGTAATTTGAAATCAGTGACGGTTAACATAAACACACTGGGTGGTGAACTGGGGCAGCGGAGAAGCAGAAGGTTTCTTGACTGGGAAGTGCATCTACAGGGATGGAAACCTCCAAGGAACACAGCTCGCAGCAATAATTGCTTTAGCCACCCCACCTCTAATCATCTGCTCTTGGAATAAAAGCCTACACTTGGGCTCTGATGGAAAATAAGATTAACCAGAAAACCATTT
>NW_009648149.1:1781572-1789305 GCF_000708025.1 Charadrius vociferus
ACAACCCCCCTATCTCGCTAACTGTAATTCAGTCCCTAGTCTGTAGGGCAGCTTGCCTTGATTACATTGCACTAAATTACTCATCTTGGATATATGCTTCTCTTTATTTTCTCTGCCAAGAGCAAAAATATGATATTATTTGGCAAGAGGAATGTGTATCTAAAATGTCAAATTACAGCTCATAACTATTACGGGATAGTTTTGGCGATAGCCCTTTGTGATTGTTCCAAAACAGATGTCTCTTTCTAGGAGATCCTTAAAACTAATATATGCTTTTTGTTTGGTTTTAGGTGGTATTTTGAGAACGTCTCACAAGGACACTAGCTGAGTGCATACGTTGCTTTAGTTGAACTTTAAATTTCTAATCTCCAAAGACTTCCCCATCTGTAAACTGCATTAACTGATAATTCTGCGTGTACACACCGTGCAAACATTGAGAATCGCAGATCCTTTTCTACAATAACCAATATAGCCAACCTATGAAACTGCACGTTATTTATCATAACGGAAGAATAAGATATTAAAGCTAGTTCATATTTGTCAACTTTTTCATCTGATGTTTAAGACTGCTACCACTGGAACTTGATTAAATCTCTCGTGCCTCTGCCATCTTAATTAACTCATATCGGCTTTTACTAAAATTGAATTAAAGCGTGTTGCTTGGTGTTACAGTTGCGAAGCAGGTACCACCGTTACAAATGCTCAGCTAATGTGCATTTGTTCACTTCTCATGGCAATATGAAAATCTGGCTTTGTTTTAAATTTAGCTGCATCTGCTAATTCGGTCTTCGGTGCTAAACTTAGAATGGATTGGATTCATGGGAATATAAAGGCTTAACGGAGAAATGGTAAGAGGCTGTTAAAAAAACCTCTGGAATTCATTCTTTTTATTCGGAACACTGACAGGAGCTATTGAACCATGAAGATTTTACTATAAACAATTGTACAATTCAGCCAGTAGAAGGAATTTACTTTTGCTAATCTTATTGTCCTAAGATGGCATACTGGATATCATTTTTAATATTAAAGTGTCAATATCTATTAGTAATACGTCTTTCTCTGCTTGCTTTTGAGGAGGTTACAAACCTGGGGAAAGGCAGTCTCCCCGCCTGGATGGACGCCTGAAGCCATTCTGATGTTTCACTTCTCCTGCACGTGGTACCTACTTGGATACACAATTCCTTGGAGGCCCCTAACCCAACTGTGCCGTGTTTGAGCTGGTATCGGTGATATCCATCACTGGAGTGGATGAAAATACAGACACGGAGGTAGAGGAACGCCGGACTGGAATGGTCTTTGTAAAGGAAAGCCATGGTATTGCGGTAGGTGCCAGCAGTGGCAAGTTTTGGATAGGGTTTGATATGAGGGTTAACACGAGGCAAGAAGCCCTGTGAGAAGTGGAGTGA
The DNA here is from genome assembly GCF_000708025.1 of Charadrius vociferus. Classification (NCBI taxonomy): domain Eukaryota; kingdom Metazoa; phylum Chordata; class Aves; order Charadriiformes; family Charadriidae; genus Charadrius; species Charadrius vociferus. The sequence goes on from NW_009648149.1 coordinate 1,782,979, forward strand.
CCATGGTAAGAGCCATCGCAGAGGTTGGATGCGAGATGGGAGATTCAGTCTGGGGACGGTGACTGAGGAGAGAGGCCCAGCTCTAGCGAGAGTCCTAAGAGGAAACGAAAGAGCAGAGCTTGCGTTTTCATGAGGACTGAGAAGAGGCAAGAAGTGGCAAAATGGTCCATGGGAAAGTTGTGAGAGGCTGAGCGCAACCTTGGCCGACGATGCGCGGTCCGCTGCGCGCTGATCGCCCAAACCTGTGCTTGTCAGCAATCCCAGGGGTGCCCTTTGGATTGGTACGACAAATTCAGACCAGGTCAGCACGGTATAGTGTCAGCCCTCAACTGTGCATTAGCAAAACCTTCCGAGTTATGCGGCTTCTGAACTGTGGCTATTTTCAAATGGATTTTGTAGAGGCGGGAGGTAGTCGGGGGGTGGTGGTGGGGAGGGTGTGAGGTGTGTTTTTGATAAGAGAAATCTTTTGGGCCTCCGGATGATTACTCAATCAATCAAGCAGAAGGATTAAAGCAGAGCTGTACTTACTGCCAGATGATCATTATGTTATGGAAGAGATTTGGATGGAAGGACTTGGAAATTTAGCGATAGACTAATGATGAATCTGCCCTAGACTTGTTCAGATATCCCGTTGCAGAAACTCTGTGTCTCTTGATGATTGGATTAATGGTTGAAAGAGACAGCTTGGCAGACTCAAATAAAAGGCTTTCCACAGCTTTGCTTTGGAGGGTTTGAGCCTTTTAACCACATGGTAATTGTAAAGCCTATAAATAAAATTTAAAAATCTAGTTTGAAGAGTCTTTAATAAATTATTTTAATACACTGTTATTGGCCCCTCCTTCAGGATATCACAAGTCTGCACTTGCAGTCTGACGAGCTAAAATGCGCTCTCTGTCGAATTATCAGCTGGGTTTTGTCTCACATACTTAATGGAAGCCTTGATGCGCCTGTTGAAGCTTCATCCTAATGCGAGGAAGGCTTTGTCATCTGATTGAAAGCTTATCAGAGAAGAGCCGTCAGGAGAGTTATCTGGGACTGTTCTCTCCATGGTTTCCAAATGCTGGTCCACGCCCGATGAATAATGCCTTTTCTTGCCCCGTTCCTTAGGGAGACGGGCAGGGCTTGGTGAGGAGGCACAGGACAGAGGGACAGCTGAATGGAGATGATGGCTCTGAAGGACCTACGCTGGACACTGCCACCCACCCAGTGCTGCTGAGGAGTCCAGTAGGTACAGAGTGGCTGGGAGCGGGCCTCTGGGGTGTACTGTATAGGTCTTCTGTTCTCAGCTATTTGTGGTCGTTTTGTGCTTTAAGATTAAAATCTGGGTGGCAATTCCCTTGCTAAGTTGGTGTTCTTTTTGTTCTTGCCATATTGTCATCAACGAAATTACGTGAGGAGTCCATGACTCCCAGCAGAGATGGAGCTTCGGGTTGCGCGTGTAAAGCCTGAAGAACAGCACGGGATCTCAGGTCTAGCAGGCTTGAGTAAAAGGTGTCATTCAGGAAAAAAAAAATACAATTAAGCCTAGCTCTGAGTTCCCGTATGTACAAACAGTGGCAAAATTCAACTTTCCTGGTTCCTAATCAGTGGATGAATGTTTAGCCTTGAACTACAATGGGGCTTGGAAATCACTCAGAATATTTACATTATAGGGTAGAGCTTACCTAAGATGAAAATTGCATACCTGTCGATTTTCTTCCTAATCCTACCTGCAGTGGGCAGGTACAAGTTGTAGATCTCTGTCTACTCACTGATCTCTGCCCCCCACCCCCCACTTCGTTTGCTGACATGCGCCGCACTAAGTTTTATGATTGTCTTTATGAACCATAGAAAAGGCTTTTCTTACATAGGTCAAATGTTCCCCACTGTCTGTGCACTAGAAATAACGTAAAACGCCCTTTTCCTGTTCTATGAGAAATTTTTCCATGTTATCAGTATTTGTAAGAGAACAAAACCAGAAAGTCACCTATGAGAGCAGCTGGGAGTGCTGAGAAGCAGTGGATTTGAACGCTTTTAATCCTCTTTCCCCCATAGCAGCAAACTACACATTATTTATTACCCGGAATAACTTTGTAATGCGTTTGGTGTATTCCAAACACAACAAGAAACTGCAGTCATAGCATCGAGCAACTCCAGTACCCACGGATAAAAAATACAGCCTACAAACTGGAGACCAGAGCCAAAGCTTAATCCCCGCAGGTCTGTTGTTGCATGATATAGTGTAAATAAAGGAGACAAGTATTATATCTGGTGGTAGATGACCGTGATTTAATCGGCGTTTTGTCCACTACTGTACTTTGTATTTTACATACCGGGCCAGAGTCTGCCGTTGTGCGGATATAAACAACAATGTTACTAATATTTAAAAAAAAAAATTGCCTCTGTAAAGCAAAAATGAAGTAGCTCGATGCGTGCAGCACCGTAAGTCCCAATAACTGTGGCGGGGTGCGGGGGGGGTGTGATTTTGGGGTGGTTTGGTTTTTTTTTTAGCTTTCTAAACTTGGAAGTTATTGCTATGATCATGTCATTTGACTTCCTAATCGAGATCATAGATGTTCCTCCATCAAGACTTTATGTTGTATTTGTAGCATACGTCCTTCTCTTACAGTTGTATTTGGAAAATACCTCTATATCCCAGCGTTGTTATAAATTATTTCTATTCGCCGATTGAAATTAGACAGCAGAGGAGATAAAATACTGAAACTTGCAGAGAGTTTGATCCCTGTGCAAACTGAGCATCCCAAGAAAGTTTTCTTGAAACTTTTGCAGTAACTTGTAGCTTAGACCCGTAGCGCCGAAACTTAGGAGCTTGTGGAAATCCCGCTGAGCCCTTACCTACATCTTTAGGCAGCTAAACCCCTTTGAAACTCTGGGCTCTAAGCCCGACCCTGCAAAGACTTCTCTGTGCACAAACTCCTCCTCCTCCTGCCTGGGGCTGACTGGAGGATAACTATTTTAATAGCGGCGGCTTTCAAAAACAGCCTAAAGCTGTCAGGAAAAAAAGAAAAAAGGTAATAAGCAGTAAGTAGATGAGTTCCCAGATGATTGATTCTGGAGACCTTACCCAGATAGAAGCTGTGATTTGTAAAGAGCTGAAAGATGGCTAGAGACGTGCTGTCTAACACGCTTCGGGACGGTTTCTCTCTTGTGAGATTTTGCGTGTGGTCACTTTCTGGCAAAAGAGAAGGCCCTCACGAAGGTATTTGCTCTATACGCCCTTTGGACGTGTGTCAAAAGTCACACGTGAGTAATGGCTCTAAACTTTGTGGTATTAAAGATGTAGGAATGTGGTAGAGATGGAAAGTGCCTTATAAATGTGAAGTATTTTTTCCTGTGTTTTTGTTATTTTACTTTGTTCATGTAAGATTTTATTCTGGCAGGATCTTACCTCCACCGCTCACATTTTTGTCCTGGAAATAAATTGATTGGAACAAATGGGACATTTAACGGAAGATTGCACTGTGTAACTTTTGTAGAGCCATTAAGGTAGATTGGATTTAGCGGCACTCATGACTCCAAAGGTGTTTGGTCATATAGGTCCTTGCATTTGGAAAACTGTGGGACCTCGAAGGGTGGCCGGATCTTACAAGGGGGGCCTGGACTCTCTGCTAGTCAGCGGCGATTGCAGGCTGTAAGGGAACCAACGTCATTCAAACATCTGTGCCATTTCCAACAGAGAAAATAGCAAAATTCATCACTCAGAATCAACATTAAGTGTTAGATAGACATCCTAAAAATTAGTATTAGCTATTTCAAAATAAGCCTTTTAAATAGCAGTTGTTCTATGTGGGATTTTTAATTTTTTTTTTTTAAATTTCAGTATCAAGTATTTGGTATTTTAAGTCTGTAATTGTCTTGGCAAAAAGCCACTAACAAGCTTTGATTTTTGGAAGCACACCTGTGCGAATGATTCTAGTGGGTTCATAATGGGTACAAAGGACGTGGCCATTAAGAGCTATTTTTAACAATGAAGTCATAACTGTAATGTAAAGGTACAGCTAAAACTAAACTAAAAAAAAAAGTTAAACTTGCAGTATTCTAAATATTATTCTGAATTAAACTGTCTTGCAGTCACAAAATATGTAAAGTTATCCCTGACGCCTGTATTCCAACTTATATTATTATTAGCCCAATGGCTGGAGGAAGAAAATTTGTTAGCTCTGCAAATTAAGAAAAGATCACCATAGTAAAACACAAAAGTAGCGCGTGAACTTGATTTCATTTGGTTTGTCCAGCCCAACTCCGGAAGACAAATACTTCATGCAAGAAAACCCGCATAAGCGTTTGGGGGTCACTGCTGAAATCCTTTTCAGATGGATTCCGTTGTATCCAGGATCTTGATCATAGGAGCACAATTTCTTACATCATCCAGATGACCTCATTGTATCCTTGGTCGGCCTCCAGCATTACGGCTCTGCGCGTCTCCGGCACCCCGGGTCTCTGGGGTGTTAGATGCTCCTTTGAATGCGCTGCCCCTGGAGGGCTGGGTTGGAGACTGGGGGGAGGAATTTGCCCCCTTGGCTGGGGAGGCACGAGGTGCCAGCCATGGTCCTTCTTCTGGTCGAGGTGCCAGCTGTGGTCCTTTTTTTGGTCAAGGTGCCAGCCGTGGTCCTTTTTCTGGTGTTGAGGTGCCAGCCGTGGTCCTTTTTCTGGTGTTGAGGTGCCAGCCGTGGTCCTTTTTCTGGTCAAGGTGCCAGCTGTGGTCCTTTTTCTGGTGTTGAGGTGCCAGCCGTGGTCCTTCTTCTGGTCGAGGTGCCAGCCGTGGTCCTTTTTCTGGTGTTGAGGTGCCAGCTGTGGTCCTTTTTCTGGTCTTGGAAGGGGCACAAAGAAAGTGAGTTGGTTGTGGTGAGTGAGGCCTGATCTTGGGCAGGGGCACGTACCCTCCCCCTTTCTGAAGGTGACCTCTTCCTAAACACCCATCGACAAAGCACCAAGTACGTACAGGTTTTGTGCTCACCGCCTTGCGTTGTCCATACGTTGTATGGTCAAGGTCCGGTGTAGTCTCTCCTTGCGAGTCAAACCCCGTGCCCTCTGCTTCTCTACTCTTCCTTGAATTTCTGGGTTCGTTTTTGCTGCTGTATCATTGTAAGGCACAAAGCTCCCACTCGGCGAGGAAGGGCAAATGAGCCCACAGATGCTGTCCGTATCCCCAACAAACCGCAGATGTTGCTGGAAGCCTGGTGGGTTCAGCTACAGGGTGACCACATTGCTTTGCCACCACTTCTGCAATCTTACCGTGGCTTCTGTTGGGCGTTTGGTTGTTCTGAACTTCTGTTTTTTTATCACTGTTTGCTTCAGATTGTTATTGGTTTGGGCCTCCAGATGTTTGATTTTGATAGCATTTGTATTTCTGTCACCCGTTGCTTCCTTTTGCGGTGTATTTGTCCTCAAGGAGTGTTTGTCTAGTTTCAGTTGCGCACGATGGTATTCTGCATCCTTCATCGCGCGCCTCCTGGGGCAGCGCAGTGCGGGTCCCTGTGGTATCCCAGGAGTAGCTGGAAGGCACTAATGCTGGACCCCGGAGATGGTGGCGAGGGGTAGCGAACCCATTCCGGGCTTTGGACAGGAATGTGCAAGGAGACAGCCTGTCTCTGACTGGGAGGGAACTGTCTTCCAGGCCGTGAGACTGGTACGCAGCTCACTGGGGGAAGAGAACTCAGAAAACTGCGTAGTGTGAGCATGAGCTACCCAAAGTAGAGCTCAGCCTGGAGAAGAGAAGGCTCCGGGGGGACCTTATTGTGGCCTTCCAGTCCCTAAAGGGGCTCCAGGAGAGCTGGGGAGGGACTTTTTCCAAGGGCATGGAGTGATAGGATGAGGGGGAATGGCTTCAAACTGGAAGAAGGGAGATTTAGATGAGATATTGGGAAGAAATTGTTGGCTGTGCAGGTGGTGAGCCCCTGGGGCAGGTTGCCCTGAGAAGCTGTGGCTGCCCCATCCCTGGAGGTGTTCAAGGCCAGGTTGGACGGGGCTTGGAGCAACCTGGGCTGGGGGGAGGTCGCCCTGCCCAGGGCAGGGGGGTTGGAACTGGATGATCTTCAAGGTCCCTTCTGACCCAAACCATTCTGTGATTCTAAGGGAAGGATAAAGCATTGCCTCAGAGTGAGAGGATATGAGAAAATAGGAGGTCACAGCATCCCAGACTGGTGAGGGAGCCCTCTGGAGCTCCCCCAGTGCCACCCCCTGCCAGAGCAGGGGCACCTCCAGCAGTGGCACAGGACGGCGTCCAGGCGGGTTTGGGATGGCTCCAGAGGGGGAGACTCCCCCACCTCTCTGGGCAGCCTGTGCCACTGCTCCACTACCCTCAAAGTAAAGAAGTTCCTCCTCATG
>NW_009648149.1:1790104-1790474 GCF_000708025.1 Charadrius vociferus
GGGGGGGAACCGGGACGGGACACCGGGGGAGGAGGAGGAGGAGGAGGAGTGGGGGGCTCCCCCTTCGCTAACGGGCGAAGATGGCTGGGGCCATCATCGAGAACATGAGCACCAAAAAGCTCTGCATCGTCGGGGGGATCCTGCTGGTTTTCCAAGTCATCGCCTTTCTGGTGGGAGGGCTGATCGGTGAGTGCCGAAGGTGCAAAACTTTCTCTTCTTCCTCCTCTTCTCCCCCCTCCCCGGTGTCCGTCCCCCCCCTCCCCGGTGTCCCCCCCCGCTCCTCTCGTTTGGCTACTTGTTACAGTATCGCTGACTCGCTCCCATGAGCTAATTAGCCCGGCTATTGTAGTTAAGAAAAAACGGCTCCCTC
>NW_009648149.1:1791269-1792292 GCF_000708025.1 Charadrius vociferus
AGATGGAGGAGAGCAGGATTTGGGGCAATCCCGGGATTTTTTTTTTTGTGTGTGTTTTTTTTTTTTTTTATTTTACTAGAAAGCAGCCGAGTTATGCGGCGGCTCCTTGGGAGGATGGTCGGGTGTATGTGGGTGCTGTGGAGCTGCCCCCCACCCAACACACCCCCCCCCCCGGGGTTTTCCCCCTTTCCTCTGGGGCAGGCTCATGGTTGGGGCCGTCGGGGACATTTTGAGTAACCCAAGTCCCATCGCTCGGAAAGGGCATCGGGGAAAATTCGGTGCCCGTTTTCTTTGGGAGAATAAAGTTGGTCTGTTCTCGCGGCGGTCTTTAACTGGAGAGATGTTGAAGAAATATCTACAGCCGTTTCTCAGAGAGCGGAGTCAGTGTTCCTGATGCACATTAGGGCTTTGCGTTTGTACCCGCTGTAATTATCTCTCCTGAAGAGCCGTAGGAATTCTACTAAACATAATTTTCAAAAACTTTAGTTCCCCTCATTCTCCTGCTTCGGTTCCTCGCCTTTGCTTAATCACAAAGGACTCGGTGGCAAACGTTGGATTAAACCCCCGTTTTTCTACTTTCTACTCTTGTGCGCCTGAACCAACACTGAATATTATTAGGATTGGCTTTTTCTTTCCTTTTTTTTTTTTTTTTAAAGAGCTGGTTCAAGAGCAGGTTGCCAAACCCGCCACTGATTCATTAGATAAAATGTCTTGGCCTGTGTTGTGCAGAGAAGCTGGGCTCGGTGCTCCTCTTAGAAACCAGAAGCTGCTAGAAAAAACACTTTTAAGTTTCAAAAAAAGTAAGTTGCTTCTACGAAAGGAAGGTGTTTATCAGCAAATCCTCTTTCTGTTGTCATCAGGGGGCAGGTGGGGTAAACGGACACATTTCTGTTTGGCTCTATAGGCGAAAACCAGAAACATTTTTGTTCAGGTTTGTAAGGATTTAGAGATGAAAGAACTTCAATGCTGTTAATTCAGTCTTCCATCTTGCCTGGCCTCTGCCTCGCCGGCGGCTGCCGCCGG
>NW_009648149.1:1792431-1794165 GCF_000708025.1 Charadrius vociferus
GCGGGGCTGGCCCTCAACGTCCCGCTCAGGGTAACGTCATCCCACTTCTCAGCGTGACATCATCCTATCGCTGGAGTAAGCGCATCCGTAGGCGACTCCTGGGGGGATATTGTGGGCAAAACTTCTTTGATTGTGAGGGGGGGAAACCCCCGCTTTTGATCTTTGAGCAGATAAAGTTGCGCTAATCAATCGCCCAAACTGGTTTTTCCTCTGCAGCATTTACCACTTCTGATGCATTCAAGGAGTTAAGAGGCTCTTTCCCCTCTTCACGTAGTGGCTGAAGGGTTCCCACAGCTCCCGGTCAGCCCTCCTGGGAGCCTCAATGTAGATGGTGCCTGTGCAACAACTGTACGTGTAAATTATGTGTGATCCCCAACATCTGTGTGGTCCCCAACATCTGGCGCGGTGATGCATGAGCAGGTCATCGCAGCCCTGGGGGTCTGCATGAAACCCTTCCCAGGAAAAAGCCGCCTTGGATGGTGCTGTGCTCTTGGCGTCCCCGTGGCCCTGAAGAGTCTGAGCCAGTGGCTTGTGGCTGACCCCTGGGCCGGCAGCTGCGGGGTCCTGGCCCCTTGAGGTGGTCCCTAAAGTGTGGCATCTGGGGTGAAAGGGGTTGGTGGCCGGTGATCTTCCGCAGCGTGTCTGGAGATGGTGGGTGGGGGGCGAAGCCGTGCTGCGAGCGCAGCGGTGACAGGGGACCGCTGCTCTTCAGAGAGGGGTGACACGAGGTGGGGTGGGATACGGAAATAGCGTTCCCGGTCTGGTTTGATCCAGCGCACCAAACAGACACCCAGAATCTAGTTATTTTAGTTGATTCAGGTCTAGACAAACCAAAATATGTACCCAACTGGGACAGGGCTACAAAGCTGAACCAGCCGTTCCTTTAGCAGTCAGTTAGGTCATATTTCAAAACAATGACTAAGTGCTCTATTTTAACAGATTACTCGTGCAAGTCCAAAATACACAAATGCAGCGCATTGGTACCTGATATGACGAGGACGACAAAGCTTCATTGTTCTGAGACTGGGGGTTTCCGGCAGTGGTGGTTCTCTAGCTGGTTTTTGAAGGGTAAACTGCACTACTGTCTTGTTTTAATACAGCTCGCAAATTTCCGACAGCTCTTTCGTTTGGAAGCAGGACTGTTATCAGCTCTCGCACGGATTTGGCTTAGGACTGTGTGAGATGCACACGTGTGGGAGTCATTCCCTTCCTGGGATGAAGCTCCCGTGGCGGTCTAAGGGAGCTTTGCAAAGCTTGAGAGTGAGAAAACACCTGAAAAGAGAATTTTATTGAGCTGCTTTGTCGTTCTACAGCGAGGAACTGTTGGCTCCAGACAACTGGGACTGCCGCTGCCTCAAACCGACCCGTTTTCAGGCCCTGCGGAACTTCTGGTGTCTGCTCTGTTCCCCTGGCAAAGTCTTGTTTAAAGGTTATTGCGTGTTACGTGTTCCGTTAGGATGTATCCGTACTCGATAAAACCCGATCCATAAAATTAGTCACGATAAAACCTCGTCTTCGCTACCCCGCTGTGAGCGATAGCGGGGGTGTTATAGGAGTACGGGATCAAACGGGGATGTTTTCGGTTATCATTCAAGGCAGCGTTAATGTTGGTGAGAAATGAGGCTAACGCTGATTTACCGTCGTGCTGCTGTTCCCGGGAGCTCTCGCATACGATGCGTATGTACCTTCTGTCTCTTCAATGTATGGCGTGGGCTTAGGCAGGTACTCGGCATT
>NW_009648149.1:1794304-1802913 GCF_000708025.1 Charadrius vociferus
CGGCATTCTCGCTGTCTCCTGGGATGCCACCGGGCTCATCCAGCCTCTGAGCTGTGCCAGCCACCACCAGCTGGTGGTGGCCTCAGGCTCGGCCTGGGGACAAACCTTCCCACAGCTGGACCAGCTGCAGCATCCGTCTGGCCCTGCTTCTTACTGGACGTTTTAAGCAGAGATGTTCCGACAGAGGTCTCGCCGCAATTGCTGCTGGAGGGCCGGAGGTGAGCTGGGCCACCTTGTGTCCTCTCCTTCTGACCGCTGGCCGGGTGGTTGCGGTTTGTGTGTGCGGAGATCTGACTTGACTCCGGGGTGGGCTTTAATGCCTCTTGGCTTTCTTTAAACCAAAGCTTTTGATTACAAATTATCTCTCTTTGTATACATTGTGGGAAGCTGCTGATGGTGTCCCTCTTTGTCATTTCCCTCACATCCTGGAGTTCGTTTATATACACAGTATTTAAAGAAAAGAAACAACCCTGAGACTTTACTACCCAAATGTGTGTAGAATTCATGGAGATAGCAGGAAATTTTGTGTTAATCCAGTCTCAAAGTGTGAGGCACTTCTCGTAATGCTCTGCAGCTCCTGTAGAGCACTGGAGAGCCTTGAACCTCCTGGTGCTGCTGGTGCCCGGGCAGGGTCTCCTGCATCTCGGTGGGCTTTGGGCTGCTGCCTGACCACCCCAAAAGCTGGGCAGACCTACAAACCTTCTGGCTCTGGCACGCTCTCTAGCTTGTTCTTGGCTGAATGGTCTGGTCTGTTCTGGTGACCTGGGATCAAGACACTACCCCACCTCTCTCCATCGCTTTAGTCGAGTGAAGTGCGGTGCATCTTGCCCCAGGTCTGGCAGGACCACAGGAAGCTGGAGCAAAGAGCAAAGCAGACAACGAAGCTCTGTGCAGCAATAGCCTTACTTCAAAGCTGTGATTTTTGTTCCTTTAGGTGAGTTGCTGCAAAGACAGCTTTTTATGAGAGTTACTTCTAGGACTCCAAGGGTGCTTTGTCCCAAGTCACCCATTATCTCGGTGTCAGTTCTGACGAGCCGACTGTGTGCGGTGGAACCTCTCTGTAGTGAAGACAAAGTCCAGGAGCAGGCGTACGTACGGGTAAGGACTGAAAGTCCGCTGCACAACCGTACACTTTACAAAATTTAACTGCTTGGAAAAGTGGAGGTGTTTATTTAGCGCATGAGTCTTCTGGGACGAGGGGGGATGCATTTAAGAAGGTGCAGGTTCACTGCGCCCCTGCCTGGGCTTAAGGTTGAAAAAAAACAGAATGGTTTTAACTGGAGCAAATAAACCCCTTGGTTGTGTGTCTCGCCCCGAGAGGTAATGAGTCATGCGTATAAATGGCTGCGCAGCTATCGACAACTCCAGTTCATTATCTAAATGTCCAATTTGGCTCCTGAGCAGCGAGTTTCCAGGATTTAGTTTTCTTTCCTCGGCTTTCCTTACCTTCTTAGGGCTGAACCGATCTTTTTTGATGGGAGAGACGCTCTGATTTCTAAGGTACGGGGGGCGCAGCCTGGTAGGGAAGAGTGTCTGTGGGCTCCGGGACAAAGACCACTTTTATGTGCCTGACTTTCTTTCATCACTGGCCTCTCCAGGAGATGGGCGAGCGGTGCGGGATAGGTCAGTGCGGTACCGTCGACGTGAATGTCAATAGACTCCTCTGTACAGACACATCCCTGTAGTGCCGCAGCCTTGGCAGAAGCGCTGGGAGCCGATGGAAAAGCAGACATCAAAGGTCATGTCTAGTTTAGGTCCGCTCGATTCTTCTTTTTAAGAGCTGTAACTGCAGCTGAATGGGTGAATGTGCCAGAAACGGCGAGTTCCCAGGCAGAACGTCCGCGCTGTGGGCCGGAGGAGCGGGCAGCCCGGCTGTAAATCCTCCCAGGCGTTGGTTTGGTTTTTTTTGGTTTTTTTTTATTTTGCTCTTCTCAGTTGCATCACCTCCAAAGTACAGTTAACTTGGGAGAGTTGCATCAGGGAAACTCTTGTGCCTCTTTGGAAACCCTTTAGTTTACGTAAAGGGGACGATCCTCTTCTCTTTCGTGTTGCTACTGCCCAAACAGGCTCAGTTTTAAACATGACCCGAACACTTCCCAAGCGGTGCTTGTGCCGCCTCGCGGCCCTTTTCGAGGGATAACCATTAAACAGGAAGTCTTTAGGTTAGTAAATAACCTTTATGGTCTTTGAAGTCGAGTTATAACTCTCAGGTAGCCTGGGGAAGCCTTTGAAGGGGCCGAGGTGCTGCCCAGAGGCTGAGCCCTCCTCTTCAAATGCAGATGGGACTCCTTACACATCTGAGCGCCGGCGGGTTCGGGGTGTCTTGTTATCTGTGGTGGGAGAGGTTCTCAGGCTCTCGCTCAGGAGAGAAGCTGCCGGATACCGTCGGGTCACGCTGCTCTTTCAGACCTCTCTTTGCAGGGATTTAGTGTCTTGGCTGGGTGTAGCAGGAGACACGTCTCGTCCGAGGCGAGAACTGACAAAGGACGACTTGGAAGAAGATCAGACTGTCTGTGGCAATTAGTAAATCAGTTTTACCTTCTTTTTTTTTTTTTCTTCTTCTTTTAAATGAAATATTTTTGAATATATATTTCTGCATTTATGGAACTTGTACTGCTAGTTCCTGCTTTGTTTGCATTTGTGGCTGCTGTTGCAGATGTATATGCATCATGGAGATCATTCATTCGGTTCTCCAGCAAACCTACTTGCACTCTACTGCCTCATAAGGATTTCTTGCTTTATGACTTGCCTGGGGCTGAGGGAATAATCCCTTATCTTCTGCTGCCCAGAAGCCCTTTGGTTGGTACTGGAGGTGCTTGGACTCCTCTTCCCACAGCGGGATCCCGATGGCACTTCCAGCTTTGAAGGCTCTTGGCAGAGCTGCTCCCGTGGCTCTTTGAGAACTGCCTTATTGCAGAAAATCCTCAGGTTGTGCTGCTCTGAAGTGGCTGTGCTGCTCTGACAGCTCTTCTGCTGGCACGGCCCAAAGCTGAAAAAGTAGTATTGAAGAAAAAAACCTCAAGCAAAAAAAACCCACAGCCACCCCCACCCCCCAACATGCATACCTACGTATATCCTGAGATACTGTGTGGTTTTAGGAAGCTGAGAAAGCATAGAAATTCCTCGAAACCATAGTAAGATGGTTCTGCTGGCTGTAGTGCTTGGTTAGGAACCTCCAAATCCCAGCGGCTCGTGTTCCACCCCAGTCTATTAAGACGATAGGTTTGAGTTTGGTAGAGATCTGGGCTGGTGTCTGTGCCACCTAATGCCATCTTCCACCCAGCCCTACGCTGAACTGGGTCAGGACTCCCCTCACCCTCTGAAGAAGGTGGGAAAGCCAGTGCTGCCCACGCCAAGGCGGTCACTGGAGGAGCGATGTGCCCATCCCTGGCTTCTTCCCCACATCCAAAGCAGGAGACCCAGATGCATAAGATGGACTTGGGTCAGGAAGCTCCCAGACCAGGCTTTGGTGGTTTGGATGGGTTCGTTTTCATGGTCCAAAACAAAAAAAAGAAGATGGAGAAACCTGTAGGAAGGAAAAATCCATTGGAGATGATGGAACCAAGGGTGTTCAGCTACAACAGCACATGTGGCAGCTCCCGCTGGGAATAAGGATGGAAGCGGTGCCCCAGGGCTTTAGAGGAGGATGGTCTTGCTAAAGCCTGAAGTCAAATTATAAGAAAGAAATCTCTTTCCCAAGAGGAGTGGGCTTCTAGTAGGTAGTGGGTGTTTTTTGTTGGGTTTTTTTGGTGGTTTTTTAAAAGATGAGTTAAATCTTTTCAATATATAGCCATCCTGCATATAAAAGCTGCTGCAGTGTTCAGAAAAAGGCTTTCAAGTAGCTTGTGAAATAGTAACTAGTAATAAAAAATAGCAATGTGAAGACTGCTTTAGTGGTCACTCTCATTAACGTATTAAACCGGTAGCATCAAGGTCAGGAAAGAGGGAGGTAGAAAAGAAAACCTTCATACTGCAGTAAATATATATATTTATCAATAAGTATATATAATGGCATTCAGCTTCTCAGGGTTCTAGTTGGAAAAGCTCCGTCTGTCCGATGATAAATTAGCTTGTTTATTCCTATCCTGCTGTTGGTTAGTGTAATGAAGCAGAAGGCCATTGTGTGTGCTCGTTGGGTAGTGATGGCTCCGCGCAGAAGGGGGTAATTGAGTAGAAAAGCAGAATGCTCCTGGTGCCTGGGAGAAGTTAACACCACATGAGGTCAGTAGGATTCAAGCTTTAATCAATGTAGACACAATGCAATTGAGATTTTCTAAAGGGCTTGTTTATAGTGCAGGAGCAAGGGTCAGTAGTTAATTTGAAATGCTGTAGGTGTTCTAGATGAGAAGGTACAAAATATATATCATAGAGGTAGAGGTTCACGCGGGAGCAGAGGGGGGTGTTAATTCTTGTAACAGGGCTGAATGCCTCGTTTGTGGGAGTGTGGAGGAGGGAAGAAGGAAGGAATTCTTTGAAGGTTTATCAGAGGAGCTTTTTGACGATCTGTTTATTTTATTGAAATTAATAAACTGAGCAGTGGTGGCTCTTATGCAAATCTAGGCAGGCGTAATGTTATAAAACAAAAATATTGAAAAATTGAGCTTACTTATTTCTTAATAGAATCATAGAATGGTTTGGGTTGGAAAGGCCCTTGAAGATCATCCAGTGCCTCCCCCTGCCCTGGGCAGGGCCACCTCCCACCAGCCCAGGTTGCTCCAAGTCCCGTCCAACCTGGCCTTGAACACCTCCAGGGATGGGGCAGCCACAGCTTCTCGGGGCAACCTGCCCCAGGGGCTCACCACCCGCACAGCCAAGAATGCCTTCCCAATATCTCATCTCAATCTCCCCTCTTCCAGTTTGAAGCCATTCCCGCTTGTCCTATCACTCCATGTCCTTGTAAAAAGTCTCTCTCCAGCTTTCTTGTAGGCGCCCTTTAGATAATAATTTATTTTTTTTTACCTAAGAATTTATAAGTCTAAACACGGAGAAACAGTGTTTTTCTCTGAGGAATGGTTCCTGAGGTAAAGCCCCTTTACAGGTGGAAAGGAAAGCTGCTTGTTGCTGTGCTAGGGAGATGCTAAAGCTCTCAAGCCTTGAACTGGGGCTTCAGGAATTTAAAAAAATAATAATTAAAAAAGAGTTCTGCAGCTGCTCAGCGCTATTTGCTAACAACTTTCAGGGTAGGTCTGGTTGCCTGTGAATGGTGCTGGAATTTGTCTAAATGAGGTTTCTCTGTTCCATTTGCCCTCACCCATCCCCACCGGGCTTTGAGGGAGAGGTAAACCCGAGAGAGGGGAGGAACAAGTCTTGCTTGGGCAGAAAGATGTGGAAGAGTATTTATTAAAGATTGGTAGCCATTTGGCGAAAGTAGGCTTTCTTTTCTTCTGTCCTTAAAGACCTAATGGTTTTAACTTTGGGTTTTTTATCTTAGAAATTTGAAGGTGAAATGGCATTTTTCCCGTCCTTAAAGATTCATTAAGGCTCATGGCCACCGAAGGGCCTCCTTCCTCTACTGCTTTTTACTATCTCTTTATATTTTATGTCAACTAAGCTTTGGGCCCCGAGTTTGCTGTAGGGGCAGCCGAGCATCAGCTGTAAATGCCCCCGAGGGCGGGTGGGAGTCAGTTGGGTGGAGATGAGCAGAAGCATCAGTGGGGGCGAGGGGAGAGCAAGACGTGGGACACCACACACAGGAGAACTGGGAGCTCTGGGAAGACCCGCTGGAGCTTTTCCGAGTCGAAAAGTGAACGGTGTCAGTGGTCGTGTTGTGTCACGTCCGTACGACGTGCGCCTGGCCGTCACCAAATACGCAGATTGTAAATGTGATTGCTGCTTGGCCGGGGGCGGCTTCGCCCTGGTGGGAGAGAGGAGGATTGCCCCGGACCTCTCGGGATGCAGGGTGGGATTTCGCAGAATGATACGGCTTTGTCAGCCTGATCTCCTGGGCTGTAGGATCAGCATTAAAAACCGTTTTGAGGAATGAAACGTGGCGGTTTGTTATAGGGCAAAGATGCAGAGAAGAGAGTGAGGAAAGTGGTGACTGTAAATCTGAAGAAGCGGAATATATTCCAACCTAAACCATTCTATGCTATGTCCGTTGAGACTGTTGTGCCTACGTGAGTATCCGTCTGGCAGGCATCTCTACCGTGTGTGAACTCAACTTTGACCACTATATAGGAGCTTAATATTTAAAAATGGGGAGGGGGGACAGCAAGAGCAGCACATCAGCATCCCAGGGGCAGTATAAGGCCCTGAGCGCCCTGCTCTGCCCTCCTGGCTGACCCTGCCGCGAGCAGGGGGTTGGACAAGAGATTTTCCGAGGTCTCATCCCAGCCGGAGAAACCGGTTCCTCAGCGTCACGCAGCGTTCTTCCCTTTCAACGGGTTCGTGTTTAATATGTCTGCCAAGGAAGCGTAATTCTGTAATATGAAACTCTTAACTATTGTTTGAAAAATTATGCTAACAGGATCAAGGTTGGGATGCTGTGATGAATTAATTATGCTTGCATTGACTGAGGGAAATGGGTGTTTACTTTCCTTTTTAAGTAGCCAAACTAGAAGGTTTAAGTCTCAACTAAAACTTGTCAGCTCCCCCACCCTGCAAAATGCCCTGCTTGTTTCATTTAGTGGGCCACAGTGGTGCACTCATCTTGAACTGAGTTAAAACTTTCACTTCTGGGGATTTCTGGAAGCCAAACTTGGGAGGATGGTGGTAACCAGAATCTCATGAAGTTCAACCAGGCCAAGTGCAAGGTCCTGCATGTGGGTCGGGGCAATCCCAAGCACAAATCCAGGCTGGGTGGGGAAGGGCTGGAGAGCAGCCCTGAGGAGAAGGACCTGGGGGTGTTGGTGGGTGAGAAGCTCCCCATGAGCCGGCAATGTGTGACCACAGCCCAGCGAGCCCCCTGCACCCCGGGCTGCATCCCCAGCAGCGTGGCCAGCAGGGCGAGGGGGGACTGTGCCCCTCTGCTGCGCTCTGCTCTGGGGAGACCCCCCTGCAGTGCTGCCTCCAGCTCGGGGGGTCCCACCAGCAGAAGGACACGGAGCTGTTGGAGCGGGGCCAGAGGAGGCCCCGGAGATGCTGGGAGGGCTGGAGCCCCTCTGCTGGGAGGACAGGCTGGGAGAGTTGGGGGGGTTCAGCCTGGAGAAGAGAAGGCCAAAAAGGGGAGACCTCAGAGCCCCTTCCAGTGCCTAAAGGGGCTCCAGGAGAGCTGGGGGGGGACTCTGGATCAGGGAGGGGAGTGATGGGATGAAGAGGAATGGTTTTAAGCTGAGAGAGGGGAGATTGAGATGCTATATTAGGAAGAAATTCTTGACCAGAAGGGTGGTGATCCCCTGGGGCAGGTTGCCCCGAGAAGCTGTGGCTGCCCCATCCCTGGAGGTGTTCAAGGCCAGGTTGGACGGGGCTTGGAGCAACCTGGGCTGGTGGGAGGTGTCCCTGCCCAGGGCAGGGGGTGGCACTGGTTGGTCTTCAAGGTCCCTTCCAGCCTAAACCATTCTGTAATTCTGTGATCTAAGCCAGTGGCTCAAGAAAGCACGACAGGAGTGACGGAGAGGCCTGGATCCCCCAGTCCCTTCAGAGTACCCCACAATTTACCAATTTCCTGGGTATTTGGGGCAGGATGCTCGGTTTCTTCAGCAAACACTTTAGGGTTCTGCTGTGGAGGATGTAGGGGGGCAGAAGCAGTGTTGGACATCTGGGAGTGTCCTGCCATGTGATGGATCACTTCAGGTGTTCACCTCCTCTTGTACTGTTTAGTCTATGTGAAGTGAAAGAATTTTGATTCCAGGTGAGATGTAGGAGAGAAATCCTCTCAATCTTGGCAATGGAGGCAGTCACTGCTGCTGAGAAAGCATGACATCTTTTGCTGAATCAGGTCATAAGATCTTTGACATCTCTGACATGTAGATACGAAGTATACTGAGATGGCTCCTTCAAACCCTCTTATTTGGAGTTATTCTATAATGCTGTCATCTTCAGGCAAAACCCCTACCAGTTCAACACAAGTCTGAGTAGTTTTGGATCGTTCCAAACTGAAAGCAATTCAACTTGTGTCCATCCCTCTCGCACTCAATGTGTCTCTTTCTTTTAACTGCTGCTGTTTCTTGTGGACACAGCTTGAGAAAATCCATATGCCTGAGCCAAGTACAATGGTACAACGCCTGTACCGTTGCCTGTGTGGTACTTGCAATATGAGCTGTCAGAAGAGTCACTGGAAATTATATTCAAGAGCTGCTTCAGTCTAAGACATAGCTGAAATGGCTTTGAAAGCTCCTCAGAAGCCCTCCCTGGGAGGTGGTGACCATGCTGCTGAAGGCACCAGCCTCGCCGGGGGGCTTGCTGGCTAAAACCATTGCAAGTAGCCATTCTTCCTTGGCAGGGAACGGCGGGGGCTGCTGGGACCCATGGCATCTGGGATAACCTTGGGGCTTTTGCAGTGAGCCAGGCACCTCCAAATCATCTTTTGGAGGAGATCATAGAATTGTCTAGGTTGAAAGGGCCCTTTTAAGATCATCGAGTCCAACCGTTAACCATTGCCAAAACATCCACTAACCCACGTCCCTCAGCACCACGGCTGCCCGTCTGTTAACACCCTCCCGTGCTGGACA
>NW_009648149.1:1802941-1808238 GCF_000708025.1 Charadrius vociferus
TTCCCTCTTGTCCCATCGCCTGTTCCTTGGGAGCAGAGACCGCCCCCCCCTCGCTCCCCCCTCCTCTCAGGGAGCTGTCGAGAGCGAGAAGGTCTCCCCTCAGCCTCCTCCTCTCCAGGCTGAACACCCCCAGGGCCCTCAGCCGCTCCGCACCAGACGTGTGCTCCAGACCCCTCACAGCTCCGTTGCCCTTCTCTGGACGCACTCCAGCACCTCTATGTCCTGTTTGTCATGAGGGGCCCAAAACTGAACACAGCACTCGAGGTGGGGCCTCACCAGTGTCGAGGACAGGGGGATGGTCACTGCCCCAGTCCTGCTGGCCACACCGTTCCTGATACAGGCCAGGATGCTGGTGGCCACCTTGGCCAGCTGGGCACACTGCTGGTGGGTGGCTTCCCCATTCCCCAACAGCATACGCCACATGCCTTTAAGGCAAACGTGTTTAAAGAGTATATGCAACTGAGCTTCAAAGAGGCTAAACTGCGTTTGGTCCCCAAACCAGTATGAAAAGCAGTGAACTGCAGAAGAGAGGTTGCTCAGACTCTGCTGGTTCATGTCTGCGCTTGCCTGGGCTTTTAAGGAAGGCTTGTCCCATCAGAGGTGAGGAGGGCTGTGGTGACCGTCACCTCCTGCCCGCGTCCCACGGGCACGCCGGCTCCGTGGGGATGGTGATTGTGGCTCTGAACACGTTTGCTGTGAATCATCCCGTCTCTAAACTCGTCTGGGGGACGTTTTTTCTCTTTAAGCAGGAGGTTTGGAAGTATCCACCGGTGGTGCCTGCAGCTCCGCTGGCCTCGTGCCGAGGGCTTTCGGCATTGAGCATCACGGGGGTCAAACCCCTTGGCACAGCAGGGGGGCTCTGCCTAACGCTTGCTCCCGGTGCCCGGGCACCTTTCTGGGGGGCTCCCCGGGCATCCAGGGGATGGCTCCTGTGGGAGCTGCCTCCCGGAGAGACACCTTCCCCTCCGGCTTCTTCAGACCCCTCCGGCTTCTTTAGACCCCTCCAGCTACAAGCCCTCTTGTGGGATACACTGCGACCCCCCCAAATGGTACCTGCGTTATCGCAGCTCACAGGCTCGAACGGGGGCTGAGGTTTATCCACTGTATTGTGCACAAAAGTCCATTTAATTATTTACAGGCTGACGTATATCATTTAATACGTAGAGCCGAAGCATCCACCAGCCCACAGGCGAGAACGGCTGAAAGCACAGCCTGCTTGGCACCGCGTTTTAACTGAAATCCCTCGGCGCTCGCTTTGTTTTGCATAGCACTTTGTAATACTGTTAGTTGACTTGGCTGCAGTTTCACAAAGCATTTTTCTCTCTTTTTTTTTTCTTTTTTTTTTTTCTCTCTCCGCTTGGTTCAACACTCGCTTGAATTTAATGGGACCGGAGCCAAGCGCGTAATGCAAGCCAAGCGCCGACGTTTGTTTGGTGTGCAGTTCCCGACAAGGAATATATATAGTAATTGTCTCTTGCTCCTCAAAGCTGTAGCTTTGGCAGAGGGGATGCTCGAGTTAGCATGCCAAGTATTGAAAATCATAATCAGTCAGTGATGAAAACATGTATTTATGGCTATAACGAGTCGCATCAAAGCGAGAAACATTCGTCTTCTCTGTAGAAGTAACAATGTCTCCTAATTCAGAAATGCCTACTTTTAAATCATGCAAAAATCTGTCGGAGTTAAAAGGCTCTGAGAGCTTGGCCTGGCTGTCTGGCTTATTTCACAGCGATATTCCTAATATTCGCTTGCAGCCGCAGTTTCAGCCATGGTTACTAGGTTCGGCGTTGAGGCACAATAAAAGAATGTCGCACTGATTTATGCACTTACGGCGCGTCATTAAAGCTTTCTGTAATCCTGGACTTGCAGGTAGATTTCTTGTTTGGATTTTCTTTTTTTGTTTTTTTTCTTTTTTTGAATGTTTGATTTTATTTTCTTTTGTAGTTTCTTTCTGGCATATCCACGATGCGTTCTGTTCCGGGGCTGCTGTAACGTATGAGCTTTCTGCGGTCCCCGGAGGAGCGCTGCTGGCTGTGGTGAGGGTTTGAGATGCGGCAGCGCTCCGTGTCTCTGTGATGCTCTTACGCTGTGGATTGACAGCGAGAGCAGCTACAAACCTGGAAATATTCCTGCTTGAGCAAATCCCTTTCAGCCCACTCTTTATGCCAGCACTGCTGCGACTTTTCAGCTGGAAGAAACCTACTGCTGTCAAAAAAAAAAAAATTCAACCAAAAAAAAACAACAAAAAAAAAACCTTGAAAAAAATGCAGTTTATAAACAACTGCTTTTTAATAACTTCCTCCCAACTGGCGCGTTGAGTCATCCCCCCGCTTCCTCCCCCGGCCGTAGGAAGGAGCGCGGATGTCATCTTTCTGACGAGGTGGTACGTTCTCGTGACGATGCTCCGCAGAGTTCCTGGCGGGGATCCCGCAGAGCGAGGAGAGCTGCTGTTGTGATGCCTGGTGGCCACATGCCGCGGCGGCGGCTGGCTCTGAATCATCCAGCTGTGGGGGTGTCGGGGAGCCCTGAGCCGCCGCGGCCGCGGCCCCGTCTGGGTGGGTGTCGCTCAAGTTTGGTTTATTTTTTCTCATGATGGTTCGTAGGTAGAGCGCTATTGTGTGCTGACGGAGGGGTTTTTTTTTGGGGGGGGGGACTGTGATCTGTTGGGGAAGTCCTGGACCATCTGTCAGAATGAGGATGGTGACAACGTGGCTCCAATTTTACGGGGCCATCCTGGCATCTTTTCCCTGGAGACTTTGACATTAAGTCTTCTCTTATCCTATATACCTGTATGTCTATTATTCTATGTGCTACTTCTGTTTTAACTCATCGTACAGGAACATTTCAATGCTTACCACGCACATCAGAGCATTTTTGCATAATTAGGTTAAATTTACACTTAAATTTACGCTTAAATTTTTGAATTTTGAGCCATATTTTCATTTTTGGATAGTTTGGGGTTTTTCATAAACGTCATTTCACAAACTTGTATTACAGAACTTCAGTTTCTTCAAATTCTAATGAAAATAGAAATCAAGAAAACTCTTTGCTAGCAGCTAAAAAAGAAAAGAGTTAACCTGTTCCATCTGCTTCCCAAAACCTGTCAAGCTGGAAGAAATTCACTACAGTGTGTCCAATGGTACCTTCCTGGTGATGCTTCAGAAAATAGGACAGTTCTGATTTAATTGCAGTGAAATGTATTGGACATTAAAATGTGTTGAGCTGGTCATTGTGCAAAAAAAAGCCCCAACTTAATCCTGTGACAAAATAGGAATAGATCCATAAGGGACAGGGGAATTACCGACTTTCTGATCGTTTGACTTTCTACCCATGGAAGCCCCTGGGATCGTACTGGGGAGATGAGGACCCAGAGCATCATCTCCAGCTCTGCTCATCCCCGTGGTTTGCCAGTTCCATGATGCATTAAAATAGCATTAAAATATTTATTTCCCAAATGATATTTGAAGCAGGGCAGAACCACTGTCATAAGAATTCTTTTGCGTGCGAGAACTATGTTGGAAATGTATTTGAGTTTTAAAAAGCCTTTTCTTTCTCGCAGATTTGAAGGTGGTTTATGCTGAAATTTTGGCTGAAGGTGGAATGGATTTAGGTTTTTTTCCTGCTTTCATCCCTGTTTGTACTTCAGAGTTTCTGACTCTTTCCTCATCGGTGTAAAGCCCGAGCAGTATAATCCTCCATCGCTTTAATTATCTCTTCGGGGATGTTCTACACTATGGGTATCTTGTGCTCGGGCACAAAGCCTCGTCGCTTGCTGGGGGCAGCGCAGAGTTTGGGGAGCATTTCAGAGCCAAGTTCAGCTGCTTTTCTCCCAATATCTAAAAAAAAACCCCAAAACCTGGGGCTACAGGAAAGAGAGGGATCTTTGGTTGTAATAGTCATTAGTTCACACCTCATGTGTAGCGAAAGGAAGAAACACCTTCATGCAAAACGTTGCCCTACAGTTAGCAGCGGTGGGTGAGCGAGGATCTCTGGAGCATCACGGAGGCGGCCGCTTACCCCGTGTTCTCCACGCAGGGAGTTCTGGCCAGGCTGAGACGGTTCCCACAGCGGGTTTGCAGACCGCAGATGGTGGCGGTGGCCCTGGGCTGGGTTAGATGCCAAGTGGTGCTGCTCCCTCCCTTTACAAGGATTCAGGCTAACTTCATGGAGTCACAGAATGGTTTGGGTTGGAAGGGAACTTGAAGCCCACCCAGTGCCACCCCCTGCCCTGGGCAGGGCCACCTCCCCCCAGCCCAGGTTGCTCCAAGCCCCGTCCAACCTGGCCTTGAACACCTCCAGGGATGGGGCAGCCACAGCTTCTCGGGGCAACCTGCCCCAGGGGATCACCACCCGCACAGCCAACAATTTCTTCCAGATATCTAATCTAAATCTCCCCTCTTTTCAGTAACTTGCATCCCTTGTTTGAACATGTGCCCTCAGCAGCTGTGTGATGGAGGTAGGACCGGCTCCGCTAGCAGCGTGATTGGAGAAGCAGTAAAAGTACTGGTAGTCCCCATCCCTGGAGGGATTTAAGGGTGGTGTAGATATAGCACTCAGGGACATGATTTAGTGGTGGGCTTGGCAGTGTTAGGTTAGTGATTGGACTACATGATCTTACAGGTCTTTTCCAATCTAGGAGATTCTGTGATTCTTTCAAAACAGCGCTGCCACCTCCAGCAGCGACGGCAAAAATCTATGAGAACGGTCTACCGGTGATGGTGCCCATGGGTGGTAACCTCACAGGATAGAAACTCTTTTGCATTTAGCTTGGTTTTCTGAAGGTGTTTGGCTTACCTTACTAATTTGAGCTATGCTGGGATGAGGATGTCCCTCCACGTAAAGAGGGAGTGGGAGGTGGAGCCGGTGCTCATGCCATGCCGCCGTGAGGCTCATCATCCCCGTGGTTATGGCACAGGGAGGGCTGCACCACCTTCTTCACTTGGCATGCTCCAGACCAGATCACTGGTGGACCTGAAAGTATGGAACAATTAATGCATCAATATCCAGTTTATCAGTGCTGGGAGCTTTTTTATTTCTCTAATGTTTAAAAAATAAATAAATAAAATTGTGTGATTCAGCGGTGAGAAAAGCTGTCCTGCCCACGGAGACGTGTGGCTGTGCGTGGTTGGGATCACTGCGGTGAGCTGTGCCCCGCTCTAGGGCACCGCCAGGTCTGGGGTTAGTGCGTCTGTCTGGGTTTGTGATCTCCACGTGCTTTGCGTGTGGATTTGCTTGAGTGAGCAAACTACAAGAGTGTATGCACAGGAAAAAGATGCCAGTAACTTTCCGTGTGATTT
>NW_009648149.1:1808329-1813474 GCF_000708025.1 Charadrius vociferus
ACTTGATGACTTAACTGCAGGATCAAGGAACTGCGGAGGAGAATCATTTGATGCATTTGTTTTAAATTGCCTTCAAATGGTTGAAGGGGGGGGGGTCTGTGTATTTTGATGGGGAAACCACTATGTGGGATAGCTGAAGATGCTAAAAACGTGGTTCTCTTCCATTTGCAGCTCCCAGCCCCACTACAGCGGTTCCGTACATGTCGGTGAAGTGCATTGATGTAAGAAAAAACCACCACAAAACCAAGTGGCTCATGCCCTGGGGACCCAACCACTGCGAGAAGCTCAAAGACTTCGACGAGGCGGTGAGCAGACAGATCGAAGCCAACGACATCGTGTTTGCCGTGCACATCCCCCTCCCCAGCAAGGAGATGAGCCCCTGGTTCCAGTTCATGCTTTTCATCATGCAGCTGGACATCGCCTTCAAGATGGACAACGACCTCAGTAAGTCACTCCCCATCGTTTGTGAGATGCTGACGGTGGTCTGATTTCCCAATGTGTTTCTCTTGAAGTTGCTTTTATCCTGCGCTGTGTGTTGACTGCTACGGTGCCTCCGTACAGCGAGGTGATACAGGAGCGCGTTCTGAAGGTGGGAATCAGAATCATAGAATAGTTTAGGCTGGAAGGGACCTTGAAGCCCTTCCAGTTCCACCCCCCTGCCCTGGGCAGGGACACCGCCCCCCAGCCCAGGTTGCTCCAAGCCCCGTCCAACCTGGCCTTGAACACCTCCAGGGATGGGGCAGCCACAGCTTCTCGGGGCAACCTGCCCCAGGGGATCACCACCCTTCTGGTCAAGAATTTCTTCCTAATATTGCATCTTAATCTCCCCTCTTTAAGCTTAAAACCGTTCCCCCTCGTCCCACGGCTCCCCTCCCTGAGGCAGAGTCCCCCCCAGCTCTCCTGGAGCCCCTTTAGGCACTGGAAGGGGCTCTGAGGTCTCCCCTTTTCCGCCTTCTCTTCTCCAGGCTGACCCCCCCCAACTCTCCCAGCCTCTCCTCCCAGCAGAGGGGCTCCAGCCCTCCCAGCATCTCCGGGGCCTCCTCTGGCCCCGCTCCAACAGCTCCGTGTCCTTCTGCTGGTGGGACCCCCCGAGCTGGAGGCAGCACTGCAGGGGGGTCTCCCCAGAGCAGAGCGCAGCAGAGGGGCACAGTCCCCCCTCGCCCTGCTGGCCACGCTGCTGGGGATGCAGCCCGGGGTGCGGGGAGCTCGCTGGGCTGTGATGGCACATTGCCGGCTCATGGGGAGCTTCTCACCCACCAACGACAAAAGAATGTACAAAATAAAGTGAGACCATACGTTTCCTCTCTCTGCCCGATGATCAGTTGCCCAGCCCATCCCGAACAGCGATCGTGGATCCCTGCCCCCTGGCCAGCCCCACTGATATATCGAGTGTGGCCTCTATGGTTCTGTCCTGTCTGTGCTCCCTCTCCGCTTCGATGGGAAGCTGAAAAAGTCCGTGACTTAATATAAACATTACTTAACACAGATTGTTTTAGTTGTTGCTATCAAATTGTTCTCACACTAGATCCAAACCACAGAAATTATGGATCTGTAAGTTTACATGAGGAGCTCGTAAGAAGGAATGCTCAGGTCTGAGTTTTTAAACGCACACTCTCCATCGGGCACCAGTCGCAGAAGAGTTGATGTTTATTTACTGACCTTTAGTCGTTATAATATCAACTTTAACTTCTTCAGTTTGAGGTTGGTCGTTGGTGAAAAATAGTTGCCCTGCCTTCCGTCAACTGTTGTGAGAGACGTGTTTTGCCAGGATTTGATACGTGCAGATGGAAAGTACCTTCTTGGCCTTGAAACTACGGTAGTTTAACTGGGAAACTGTCTAGGCACAGGAACTGTGGAAGAAGCCTTAGTGGGATGCACCCTTAGTACTGGGAAGAAGATAAAATTTGAAGGGGGAAAACCAAACCAACCAACCGAACTAACAAAAAAAACAAAACCCACCAAACTCAAAAATAACCCTGCAAAAAATCTGCAAAATGGTGTTGGGAGCAGCAAGGATGAGACTGATCTGCTCCTTACCAAAAGAAGAGTTGTACTTGGGTTTGCATGTTTTAAAGTTTTGGGGAAGAATCTCTCCCTCTGACGCCTATAACCTGACAATGGGTGAACAGTTTCCTTTTCAAACCCATCTGGGGCTTCTGTAGCTCTTTCTCTGTCTGTCCTTGGGGTGGCTCTGGTGTTCCTGTGACTGTGTGGTGGATCAGCTCTGGGAGATCTCTCCCAGGACCCGGGCTGGGGCTGGGGACCAGCGCTGTGGGGGACATGCCAGCATGTGTCCCCGGGGACGGTGCCCAGGTTGCCGGAGATCCGCTGAACCTTTCACGACAGCTTTACCTTTCCTTTACTGCCTCGCCTGCTCGGCGTCGACCTGCTCCTTCCTAGTCATTTGATGTATCGTCATTAAGATAAGTTAAAATGAGATGGTATAAAGCCTACGTATGTGTTCTTAACCCTATAATTATCTCTAAAATACGGAGAGAGCAGCTTTGTAACTTTATTAAGTCCTCACTGGGCTTCTTAGACTTCAAGAGATGATTGTGTTTAGAGAAATAACGCTTTGTTGTGAGCCTTTGAAAGTCAAACAGCTGAGCTGGAGGCCGGAACTGGCTGAGCATCTTGAGCAGGTGGCTAAAATGCTAAATAAGCTTTTGAGGGACCTTTCTCCTGCACAAGCAGAGAGGCTTTTCTTCAGGTCATTATTTGTGCTGTTTGGTCCCCAGGTCCTTCAAAGGTGGGGGCTTTTTTTTTTTGAGGTTGGGAAGGAGAAAAACTGGTCTAGGGCCACCCTCTGGTGGGTTTGGGGGTGAACCCTACCACTTCAGCAGCGGGGAAGGACTCGGCCTCTGAGCACTACCAGTTCAGTGGCTGCTGCTGCTCTTTGGGAGATGAGGGACCCGAATCCTTCTTGTGGTGGGAGCTTATTTCATAGAATGGTTTAGGTTGGAAAGGACCTTGAAGATCATCTATTTCCACCCCCCTGCCCTGGGCAGGGAGACCTCCCACCAGCCCAGGTTGCTCCAAGCCCCGTCCAACCTGGCCTTGAACACCTCCAGGGATGGGGCAGCCACAGCTTCTCGGGGCAACCTGCCCCAGGGGCCCACCCCCCTTCTGGGCAAGAATTTCTTCCCAATATCCAACCTAAATCGCCCCTCTTCCAGTTTGAAGCCATTCCCCCTCGTCCTATCACTCCATGCCCTTGTAAAAAATCCCTCCCCAGCTCTCCTGGAGCCCCTTTAGGGGGGGCACATCTTGAAGGTTTTCTTTCCTTGATTGAAGAAAAGTATTTCAAAACATTATTTTCCTACACTTTGTGGTGAGCTTGAAGGCACATCTAAATCAAGTGTAAAATCTAAGAAACTAGTGAGAAGCGCATTTCTTGCTCACTAGGTTATGTCATAACAGATTTTTTTAAAAAAAAAAAAAGTCGTTAAGCCAAAATAATTGCATCTGTGTCTCTATCTTGCTGCCAACTTTGTATTAGTATTAAGAGCTTCATTGATCAGGTAATTGGAATCGGCTCCTCAAAAAAGGCAAGACTGAAGATTGGAAATAACCTCATTTCTTCTTTTAAATTGACCATCTGAGTTTCTTCTCTCAAGCTTTAATCCGAGACGGCAAAGCCAGCAGTTAATGCCAGCAGGGGCTGGTGCCAGCCCGGGGACGGCTCCTGGAAGGTGTCGCAGCTCATAAAGCCCCGGCCAGTCGCTGGCTAACGACTGGAGGAATTTCCTGGATGATCATCTGGGAAAGCGGCACCACCTGGGGACCGCAAATGCTCTTCTCACCTGAAGAAGCTGGGGAAACACCTCTGTCTCCTGAACCCCGAAGTGTGGTCCAAAGGCATTACCAGGCAACGTGAGTCCTTTTCGGGTCACAGACTCCCAGACTGGTGAGGGCTGGAAGGGCCCTCTGGAGCTCCCCCATCCCACCCCCCGCCAGAGCAGGGGCACCTCCAGCAGTGGCACAGGACGGCGTCCAGGCAGGTTTGGGATGGCTCCAGAGGGGGAGACTCCCCCACCTCTCTGGGCAGCCTGTGCCACTGCTCTGCCGCCCTCACAGCAGAGAAGGCCCTCCTCAGGTGGAGATGGAACTGCCTGTGGGCACCTTTGTGCCCGTTCCCTCTTCTCCTTGCTTCCTTCGCTGTCTGCGTCAGGGATGCTGCTGAGCTGCATCTCAAACTGTCCCCTGCTCTCCACCGGTTGTCCTCGTCCCCCACCATCCCTAAGCGAGGCCAACGCACAGAAGAAAAGCTTGCATCTTCCTCCGAGCGTTGAGTTTTTCTGGGGCCGCTGGCTGCCGCAGCGCTCCTGGGAGAGGGATGGAGCGAGGCTGCCCGGGGATGGACGTCGCGGTGCTCCCCCTCACCTCCAGCGCCGGAGGCAGGGCTGTGTCGGCTGGTGAGGGCTCTCCCGGGGCACAGCCGCCCACAGCCCCAGAGGGCTCTGCACCCTTCGGAGGAGGGACCAGCCTTAATCCCATTCCCCTTGGGAACTGGCTCTGGACTTGCCTCATGCAGATGTTTAGAAATGT
Organism: Charadrius vociferus; assembly: GCF_000708025.1. NCBI lineage: Eukaryota > Metazoa > Chordata > Aves > Charadriiformes > Charadriidae > Charadrius > Charadrius vociferus. The sequence goes on from NW_009648149.1 coordinate 1,812,878, forward strand.
TTTCTGAGATGCAGATGTTCTCAAAACGCAGATGTCCAAGTGTTTCCGTGTCCAAGTTTTTTTGACGCATTGTGCATTCAATTATTAAAAAAAAAAACACCAACAAACCAAACCCTTTCCAGAACAGGGAAAGGCGGCGGGCGGAGAAATGAGATGGAGGACCTCAACGGCCAAAGCTGTGATGGGAAAGCTTAGTGCCGCTGGTCAGGACAGCAACACCTGCGAGCAGGACGCGCTCCTGCCGGGATGCGGGATGCCCTGCCGCTCGCAGGCACTGCGCAAAGCCAACGGTCAGTGTAAGCAGCACCGGCCGCCCGCCGGCTCTCACACGGCCGCATCCCGGGGGAGCAGCAGCCACCCACTGGTTTCCAGCCCCGAGAAATCTCCTGCGCTCAAAAGGCTGCTTCCCAAGCTGAAGAGTTACTCCGTTACTGCGCGATGAGGTCTGCTTCCCGTCCTTGGATTTGAGGAACACCTTTCAGGGGAGGGATGAGGGCCGTTCAGCTCATCGAGGGGCATTCTCCAAAATAGCAGCCGCCCTCAGAAGGACGGTCCCTGCTCCCAGAGGGGACAGTGGCCGAGCAGGCTCCGCGTACC
>NW_009648149.1:1813609-1834379 GCF_000708025.1 Charadrius vociferus
CTGTTGTTGCTTCTTGGCACATCCCGCTGCCGGGCTGTCGTGGGCAGGATACCTCGGAGAAGGGTGGGAGGATGTGCTCGCGAGCTTGGAGGGGATTTCTCTTTCTTTATTTTGTTTATTTTGGGGGGGCTGGGCTGCTGCCGTGTGTCTGGGCCGTTCGCATTTGGCAAGCTGCAGTGTTCTTAACAGGGAACATCAGTCCTCCTCTCTGGTCTGCTTCGCAGCACGAGCTTCTGCGTGCCAAGAAATAAGTCACCGGTATCTGTCCTTGGCTGGAGCAGGCACCTGGGGGGCTGCTCGCTCCCCGACTGCCTCAGGATTCGGGAGCCCCCGGAAAGACGGGCTCGCCGCTTTCCTGCCTCAGTTTCACCTTGCGGAAAAGCAAACCCGGAATTGCTGAATATTGAATTTACCTTTAGGAATGCAGCGTCCCGGAGGAGCGGGGAGGGATGGTCGCACTGTGCTGGGCGTTGGGTAACGATGCCTCTACTTACCAGTAACGCTATGGAGGGACCTTTACAAATTTCCAGTCTGAAAACAAAACCATCTTGTTTTCTTCTCTTTTTATATCCAGCGAACTTAAAGTGTTAGTAAGCGAGAACGACTGCTGGTTTCTTGGCAGTGGGAAGGCAGTTGTGTACAGGCGGGCAGCTGCAGGCTGCTCTTCAAATTCATCCAATTTTGGTCTCTCTGCTAGGTTTTGTAATTTCAGAGAGCTGGTGAAGCGTGGAAGTGTAACGCAAATCATTCTAGCATTTCTTCCGTTCGCTTGCACACGCTTCTTTCCAGACAGCTGTATTAGTATGCAGGTGGCACAGAGCCATCTTCCGAAACAACTTCTCTATTTTTAGGCTATTGTAACGTGAGTGAAGATGTCCGCCGCCAATATCGCACTATCAAGTGAATCATGGAAAAGATCTCGGGCACCGGAGGTCTGGTCCCTCGCCGTGGGGGGTCACAGCTCTGACCTGCTGCAGAACATCTCGCAGCCCTGCGAGGGGAAGGTCCCTGCGACAGCTCAGCGCTGGGAAACCCAGCAGCAGCCTGTCTTCTCCTTGCTGGTCATCCCTGGAATGCATCTAAATAAACCCGTCTTATTTCTGTAGGGTTTTTAATGTAATTATAGAATCACTAAGGTTGGAAGGGACCTTTACGATCATCAAGTCCAACCATCAACATACCCTGACAAAACCACCTCTAAACCATGTCCCTAAGCACCACGTCTACCCTTTTTTTAAACACCTCCAGGGTTGGAGAATCCTATGGAGATTGATGGAGAATCCATCAATCCTATGATGCTACTGAGGTTGTCACTCGGCGCTTGAGCTGCTATTATCACAAGTGCTTTACCAGGCTCCAAACTATCTACGAGATCTGTGAAGGTGAGGTAAATCTGGCGCCACGAGGAGATGCTCTGACATGGTCCTTGGGAGATGAACTTTCCTGGCAGGGGCAATTTCATCTCTTGGTACTGAATAAGACAGAGATTTCAATCTACCCATTTCTAGCTTTTATTGTCGGGAAATTCTGGAGAATCTTGATTAACATGCATGGAGGAACTGAATAATTGCTTTCCTCGAACACATTAGCATCTGGGAAGCTGAGCACAGGTTTGCAGTAGTTTTTTCTCTTCCCTCCTTGCACGTGTTCTTCCTCTTCTGCTGGGGCTCAGCCTTGAATAATTAAAATACTTTATTCTCTGTCAGCACTTCCAGAAGTAAAAACTGCCTCGACTATGTCTCTTGCCTCCTGCTCACTCCTCCCGTCTGCTGTTTGGATGGTAAATAGCACAGTTGTAAAAGACCTTTCTTTTATCTTGAAGCCAAGCGTGGTGGGGGTCGACCTCTTCTCACTAGTAACAAGTGACAGGACAAGAGGAAACGGCCTCAAGTTGCACCAGGGGAGGTTTAGGATGGATATTAGGAAAAATTTATTCCCCAAAAGGGTTGTGAAGCACTGGCACAGGCTGCCCAGGGCAGTGGTGGAGTCGCCATCCCCGGAGGGACTTAAAAGACGGGCAGCCGTGGTGCTGAGGGACGTGGGTTAGTGGTAGTGTTGGGTTGATGGTTGGACTCGATGATCTTAAAGGTCCCCTCCAACCCAGACAATTTGATGATTCTGTGATTCTCTGAGCTGCTGGTTCTCTCCCTCTGCCCCGTGCGTGTCTGCGTGCCCAGGCACGTACCCTGCCCGTCGCCTGCCCGAGTGCCAATGCTGCGCACGGAAAGGGCGCACACACCCAAATTGTCTATTCACCCTCTGACGTTTTGGTATTAATGTGAATAAGTCATGAATCTTCTTAAAATTCAGTTCTGTGCCAAGCAGCGTGTCGCTCTCCTTATTTGTGTCTCTCAGACAATGTGGGACTGCTAGCGAAAGGTTGAGAGAGGACTGGTGTGGGACTGTCTATCTCCTGTGCTGAAATACATCTGTGTGTGTGTAGATATGTACATATCCATACATACATATGTATTTTACGTTGACAGTCTTGAAGGGTCTTTGTACGAAACTCTGTTCTAATGGGAGGTGTTACCCCAGCGCAAAGACCGATGGAAATTCAGAGGGAGATTCTAACCCGTCGGTCTGGAAAGGCGCACGCTGCTATTATCTCCTGCCTTCTGCTTTTCATATGCGATGGCAGCAGCAACATTTGGATTTACAAAGATGAAATAATGAAAGCTGGTTTTGTTGGATTTCATCCCGAGCATTCCACTCGGTTTTATGGCTTCTGAAATGAAGTTCGTAGTTCTCTTTAGCCGGGCCAAGTTCAACCTTATGTTCCCATTTATCTGTTTTGCTGGTCTTCTAAATAGCGGATCTGAGATGGCAAATTCATGTTTCATGGAAACCTAACTAACGGCTGTTGTGGAAAGGAACTCGGTATCAGTCTGGATGGTGTAGATCACATGTGCAGGGAAAAAAAAAAAAAAACAAGCTCAGAAAAATCTTGATACATCCACATCAGATGCATAACAGAGCCACCTCCAAACACTATAAATAGCAAGTCTAAACCACAGATACCATCCACGCCCCTTCCCATCGTTTTGGAGGAGTATGCCACCACGCATTCCCAACAGATATATCACTCAGAAAGTCAATGAATATATGGGATGTGCAGCGCTTGAAAGACTCATGTTTACTCGTAGCCGTGAAACAGCCTCCCTCCGGAATTATGAAGACCAGATTTTTTTTTGGAGCTGAACTTCAAAGCTCATCAAGTATTGATGTGTCCGTGCAGCCCCTTCCCAGAGCAGGCAAGCCCTGTTGTCATACAGACGGTTCCTGGTGAAAAGCTACGGGCGTTGACATCGTGTGCGATGCCTTCTGCGTCCTTGCAGGGCAGAGCACGTACGGTGTCTGCCTGGGCGGTGACGCAGCCCTGATGGAATGCGTGTGTCTGTCAGCTCGGATCTGCAGAGACATTTCTGCCCTCCTGAGCTCGGGAGCGTGCCACAGCGCGCTTCCCGGGAGCTTGCAAGCATGAGCTGTTTGCAGCAAGGGCATGGTACTCCAACGCCAGCGCGACAGGTGGTTCTGTAGCCATCTTCCAACGCTTCCCCACGGCGGGTGGTCCTGTGGCCATCTTCCAATGCTTCTCTACAGCGGGTGGTCCTGTGGCCATCCTCCAATGCTTCTCTACAGCAGGTGGTTCTGTAGCCATCTTCTAATGCTTCTCCACAGTGGGTGGTTCTGTAGCCATCTTCCAATGCTTCTTTGCAGCAGATGGTTCTGTAGCAACTTTCCAGTGCTTCTCCATGGCGGGTGGTTCTGTGGCCATCTTCCAGTGCTTCTCTATAGCGGATGGTTCGTTAGCCATCTCCAGTGCTTCTCCACGGCAGGTGGTTCTGTAACCATCTTCCAGTGCTTCTCCACGGTGGGTGGTTCTGTAGCCATCTTCCAGAGCTTCTTTACAGCAGATGGTTCAGTAGCCATCTCCAGTGCTTCTCCACGGTGGGTGGTTCTGTAGCCATCTTCCAGAGCTTCTTTACAGCAGATGGTTCAGTAGCCATCTCCAGTGCTTCTCCACGGTGGGTGGTTCTGTAGCCATCTTCCAGAGCTTCTTTACAGCAGATGGTTCAGTAGCCATCTCCAGTGCTTCTCCACGGTGGGTGGTTCTGTAGCCATCTTCCAGAGCTTCTTTACAGCAGATGGTTCAGTAGCCATCTCCAGTGCTTCTCCACGGTGGGTGGTTCTGTAGCCATCTTCCAGAGCTTCTTTACAGCAGATGGTTCAGTAGCCATCTCCAGTGCTTCTCCACGGTGGGTGGTTCTGTAGCCATCTTCCAGAGCTTCTTTACAGCAGATGGTTCAGTAGCCATCTCCAGTGCTTCTCCACGGTGGGTGGTTCTGTAGCCATCTTCCAGAGCTTCTTTACAGCAGATGGTTCAGTAGCCATCTCCAGTGCTTCTCCACGGTGGGTGGTTCTGTAGCCATCTTCCAGTGCTTCTCCACAGCGGGTGGTTCTGTGGCCATCTTCCAATGCTTCTCTATAGCAGATGGTTCAGTAGCCATCTCCAATGCTTCTCCATGGTGGGTGGTTCTGTAGCCATCTTCCAGTGCTTCTCCACAGCGGGTGGTTCTGTGGCCATCTTCCAGTGCTTCTCTATAGCAGATGGTTCTGTAGCCATCTCCAGTGCTTCTCCACGGTGGGTGGTTCTGCAGCCATCTTCGGTGGTTCTGTGGCCATCTTCCAATGCTTCTCTACGTTGGACGGTTCTGTAGCCACCTTCCAAAGCTATTCCAACAGCTGCGCCTCTCGGAGTTTGGTGATCTATGAAAAGCGGCTAGGTTGTAGCATGCACATGCTCGTTTCAGAATGTGTTCCTCTTTCAGAGTCTTCCCTGGGATCTGTGTGTGGTAAATAGGAGGATTTTGCATCTGGTAGAGCTGGTACAGACTTGTCTGGGGTTTTCAAAGCATGTTTACGTGTTGCTGCTTGGCAGGCTTCAACTCTAACTCTTGATTTCATGAACTTGCTCAGTTATGGCACCTAAATAAGTCTGTTCCAGCCCCATTTCCTTCTTGCAGCGATGACCTCTTGGCAGCATCCTAGCAAGGGCATATTTAAAAGCAGTTACACCCCATACTGCTACTGTGAACGTGTCCAGGAGAGGATAAGCTGACCGTTTCCATGCAAATTTGATGTGGTCACCTTACCTGGGCATATAAACGCTGTGTATGTTTACCAACGTGCAGTTTGGTGCTTCTGTAGAGGCAGAAACCAGCCAGCATTGCTGTGGGGTGTGCGTGTGGAGGGGAGGGCTTCAGAAGTCTTATGTAGAATGACTTAAGTTAAACAAAACATGTAGAAAACATCAACTCCGTCATCATTTCTGAGGTTATAGGCTATCCCTTTTTCCAGCGAGGTCAGCATAGCTAAACTTCAATTTTTTAATTTTCTTTTTAAAGGAACTTTGTGTAGTGTTTTCTGGGAAGCCTGGCTTATCCTTCAAGAGCAGAGGATCCTAGGAATGGGCAACTGTGAAGTGATCTGGGCTTTTGGTGGCACATTTTGACTTTTCCCAGCAGTGCCTTTCCCTGCCTTCCCTTCCCGTCCCACTCAAGGACCTCTGCGACCCTTCTTCTTTCATGTAACATGTCTGGTAGAATACATCTTCATGAAGGAGCGTGTTCTAGACCTTTTTATTCAAGATGTTGGGCTTCAATGTTTACAAATGGTGGACCTACAGCCGTAAGAAACCGAAGGTTACGTTGATAGATGACTTCTGCTATCATATCCGAATTAACAAAATGTACTATTAGTTGCATGGTTTCTCCTTTATACGGTTCATCTAACCACATGCAGTATATACAGTTGTATACTTCATCTTTTTTTGCAGTTTTCTGTAACAAAACACTACTTCAATGTTGATTTAAAGCCAATCCTATGATGCCGTATAGTTGTTTCCTGAAACGGAAGGACCTGTTGCATACAGAATCACAGAATTTTTCACAGAAAAAACGCAATACCTTTGCGTTGCCTGCAGAAAGTCTACGTTGAAGCCTGTCTTATTGTCCCTCTGCCAACCTGCGGTGAAGCGGCTGCCGGACGGCCTTTTGCCTTACTCTCTGTCTCTGCAGCTGTCTATGTTCCAGTTTTATATGAATTATTGTTTCTAATGCTACCTGAATAAATAATGCTCTTCACCCACAACTGTAACACATGCTGTAAGTCACGATATGTTCGAAAGATGTCAAATCTTTATGACCAATAAAAATATTTGCTTCTCTACTAGAGAGGGGATAAATGTTTTGAAAAAGGTAATTTCATCTGTGTTGTTTGGAATGCAAAAATTTCCATTCCCCTCCGTAGCTGTGTGCCTCTCAGAAGAGGTCCTTTTAGTGTCTCGAGGCTCTCCCACCCTTCCGATGTTCTGTACCATTCCTCTCTAACAAGCCTGATGTCTCCTTACTCTTGCAGAAGAAAACGCAGAAATTACCCTGGATGTGTCATTAGCATATCGCGATGACATGTTTGATGATTGGGAAGAAATAGCGCATGCAATAGAGATCAGGAAGCTGAAATGCACCTTTGGCTCACCAAAAGTAAGGTGTTTTGATGACGCTGGAGGTGGGGAGGTGTGGGAGTGTGGTGGGAGTTGTCCTTGTCCTTTCCTTCATGGCGCTTCCTAGAAGCTCCGAGTTGTTTGATCGTAACTTTCAAATGTGTCACCTTTCTCTTGGCTCAAAATCTTTGAAAACCTGATGAGCTCCACGTGCAGGTGGTTCTGTTTGGTGGTACAAGAGAAGGGGATGAAGTCGAAGGTAGTCTTAAAACTGTAAGGAAGAAAAGGTGTGAGGTCAACACACGGATCAAGGGGCAAGCGGAATTGTCCTCTGCAGTAGCGATCAGGCTGGAACTTGAATGCTTTGAGATCTATACAGCTCAAACCATCCTAGAGAAGTTGGACCTTTCCATCTTGTGGTTCTGGGATGGACAAAACCTTGTTCTTCAGGAGCGGTGAGGAAATAGCCCACCAGGGACTCTGCAGCACTCAAAGAACCTGGAGAGGTGGGGCAAGAGGTTCTTAAAATAACTTCTTAATGCCTCAAGCTACAAAGCTGAGGAGCAGAGAGCACAGAGCATCTTATTTAAAGAAAGATGTTTCTTTCTGTGCTGCAGACTGTAATTCCTGTGCTTAAATTAATCTGGTGTCTCTTTACCGTGCCACGCTTTTCAGCTCTGTGTCTTGTTGTCCCATGGCACAGTCCCTTCCAACAACCCACTTGTGTCTCCGGTAACCCCTGTACTCTTCCGTACAGCCACACGTACGCAGTAAATACATACGAGGTGCAGAGGAGAGTCTTGCTGGTAAAACAGGACTTAAGAAACTCCACATCAAGGCATGTGTGAGAGGGCTGCGTATTTTGTTTTGGCCCAAGTTGTGCTTGCTGAGGGAGGAAGCTTGGATCCCAAAGTAGCCTTTCATCTTGAAAGGCTCCCTTGACTTTAAATGTATTTAAAAGCCTGAGACGTGAACCTGCCTGAGGGCAAACGCTATTGACTCAATGACCCAAAACAATCAACAACTTGAGCAAAAACGTCCCCCAACTGCTGATGTTCTCCAGACTTGCGCAGACTCTCCCCCAGGCGAAGGTTGGAATTAGCAAACGGGCTCTCAGTGCTAGCGGTGGTCCCAGTGACTTTTGCAGACCCTCACCGTGGAGGGCGTGCTGGTCCGTCCGAGGCTGACTGCCATCTTGCTGCTCTGTGCTCTTTCGCTAGACCCTGGAGTCTGAAGGCCGTCACTACGACTGTGACTTCCTTCCCTTCATGGAGATCGGCAGCGTGGCCCACAAATACTACCTCATCAACATCCGCCTCCCCGTGAACGAGAGGAAGGGCATTAACGTGGGCATCGGGGAAATCAAGGATATCCGCCTTGTGGTAAGTGTCCGTCTTGCTTCTCTCCGTGATGTCTGCTCAGGGGCTGCTGCAGCTCCTTTCTTGATCTTCTCTTTGATCCACAGCAAGGTCCTACACTTCATCACGTATAGGTCCTACCTGCAAATGTGACTTTTCTCCTTCCTGAGGGATGCCCTCGTTGACTGCTCTCGTCTGAGGAGCCCTCCCCAAGCCTTAAGCAGTGCCACCCTCCTGCACTGCCCCGTGACCACCTCCAGAGCTGGGCTCTTCCCACAGCTCCGAGAGCTCCCCTGTGTCTTCTCCTCCCCACCACAGTCTGGTCGGGGTGCAGGGTCCTCCACCTGAGTAAGCCCTGTCTCTTGCAGATAGGAGCTAAGGAGGAGCAGGGTTTAGGGGGGACCTGCTCTGTCTTGGAGTTGGCCATGGCAGCGCAGATGTTTGGGATGGCTGTCAACTGTCCCTGCTCCTGCCCTGCCCTGAGGCTTGGTGGCCCTGGGTGCCTTTCCCAGCTGGAAAACCTCCCACCACCGTCACTCTGAGCAGAAGCAGCGAGCCAGCCGGCTGTGGTGGCTGTAGACAGCGGTGGGAGGGCGTGTGTCTGGAGAAATGCATTCATTTGGCCGATGTGCTTCCCACCAGTGGTGACTTGGCTTCGTGAGTATCTTGTTACTTGGCTGAGAGCAATTCTGCCAGTTTTTTTCCATGCTGCGTCAGAGTGCCCCTCTCTCGACTGCTCTCCACCTCGCAGTGGAAGCTGCGTGTGTTGGCATTTGTTTCCAGGACTTTGGAAGCCTCCTGAGATGGCCTGGGTGCTAAGTAGGCACCCGCTCCCTTTCCTGTGTTGGGCAAACTGTGTCTTTCAAAGAGTAGTTGCATCTCCATGTGCTTACATGTGCTGCCACATACATGCCGCTCCTGTCAGGAGAAGCATGGAGTAATGATGATAACCCCGTACAGCTGTTGCATTCCATCTTCATTGTCCTTAGGGCATCCATCAAAACGGAGGCTTTACAAAAGTGTGGTTTGCCATGAAGACCTTCCTCACCCCCAGCATTTTAATTATCATGGTCTGGTACTGGAGACGGATCACTCTGATGACACGCGCTCCTGTCCTGTTGGAGAAGTGAGTAGGGGCTCACGCACCGGCTAAGGTGACCCTCAAGCAAGAGGACCCTGACCAAGGTGGTCACTGCTCCCAGGCAGAGCTCATGTTTGGGGAAACGGGGATGGTGGTCTCTTCTCTGTCCCTTCCCTCCACTCAGGCACACTGGGAGCAGGAGACATCCATAGCTTCTCTTTTCTTTCCCACTAAACCCATAGAGAACGAGTAGCTGCATTCGCCCGTGGCTGCTCAGAGGGGGTTAGCCCCAGAGGGTTTGCTGGCAGGAGGTGACACCCCACCGCCATGTCCCAAGCAGTGCCAGATTTTCTTCTGTTGCTCTTCACACACAGCTTTGGCTTCTGGGGCTCGGTGTCCTTGCCTTGCAAACTGGAAAGAGATGGTGTTTCTGCCTCTCCAGGGTCATCTTTGCTCTGGGAATTTCCATGACGTTCATTAACATCCCCGTGGAGTGGTTTTCCATCGGATTTGACTGGACGTGGATGTTGCTCTTCGGAGACATTCGACAAGGCATTTTCTATGCCATGCTCCTGTCGTTTTGGATCATCTTCTGTGGAGAGCACATGATGGTGGGTACGACCCCGAAGGGAAGGTGGTTTCTAGCCCCACTTGTGGTGATACCTGGCAACCCCCTTGTACTTGTTGAGTGTTGGAAACAATGCTGTGGGGACTCAGGCCAGGTGGGAGGACTTCAGGCTAACTTGCTTTTCCTTTTTCTTCTCCTCTTCCTCCCCCCCACCTCTTGACCCTCTGATTAGGACCAGAACGAGCGGAATCGGCTCTCGGGGTACTGGAAGCAGGTTGGACCCATAGCTGTTGGCTCCTTCTGCCTCTTCATCTTTGACATGTGCGAGAGGTAGGTGCGACGCCGATCCCCGGGCGCCTCCCGCAGCAGGGACCAGCGGTTTAACCCCCATGGCTGGAGGCACAGCCCCATCTCACGAAGCGAGGAGAGGCTCCAGGGAGCACACTTGAAGCATGCTGGTGTTTCCCAGCAGCATGTCTCGTCCCGTAGGGCCATAAAGAAACGCTTCCCACTTCGTCTCCTCCTCGCCCTCACGGGAAAGCAGTGGGGTTGGCTCCTCCCAGGCTGTGGAGCCAGCATGGGGCTCTTGGAGCTTGTTGGCTTCTGTGGCAGCTCTGTGTTTTCTTTCCTCCTTGCAGGGGAGTGCAGCTGAAGAACCCCTTCTACAGCATCTGGACCACCGAAGTTGGCACAGAGCTGGCTGTATCCTCCCACCTGGCTCAGGGCAGGCTCGGTCTGTGTCGGTAGGAGAGGGAGGTGATCTCCTCCAGCCAAGTTCCTGCGGGGTGTGGGGAAACGGGAGATGCCGGTGCCGTTTGGAAGAAGCAGTCCTGGCAGGTTTGGAGCTGGGTATCTCCAGGGGCTGGTGCAGTGCTCAGGATAGTCACTGGAGAACTGAACCACTTCTCAAGCTATCAGAGATTTGGGGGAAAGCAGGGAGGATTTAGGTCCTGGGTGTCATGCTGATGACCCCAGAGCCTGTGCTGCTCCAGCTCTGCCTTCACCCCCGGCCCCAGCAGCAATGGCATCTGCTCCGGGGCCCTCCGTTTGCTGCCGTTCCTTGTTCAGGCATTGTTATGGCATTCCCATGAATTGCTCTTTCAGGTCTGGCTGGAAGGCCTTGCTCTCATAGAATCACAGAATGGTTTAGATTGGAAGGGACCATGAAGATCATCCAGTGCCACCCCGCCCCTGCCCTGGGCAGGGACGCCTCCCACCAGCCCAGGTTGCTCCAAGCCCCATCCAACCTGGCCTTGAACACCTCCAGGGATGGGGCAGCCACAGCTTCTCGGGGCAACCTGCCCCAGGGGCTCACCACCCGCACAGCCAACAATTTCTTCCTCATATCTCATCTAAATCTACCTTCTTCCAGTTGGAAGCCATTCCCCCTCATCCCATCACTCCATGCCCTTGTCAAGAGTCCCCCCCCAGCTCTCCTGGAGCCCCTTTAGGCACTGGAAGGGGCTCTGAGGTCTCCCCTTTTTCGCCTTCTCTTCTCCAGGCTGAACCCCCCCAACTCTCCCAGCCTGTCCTCCCAGCATGAATGAGGTTTGCTGTTATTTCTGTTCAGCTCGTACTATTTTCTCTTAACCTGTGCTGCCCAGATGGCCTTTATTATAGTCGCGGGAATCTGCTTGTGCCTCTATTTTCTCTTCCTGTGTTTTATGGTCTTCCAAGTCTTCAGAAACATCAGCGGAAAGCAGTCCAGCCTCCCAGCCATGAGCAAGGCTCGCCGCCTTCATTACGAGGTAAAGTCCGTCCTTACTGTGCAGATTCTTTATTTTTAAAATGCATTTTTCACCTTAAAGTGTATGCTGAGACCTTCTCTGTCCATATAGTCCTGAATTGGAAGATGTGATCTGTATTGGCTTTCTTGCCTTGGCTGAAATCCCCAAAATGCCTTTTGGTTTGACATGAAGTTTCTTCTTTATTTGGGTCTTCAGTCCCAATGGAGTATTTTAAACCGTCGGGAGGGTACGTGAGCTGCCTCTCCTTTCTTGTGAGTAGGTGACATCTCCCGGCTTGCTGAATGGTGTTGGAGGGCAGAAGAAAATTGGCCCAACTACCATTGAAATTACTATGGGGTGTAAGCCCATCAGCTCCCCATACCACTGTTCTCCTTCTGTAATATTAATGATTGCGTTTAATGGGAAGTATGACTAAGACCACCCCGGTTTTCCATGGCGTGGATTCAGATTTACGGTGTTGTCTTTTCCTCACCAAGTCGCAGGAGGGAAGCTGTCCCACCAGGATCAAAATGGGACGCGTTCAGCCCATTATCTCCATTTTTAGCCCACGATTTTGTATGTTGTTTCTCCCTTAGCTGTCTTTAACTGCTGCAGAACACGAGGAGCTCGCTTTTAAGTGGTGTTTCCACGGGTGTGTAAATATTTATCACTAATGTTGTTCTGTTAAATGATGGTCACTTCTAATTTAAACAAGTCCATTATCACCCGTTAGGAATGCACATTGAAAAAAAAGAAAAAAGAAAATTGGACTTGAGAGAATGTGAACAAGGCATTTTAGCATTTTTTAATGCCATTTAGCATTTTTTCCCCTATTTCCCTTTAGCAATAGGCACAGGACTTCAGCTCGTTTTGTAGAGCTGCCGTGGCCGTGCTCTACGTACAAACATCTGGCAAGCATGAATCTGGGCTGGAAGAGTTAAATTAATAGTCATTTGTTGTCGTAGTCTGGCATAGTAATTACGCACACGCTGACATTTCCACCAAAATTCCAGAAACAGGTTAAAAAAACAATACACACACACACACACACAAGAAAACCAAAAGAATTCGTAAGTAAAAATGTAAAACTAGTGAAAGCAAGCGCGGTATGCAGTCCGATTCCCAACCGCGTGATCTTGAGCCGTAGCTTTGTCTCATAATTGACATTCTTCTGGAATAGCCGGCGTAGTTTTGACGCGCGTTGGGAATCGCTGGAGTTTGCGGCCAGCCAGACGGCGGAGGTGAGGATTAGTCTGGTACCGGTACCCGCGCTATAGAAACGCCGACTCGTCTTGCTAAACCGTGTTTGTTTTCCGAAAGCCGTGAGCTCTCGGGGTGGCTGGTGGATGAAACCCATGGCTTACCCCGACCTGCCTCCTCTTCCACGTTACCTCTGGGTAAATCAGTCACAAAAAGCAAATGTAATGGAAAGCCAGAGCCGTCCAGACATGCACACCCCGCTCGGAGCGTGCGGGAGGAATGCAGACGTGTGGGGGAGCGGAGAATATGGGCTGTCGTGAAGACGGCGCAGAGGAGTGGGTGGAGGTTGTTTTGCTTTGGGCTTTCGTGGGTTGGACCCTTTTTTTTTTCTTTGCCCTTTTTTTTTTTTTTATACTTGTGTCTTGTACACAATAAAAAACTAAAATGGGTTTTGTGGATTCTGTTAATGTGACCGGTGACGCTTCTCTCTAAACAGGGGCTGATTTTTAGGTTCAAGTTCCTGATGCTCATTACCTTGGCTTGCGCGGCGATGACGGTCATCTTCTTCATCGTGAGCCAGGTGAGTGACGAAGCTCGGCTCCTTCTGAGAACATCAGCCTCTGATCCCCGAGCCGCTAAGGAGGCCGGCTCACCTGCCGTTCAGACAAGGCATGCCTGTTAGAAGGGGATTCGATAAGAAGTTGCTTTTTAAGAAGTTGTTTTCATTTATTTGAAATGCCGCCGGGAAATTGCTCGGGCTGAAGCCTTCACAAAGGTCTTTTGGCTCACGGGAAGGTTTGGGGCTGTGCTCTTTGAAGTGTCAGCCAACACGGTTTTAGTCATTTCTGAGAACTCGGCGAGAGGCAAATCTTCTGTTCACATTGAAAAATAATAAAAAAATAAGCCGGTGGCTTTGTATGCCCACAGAGCAATAACAGAATTCAGTCTTCCCCGGGTTGACTTTGCTGTTTCCACCAGTATCTGGACCTATTTATACCGAGCTCTGATGTACAAATGAGCTATATCACTGCTGAAATGTACTTTGATGGTTTACTCCAAGTGACTTTCAGATTGCATCTGTTTCAAAGATGTCATTTCTGGTTGTTCTAAGAAGCAAAGGCAACTTGTAGCTTCAGGAGAGCCGTGGGTGCAGCCTGGCAGGTCTGGGATTGCAGAATTAGGGGTGCAGGAGCAGTTTCCTCCTCACCGCACCACTTAGGCTTTGGGGCGGGTGGTGGGTCCCAACGCAAAATACAGCAGCAGATGAATACGCTCTTAAATATCTGTTAGACAGAAGCAACGCTTTGAGAAACGCCGCTTGGCAATTTGATTCACCGTTGAGTGCTGATGACCGTAACCGTCACCGCGTATGGGCATAATGCAAATAATCTTGTCCAGCTACTCTCCTCAAGCTGGTTTAGCTCTCGTCTTTCCCCCTTGTGTCTTTTTCTTTAGTGGAAAGCCAACATCTCAGGGTGAAGGGTCTGCCTGTCTTCAAGGAATATTAAAGTTGGTGATTCAAGGAATAGTAATATTGATGCTCTTTTCATAAATCTTGACAAATCTCTGCATGTCTAGGGCTGATGCTGTCAGCCGAGGCCCCTCTCGTCAGACAGACGCAGCAGGGCGGCGTTCGGCACAGTAGCTCTTTGCATTATTCATGCCGGTTTTCCTTCTGTAAAAGGGCTATTTATAGAAGTCCAATGTTTTCCGATGTAACTGGTCGTCTCCTAGGTACTGCCCTTTATGTGGCAATCTTGGCTGAACGCATCCGTTACGGCAGGGATGTATCGCGGAATATGAGAGAGTTTGTCACATTTAAGAACCATAAATCAAAGTTAAAGAAATCCCGATGCGATCGTTTTGTAAGGACCATTTTTTTCCCTTATTTTTGGCAGATAAAGCTAAAGAGGAGAATCCTAACTTGACTTCGGCACCACTGAATCTGTTCTACTCCATTTACTCGATCCCGTTGAATTGACTCTGTTCTTGTTGGTTTACTCCAAGTTAGTGTTTTTAGGGGGTCACTTCTGTATATTTCCAGAATTTGCTTTCTCCCGGGCAGGTGACCGAAGGCCACTGGAAGTGGGGGGACATAACGATACAAGTGAACAGCGCCTTCTTCACCGGCATCTACGGGATGTGGAACCTCTACGTCTTTGCCCTGATGTTCCTGTATGCGCCGTCGCACAAGAATTACGGTGAAGATCAGTCGAATGGTAAATGCCTCTACACGATGTGAAGGCTCTCAGGGGAAGGAAGCGATATAAAGCGGGTGATACCTTTTATGCGTTGCTGGGGTTTTTTTTTGCCGAAGTGCACATTCACACCTTGAAATGTTATGCAAATGGTGGTTTGTATTTCCTAGCAGACATTTTAATTAATGATGACATTAGACAGTTTGAGTTATTTAGCCAAGGCTGCCTAAAACCTTCTGGATGGTTTTTGGACTTCTTCGCATGGCCCAGTTGTAATTTTGTAGGTCAAATGGAGGGAAGAAGAAAGGAGAAAAGAGAAATCTGGGCAAGTGGAGAATGGCAACGCTGTGGGGTTCTGTTATCAGCAGTCTCCAGCAACACAGAAATTGTCCTTTGCTGATATGCTTGTTTTGAAATAACTGTAAATAAAAGCATTTATAGAATCATAGAATGGTAGAATCATAGAAATGTTGAGTAGTCCGTAGCTCAGGTAGCTCCTGACAGCCTGGAGGGAATAAAATGGATCTTTTGCTTTCTAATTGTCATAGAATGACAGAATGGTTTAGGTTGGAAGGGACCTTGAAGATCATCCAGTTCCCCCCCCCTGCCCTGGGCAGGGACACCTCCCACCAGCCCAGGTTGCCCAAGGCCACCTCCAGCCTGGCCTTGAACACCTCCAGGGATGGGGCCTCAACAATCTCTCTGGGCAACCTGTGCCAGTGCCTCACCACCCTCAATGTGAAAAATTTCTTCCTAATATCAAATATTTCCTTGTGAGACCCAGCTAACGGAACCATGTCCTTTCGCAGGTGACCTGGGAGTCAACAGCGGGGAAGAGCTTCAGCTCACCACCACCATCACCCACGTGGATGGGCCAACAGAGGTTTATAAGCTGGCTCGCAAGGAGGCTCAGGAGTAACGCCGAGATGGCCTCAACTGGGACCCAGACCGGGGTGGAGAGCGGGGGACAACCCAACGCCCTGCGGCAGGAGACCTCTCTGACCTAACCTGCTTCGGGAGCGCCCCGTAGCGTACTTCCACGGAGCAGTGACACCGAACAGAACATTTGTAAACTCTTTAATATGGTGTAGTTACTTTGGGGGGGTGGGATGGGGGGTGGGATATGTATATTGTGTTACACTCAAGCACGTACAAACCTGCTAGAAGAGCGTTAGGGTTGCAAAGTCGCACATTCAGAAGTTAGGAAGGGGCAGAGCGGACGCCGGGTGATTTTTTGATTCGGCTCCCGCGTGCCGAAGAAAGGCGGTGCAGGGAGCTCGGTCGGCGAGAACGCGTTCAGTACGTGGAGTTTTCTCCTTGTGCGCAGCTCTAAACGAGGTGTGGGGAGGGGTGGAAGTGCGGAACTAAAGCCTCATTGTAAAAAAAAAAAAACCAACACCATTGAATTCCACCGCCTGTAACTGCAGCGAACTTTTGAGTCTTTAGTACAGCCCTGCAGCTCCGCAGCAAAGCTCTGTCACTCGAATGAAACGCAGCTGGGGAAGGGAGTAGGCTGTAATATGGAAGATTTTAGCAGGAGCAGCATCACGCTTTGCCGGTAGGTTTTGCAGCTGTTTGTTAAATAGAAGGGAATGGAAAAACCCGGTGCCTTGAGCTGAGCTGCGGGAGAAAGGAGTCCTCTTGTCCCCAGGTCCCGGGGGTACCGCTCCCGCAGCCTCTTCTCAGCCCCTTTGCCTTCCCCCCCTCTTGTTGTCCTCCTCCCCCTGACCTTTTCGGCACGGCTCCTTTCCTTTTCATGCTGCTTCCGTGCCGTGGGGCGAAGAGAAAGGCCGCGGGAGGGACGGCGCGGCGTGGGTTCCCGCGCCTGCGAGCCGGGCAGAGGGTACCACGCGCTGCCGGGATGGAGCGCGCGTGGCAGAGCTGGAGTCTCCCAGGGATTATCGGACTCGAAAACACCCGCTTGTCATGCACGAACGTGGGTATTTTGCTTTTCGGAGCAAAAGCGGACGAGGAGGTCGCTCACCCCCGTGTTGCGGCCCGGGCTGGTCGGGCTCTTGGTGGTGGGAAGGGACTGGGAACCGATAGGGGATGGAGGAGTAAACTGGGACTGCGCTGGGCACCAGTTAAGAGAAGTGTTAATGGTGTGTGCAGGAAGGAGCGTGGCCAGAAGGGTCTGTGCTGCTCAGGGCACAGCCCACATCCAGGGGACCTCGTCACCTGGCACTAATAAATGTCCACGTTAACTGCCAGTGACGCGTAACTCAACCTCCCAGTTTTGTCCCTAAAAGATAAGAATCTGCTGCTGCTCTCTGTTGCTGAAGGGTCAGAGATGAGGGAGGGGTGGGGAGAAGATTCCAAAGCGTTCAAAGAATTCCTCCTTATTTTCCCAGTCTGCCGGGGAATGGGGCCAGAAGGCCAGTGCTTGCCCCTCGGCCAGGGGACCCCGTCTGTCCCCTCACTGGCCTTTGCCCAGGCGGGATTTCTCACGGGGACCTCCTGGCCATGCCAAAGGAATCGCAGCGGGAGATGCTGGGCTGTTAAGATCCCAGTAAGTACAGCACTCTGTAAAGTAGCATTTAAAAAACTATTTATTAGAGCTGAGGGCTATAAAGAGAAGCTGGAGTAGATAATCCCTCAACCCTTCGGTTGCCGGGAACCCCAAGTTGTTCTCCATCGAGTGGGTCTCCCATCAGGCTGCGGCACGCCGGGCAGACCCCATCTGCGGAAGGGTCGCCCTGGGTTTGTTAATTCAAACTATTACAGCATTTTCCTAGAAGAAAGAGATTCTGTTCATCGTTCTGGTCGCCCCCACCGGCATCCCCTGCTCCCCCTGCCCCCGGCATCGCGGGGCGAGAGCCGAGGAACCCCGAAGGCGGTGCGGGGTGAAGTCCCTCACGTGCTGCTATGTCTGAGCGGGTGGAATCACCGCAGCGCAGCAGAGCGCAAGCGCTGAACGCCGCTCAAGGAAGTACCTTTGGGGTGATTTTGGATACTTGAACCACAACACTAATAATTTTTTAGAAGTTTGGGTTGAGGTTTGGTGGGTTTTTTGGGTTTTTTTTTGTAAAGCGGGATGACAGCGCCCCTGTACTAAAGGGAAATGTAGTTTGAAAGAAATAAAAAAATCACTTATTGTGTGTGGAATAAGCGCTGGGACCGCACCTTCAGCACGGATGGCAAAATGTAACTTGTAAGCGATTTGCATACGGAAAACAAGTGTTAATAGGTCCAAGCAGTGTTCCTACTTGCAGCAGTTGTTCTATTATAAAGCGAATTAAATTAACGCACAGCTTGGTAACTCCGGCGTGTTCCTGGCTTGAGCGCTCGACTTTGCAATTTTAACGGCCTTCTTACGTTGGGTTCTTACGTGATATTTATGTTGTTCCGATAGATGTGTCCGTGGTTTCTTTTACAGCTTAGTATAGCATCGCATTTTGTAAAGGCTCCTTCCAAACGGGGAGTCGCAGCTTTAAAACCAAATTTTGTGTCAAAACACTAACAGTTTGTTTACGGGGCGCGTGTATGCGTGCGTGCGTGTGTGTATGTTCTTTGTTTTTTTATTTCTTAATTCCTAAGCCCTACTCATACGTCTCAGAAATAGTCTCTGGGTTTTATTAAAATATATCCTTTTCTGTTTAGGTTGAGTTCCAGTTTTTACAGAATGCTTTAAGCAACCTGGAAAACGTGTAGTTTTATTAATTTAAATAAAACATACCGTATTGTGGATTTGCGATGGGTCTGCTTCACTGACTGAGAAACCGTAGCTCTTCTGCTGGGATTTTATCTGCTTTAATTGGGTCTTTTACTCCAGGCAGTCGCAAGTCACGCAAGTTGTTGCTGGAAAACTCTTGACTCACTTGGACAATCCTCTCCTGTGTCTCTCTCCGAATGCTTCGCGGTGTGGAAACACTGATGCTCCGCTGCTAATGGCTTTTTTGACCTTTAAAACCTTTGCTTTAGGGCTAAGCGGTAGCAGAGCCATCTCTGCCTTGTCTCCGGAGCACGGGGCGCAGCTCCCCTCGCCCGCGGGACCAGGCAGATGAAGTCTGTTCTCACGATTTATCTCCGGGTTCTGCCCCCTGGACCTGCCTGTCCCCTCTTGCCACCCCCAGAGTCGTCACAGCTTTGCTGGGAACTTCGCACGTTGGCTGTTACCCCACCGCAACGTCGGGATTTGGGCATCCTCCTCCATCTGCTGCCATATTCGAAGGCGCTGCCTCCTGCTGCTCCCTGCATTGCCTTTCTGTCTCTAATCCTGGGGGGGAAAAAAGGTTTCCTGGGACTTGCACTTAAGGAGTCACGGAAAATTTGGGGATGACGGATTAATTTCAATACCAACAGCTTGAAGGTCCCGTTGTGCCAGGGGCCACCTTGATAAAATGGCACCTGAGAGGGGACCCAGGCGAGTGAGGGGATGCTCAAAGCAAATGGGGGATGCTCAAAGGCGAATGAGAGGCAGTACCGCGCTTTCACGAGCTAATGAATTTCAAGAGAGCAAATTCATGCATTTTAACTAACTGTAAAACCACTGCCACCCTCCCACACGGTTTCTCTTCCCAGGTTTCTTCTTTAGGCTCTTGGCGGGCTGGGGCGCAGCCCTGCCCTGGCAGGTCTTTGCTGCCCTCTGCTGCCAGCAGAACACGGCTTTAAAATATAAAAATAAATCCCCCGCCTCTAAAAATGTGGCCCATTTGCTCGTGTGTAGAAGTTCCTCTTACCTGCAAGGTGCTGCTCAGGGTCTGAGCCGTCCCAGAAGCTTCGTGGCTCTGCACCGCCGGGCAGGGACAGGGTGAGAACTGGCGAGGAATGGGAAAAACTCCCTGAGTTTTTTTTAAGCGGTTATCTGGTGTTGCTTTGAGCAGCACAAGTTAGTAGAGGAAGGGAAATGGGTTATGATAGACCTTTGGGGGTGAGCTGGGGACCGTGGTTCTTGAGGCCAGCAAGAGAAGAGGGCAGAGAGGAACCTTATGAAACTCACCAAGGGCCAGTGTAGGGTGCTGCATCTGGGGAGGAATAACCCCGTGCACCAGTACAGGTTGGGGTGACCTGCTGGAGAGCAGCTCTGTGCAAAGGGACCTGGGAGTCCTGGGCGACAACAGGATGGCCACGAGCCAGCAATGTGCCCTGGTGGCCAAGAGGGCCAATGGGCTCCTGGGGGGCATCAGGCAGAGTGTGGCCAGCAGGTGGAGGGAGGTCATCCTCCCCCTCTGCTCTGCCCTGGGGAGGCCACATCTGGAGCACTGTGTCCAGTTCGGGGCTCCCCGGGTCAAGAAGGACAGGGAACTGCTGGAGAGGGTCCAGCAAAGGGCTACGGAGATGCTGAGGGGACTGGAGCATCTCTCTGCTGAGGAAAGGCTGAGGGACGTGAGGCTGTTCAGTCTGGAGAGGAGAAGACTGAGGGGGATCTCATCAACGCTGATCAATCCTTCAAGGGAGGTGCCGGGGGATGGGGACAGTCTGTTTCCAGTGGTGCCCAGTGACAGGACAAGAGGGAACGGGCACAAAGGTGACCATGGGCAGTTCCATCTCCACCTGAGGAGGGCCTTCTCTGCTGTGAGGGCGGCAGAGCAGTGGCACAGGCTGCCCAGAGAGGTGGGGGAGTCTCCCCCTCTGGAGCCATCCCAAACCCGCCTGGACGCCGTCCTGTGCCACTGCTGGAGGTGCCCCTGCTCTGGCGGGGGGTGGCACTGGGGGAGCTCCAGAGGGCCTTTCCAACCCCCACCAGTCTGGGATTCTGTGTTACTCTGTGCCTAGGGAAGTGGGGAGAACAAAAAACTCGATCCAGTAGGGACTCTCCTGAGCAGATCAGCGTATCTGGTACGTGCTGATGATGCTGTAAAAATGCACACAATATAAAGCCTCCTGGTGAAGGTCCCTGTAGTCGTACTTCATCTCTCTCTACAAGTTGCTTTTGAACTGGATGTGGGCAGGACAGGGCATGGAGTCCGTACTGGAGAACAAGCAATGGAGCCATGTTTTCTACTTGTTTTGTTTTGTGCTCAGGAGAAGCCAAGAGTTCTCCAATCTTGCCATTTCAAACTCTTAGTATTGCAGTGCTTAATAATATTTTCTGCTTTATACATCAGCAGTAACCTTTAACCCTACTGCCTTTTGCGTATGAAACTAACTGCAGAATCTGGGTATTTTCAAAAGCTCACGCTCTTTTGATGAT
>NW_009648149.1:1835287-1851745 GCF_000708025.1 Charadrius vociferus
AAACCCGCCTGGACGCCGTCCTGTGCCACTGCTGGAGGTGCCCCTGCTCTGGCGGGGGGTGGCACTGGGGGAGCTCCAGAAGGCCCTTCCCACCCCCACCAGTCTGTGATATGGTCTTTGGTTGGAGCAGTTTGACTGGTTTTCTTATTAGACCCCTTTTTGCGGTTTCTTAGGAGAAGTCTGGGACCAGGAGGCTCCGACGCAGCCTTGCCTGCCGTTCCTTCGCTCCTGGTCGTGCTGGTGCGAGGTGAGGTGTACACGTGCAGCACGGGGCTGATCTCCTTCGAGCAGAAGCCTCGGCATGGGGTGACCGTGATGCCCGGAGCTCCCCACGCTCCCTCCTTCCCTCCTGGGGGACCCATCGACAGCAAAGGAGCCACGAGAAGGCTGTGCTGTGGTGTTCTGGGAGGAACTGGGCTCGCGACCCCCATGCCCACCCCTCTAAAAGAGTACGTTAGATCTGGGAAAGGCTCAGGGAAGGGTGACAAAAGTGATGGAAGGTTCCACGGCCGTGTCTCACCACATGCCTGCGGGCCACAAGCTCCAGCAGCAAGGCTCGCGGGATGGCTCTGCTCCGTGTTTCCCAGCTTAAAAATGGAAGAAGCAACTGGTGACTGGGTGGGTTTAAGTGTCCCAGCAGCAATCCGAGACTGTCCCCAGTCTCCAGTGGTGCTGATGAGCACCAGCTGGAGAAAGGGAGGTACTGGCATTTTCTCCTTGTCCCTTTTAAGCCCGCTCCCAGCAGTCCCCAGGCGATGAGTATGTTGTCGGTCGCTGAAACCCGTCCCCTCTCCCACCACAAGTCCCACGGCCCAGGGCTATTGTGTGGCATTTCATTATGATGAAAATAAAGCATTGGCTGTTCTGCCGAGGAAAGAATTGCAGGAGACTGAACTGCAGGAATCTGCCGCTCACGTCCGCTCCGGTTCTTGTTATAAAGGACTGTCTCTCCCACTTTCAAAGATGAGACACGGCCGGTGCATTTTTATTGGGGTAAAATAAGCAATAAGCAGCAACAGATTTATTTTTGGAAGGCTTTTGCTCTGCGGTGGGCACACAGACGTGTCACGGCTCTGCTTCCCTGCTCAGCACCTGACATTAGGCTGTACAAGAGCCGACGGCTCTTTGAGCTTTTCCCGTGTCAGGGACTATTATAGGAAATCAATACGCACTTCAGGCTTTAGATCTGGAGTTTTAAAGAAACTACAAGAGCTTCTCATGGCTATAATTGTTGGCACCTTCTGCCTCTCCATCTCTCGACACGTGTAGGAGCTCAGCCGGGAGCTGGTGCTGCCCAGGATGAGCCTTTCCAGCTCCAGCTCTGCCTTCACCCGCGATGGCATCTGCTCCGGGGACCCTCCGTTTGCTGCCGTTCCTCGGGTGGGCATTGCCGAGGCATTCCCATGAATTCCTCTTTCAGGTCCGGCTGGAAGGGCTTGATTTCACCACCATCAATTTGGATCAGCGGGCTGAGATAAGCTAATGCAATTAGTCCCCCTCCAGCCCTCTTGCAGGAGCCTCTCCGAAGATCGCGCTGGTCGGCGACGGCTTCCCAAATCTCTGCAGATTTTGGATGGACAGGCGTTTCGGTGGGTTATTCCCTCCCCTCGCTGCCGTGCCGAGCGCTGGGGGACGTCGGAGCCGGCGCTCCCCACTGGCTCGTGGGCAGGCTGCGGGTCCCCTGTTTGTTTTCTGACTCGGCTGAGCTGACGTGTGATGGCTCCATGCAGTGAATTCCTTGCTGAGACAGTTTAAATACTGTCCTATCCTTTGGCTGTGTCATTATCTCAAGTCAAGGAAAGTGTATATCCCGTTATAATAGCAGGCATTAGTATTTTCTTCTATTTTTTCCATCCTGGTTTCACGGTGCTTGAAGCCCTCCAGAGTTTCCAGAGGAAGGGCACTCTTCCAGGTACAGATGAGGCTCGCTCATGAGATGGATGTTATGTCTCAAAAATAGATAAGCCACTCTGGAACATTTTCTAATAAATATTTTACAGGCTGAACTGCACTCCCAGGTGTCAGCATCGCTTGGCAGAGACATCCTTTCTGATAAGGAATACGCACCAGTGACACACATCCTCTGGTTTTAATAATAATTGATGTAATTCCAGAGGAAAATCCTTTTTCTGCCTTTGGCTGCTGCCTTGTGCCTTTCAGCGGGAATCGGTGACATTCAAAGCAATATTAAGACGATGGCTGTGCTGGCCATGAACATCACATTCCGTCTCCCACCAGAAAAGGAAAATCTCAGTGGGCTCCAGAGGAAAAGCAACAGGAACGGAGCACAGTGAGGACAAAGCAGGACGGGTGCCCGTCCGCGAGCCTTGGGGTGCTGTGCTCGTTGCTATGCCCCGGGGTCACTTGGACATCTCCCAGCAAGACCCCCCGAGGGCCTTCGGGAGCTGTTGGTGCTGTGCCATGCCTCAGTGGTACCCAAAACTTTCACTTCAGGAGGTCAGAACTGGAGTTTGCAGAAGTTTCTAACTTAGAATTCACAGAATTCACAGAATTGTTAGGGTTGGAAGGGACCTCTGGAGATCATCTAGTCCACCCCTCCTGCCAGAGCAGGGTCACCTACAGCACGTTACACAGGACAGCGTCCAGGCGGGTTTTGAATGTCTCCAGAGTGGGAGACTCCCCCACCTCTCTGGGCAGCCTGTGCCACTGCTCCACTACCCTCAAAGTAAAGAAGTTCCTTCTCATGTTAAGATGGAACTTCCTATGTTCAAGTTTATGCCCATTACCCCTCGTCCTATCACTGGGCGCCACTGAAAAAAGACTGCTCCCATCCCCCTGGCACCCTCCCATTAAGTATTTGTATGTATTAATAAGATCCCCCCTCAATCTTCTTTTCTCTAGACTAAAGAGACCCAAGTCCCTCAGCCTTTCCTCATAAGAAAGGTGCTCCAGTCCCCTAATCATCTTTGTTGCCCTTTGCTGGACCCTCTCCAGCAGTTCCCTGTCTTTCTTGAACTGGGGAGCCCAGAACTGGACACAGTACTCCAGATGCGGAATTGCTCAAAGCGCCTGTTTTCTGGCCCGGTTTCAGCCTGGCTGCTGCTCGCTGTTGCGGTGTGGGTAAGGACGGGTCGTGTGGGATTCCATACAGGAGCTGAGAGCTGTCAAACCTCAAACGAAACCCCTTTCTGGGATGCCCATCCGTGCTCAGGAGCAGGCATCCCTCACCCATCCTCCCTGCCAAGAGCAAGCTGCGGGGGGAGGCAGGGGCTTTATGTGTTCCCCCTCCATCCCAAAATCACTGACCTGCGTCATTTCAGCCACGCAGCTCCGGGACGAAGTTAAGAGCAGACCCTGCAGACTCTCTCCTCCCTAAAGGAAACTCATGAGGTTTGGTGGGGTGTTCCCCGTGCTTGCTAAGCAGTGGGAAAGGGGGATTTACTACCCGAAACGTGGATAGAAAAGCAGCGAGGAGCACTGCCTAGGCTCGGGAACGCGGGAAAGGATGTTCTTGTGCAATCCGTGCAAGTCCCGAGGGAGTCACAGAATCACAGAATCTCCTAGACTGGAAAAGACCTGTAAGATCATCCAGTCCCATCATTAACCTCACACTGACGAGCCCACCACTAAACCATGTCCCTGAGCACTGTATCTACACCACCCTTCAATCCCTCCAGGGATGGGGACTCCACCACTGCCCTGGGCAACGTGTTCCAGTGCCTCATGACCCTCTCAGTAAAGAAATTCTTCATAATATCGAATCTAAACTTCCCCTGGCGCAACTCGAAGCCATTTCCTCTTGTTCTACCCCCTGTGACTTGACAGAACAGGTTGACCCCCACCTCTCTGCAACGTCCCGACATAACAGAAACAATCTCTGTCAAAATCACTACAGAAAAGGGACCCGCTCATCTTTACCTGGCCCTTCTGCGGGTCCCCACCGCTGTCCTGCACTGGCTGCTGTCTCCAGACATTCCCCAGGCAGTTTTCCCGGGCGGGAGGGGGGGCGGGCGAAGCAGCAGACGGTGCCTCTCCCCGTCCTCCCTCTGTGCTCTGCCTTCCGGGTGGGGGCTGGCGCTCGCAAACAGCCAAATTCCATGTAAAAATTCCATTTGAATTTTCTCTGGTTGCTGTCAGCTCCAGCCCAAAGCAAATCCCGACCGACAGCCGCGCACTGCGCCAGCACCTCGTGGCCGTCTCCCTCCTCGATGGGTCTGTCCCACTTGAGACAGAGGTACCGCACAGGACAAGTCTCTCTCCTTTCCATCCTTCCTCCAAGGAGGCTGGACACCTTCCCTGCTCTTTTGCTTCTCCTAAGTTGACTCACAGCTTCTTTCCTACTGTATTCCCTTGGAGAAGAGTGAGGAATCCTGGTCTAGTGGAGGTGTCCCTGCCCAGGGCAGGGGGGTTGGAACTCGATCATCTTCAAGGTCCCTTCCAACCCAAACCATTCTGTGATTCTACGAATCCTTCCCCAAACACCACAGCCTGATGGCTTTTCATATCACCTTGACTACCAAACAAACACCTCTTGGAAAGAGCCATCTTCTAGCTCGTGCTGGTCTGGGCTCGGTTTTGCGCCCAGCTAGGCAGCCTGAAGCTGAGCCCTGGGAAAAACACAGTCAGCTCCGTGGCTGAGAGACCTGCCAAAAAGGGCGAGATCCCAGGGTGAAGCACCCAGTGGGGTTCAGAGGGACAGCAGCTGAGGAACGATAAATCCATCCCAAAGCTTGGAAGGCTTGAGAAATGTTGTCTGGAAACAGAAGATCTGCCTTTGAGCAAACGTGGCTCGCGGAGATAGCGAATAAGCTACTAATTACCAGTTAGCATTTCATTGTGGCTAATAAATACCTCGTAAACATCAGAAATTATGTTTCCTAAACCAGCTCTGGAAATCCCCATTAATGAGAAGATCCAGGCAAAGTGACTGACTTGCAGGTTATTTCGCTTGCCCACAAGCAAATCATCCATCCTGGAGAGACCGGAACCGTAAAAGCAGCCACAGGAGGGACAGGCATCGGTTTCCAGCAAAGGGAAGGTGAGAGCCCATCAAATCCTCCCCCGAGCCACTTGCAGCAGACAGACAGAGGTGTGAGGGACTCGGTGCCCACTAAAAACAGCCGCTCGTGGGTTTGCCAGCACCCAAAACCCCAGCAAAAGTGGGCGAGAAAGGGAAACTCTTTCAAGTGGCCACCAGCATGGCTTGGATTGAAAAGGGCGGGTGACAACTTTGGCCATGGCCTTGCCACGTCTTCATCTGGGATGCCGCTTGCCGGCGGTCCTTGTGCCACAGCCCAAAGGGCTCGGGGAAGGGGAAGCCTTTGTGCAGGGAAAGTCTTTATTCTTGGAGAGAACTCTTTGAATTTCCCCAAATAAATCCCTGCAGGAGATCAAACACGCGAGACGCTTTCACCGCCAAAGGCTTGTAGTTGGGAGAGCCCAGGTACCACGCGGGTTTGGGAATCCCCACGAACATGGTCCTGGAGCGTTGGGTGAGCTGCAGTGCCCTGATTTCAGAGGTTTGGGCAAGTTTGGGCACAGGCAGGAGGTGCGGGCCTTGCTTAAATGGTTTTGATGGAAAAGTATATGGAAAAGAGTGGGAAAATAGAGGTTGAAGCTCTTGGCTGCCCAAGAGAAAGAGCACCTTGAGCTGATCGAGGCACGGCAGGTCCTGCGCTGGGGATGGGAACGGGAGGGAGGGATTCGGGAAGCAGCACTACGGCTGCTCCAAAAATCAGATGGCAAATGTGGTCAGCCAGGCGGCAGCAGTCCCCAGCAAGTACGTCAGGAACAGCTTTTGTGTTGCAGCAGGTGAAAACACAGACTTTAAAGAGAGAATATTTGAGAGGAGGTGGGGAGAGTCAGGAGAGAAATGGGCATGGGTCAGCTGATGGTGCCAGCTACCTTGAGTGGGGTGTTTTATGATTACACCTGGATTTTAAAACTAAGATGTTGGGGGACTGCAGAAGCCATAACAAAGCGAAAAGAAAAGGGCAGCTGGATAAAAGCCAGTAGAAAATTGCCATTGATGTGACCAGGCAGAGCTCCACAAGTTCCTCCATGGCGATATTGGACGGAGAGCAGCCCTGAGGAGAAGGCCCTGGGGGTGCTGATTGACGAGAAGCTCCCCATGAGCCAACAATGTGCAATCGCAGCCCAGAAAGCCAACTGTATCCTGGGCTGCATCAGAAGAAGTGTGGCCAGCAGGGCGAGGGGGGACTGTGCCCCTCTGCTGCGCTCTGCTCTGGGGAGACCCCCCTGCAGTGCTGCCTCCAGCTCGCGGGGTCCCACCAGCAGAAGGACACGGAGCTGTTGGAGCGGGGCCAGAGGAGGCCCCGGAGATGCTGGGAGGGCTGGAGCCCCTCTGCTGGGAGGACAGGCTGGGAGAGTTGGGGGGGTTCAGCCTGGAGAAGAGAAGGCCAAAAAGGGGAGACCTCAGAGCCCCTTCCAGTGCCTAAAGGGGCTCCAGGAGAGCTGGGGAGGGACTCTGCATCAGGGAGGGGAGTCATGGGATGAGGGGGAACGGTTTTACCGAGAAACTGTGGCTGCCCCATCCCTGGAGGTGTTCAAGGCCAGGTTGGATGGGGCTTGGAGCAACCTGGGCTGGTGGGAGGTGTCCCTGCCCAGGGCAGGGGGTGGCACTGGGTGGTCTTCAAGTTCCCTTCCAACCCAAACCATTCTGTGATTCTATGATATCTGTGCAGGAGCACGTTGCTGCCAGTGCACGTGGGACCCCAGTCCTGTATGCCATCCATCGCCCAGCAGGACCATACCTGTCCTCCACACTTCTGGGCACCCTGCCACCCCAGCAATGCCCCTCTGGACATTTCACTACACGAGTCATTTGGTTTTGCCTGTAGTCCAACACACGGAATCTTACGTGGTTACCCAGCGGGCAACCCCTTGTATTTACACCTATGGAGCTGAGCATGGGCTTATTGAGATGACTAATTAACAGCAGGAGAAAATCTCCCCAATAGCATCAGCTCCCCACATATTTGTGATTCAGCAGCTGTGATTATAGCGTTAATACTTCTCTAATGTAACGGAAGTACAGTTTATTAGAACTCATTTCCATTCCTTTGTATTAACCATGAAGCAATCTTGATTAGCGTACTGTTAAAGAAATCTGGTTTATTCCCCATTTTCATTTTCTTTCTTATTGTCATTATTATTTCATTATATTACTGTTATATTATTGTTGTTATTATTTCATTATATCATTATTATTATTATTATTACTATTATTATTATTATTTCAGACAGGAACTTTCAAAGTAGCTCTGTGCATCTGGGCACCTTCCTGGCTTTAGAGGCTTTTTTTGGAGGGTCTCCATTGTAGTTCCCCTTCCTTTTTGGATGGATTTGATCCAAGTTCTATCCCAGGTGCTCCCGAGTACCTCGCAGAAATCAGGTGTCCCGCATATATATTGTGCAGCTGAGCCAAGAATCAGCCCGAATCTTTCTCAGCAGCTGATGTTGAGATTGGTTGCTTCTGCGGCTAAAACAGCTGGCCCAGGAGTTGAGCATCTGCTTTTATTTTCCCCTAGTAAATAATGCAGCGAATGATGACAGGACTTGACAGGGCCTCATGTTAAGATTGAAGCTACTTGAGAAAATCCTCTGGGCTTTTCGTGTTAGACAGAAAAAAAAAAAAAATCAGAGCAGTATGAAGTAGGTC
This sequence comes from Charadrius vociferus, assembly GCF_000708025.1. Lineage (NCBI taxonomy): Eukaryota > Metazoa > Chordata > Aves > Charadriiformes > Charadriidae > Charadrius > Charadrius vociferus. The sequence goes on from NW_009648149.1 coordinate 1,842,930, forward strand.
CAAAGATTTTTTTTATTTTTTTTTTTTGGTGTGGGATGGGAGACGAGCGTTACCAGGCTGCTCAGTGACGATAGACGTGGGTGCAAAATAGATGGGAGAATACCATCGAGTCGGTTAGGCAGCGAGTATCAGAGAAATAAGAAATTATAACCTGGAAAAAAACCCACAACTGGTTTTAAAAGAATACGCTTGAAGAAGGACTGAGAAGTGTTTTCTCCACGAGAGCTCAGTCACACTTTCGGTGCTGCTGTACCTCCCGAAGTGGGACTTGGCTACAGCCAGAAATTGCTGAAGTGCTTAACTAAGGGACAGAAACACAAATAGGAATGATGTCGCTGCAGTATCCTTCTGCACAGCAGATGCAGGCTTGGGAACAGATGCTACTATAGATTTTTCCATGAAAGTGTCCATGTAGAGTGGGAAAGAACTGTGGCCACCAAAAGTCAGGATGTGACCAGACTGTGTATAACCCAGATACGGCCCCAAGCATAGATGTTTTGTGAAATGCGTTTATTTTTAGTAAGCTAAAAACATATGGTGGGACAAGAGATGTGACAGGAGGAAGATGTAGAAGCACAACGAGCACAAACAGGACAGGAGAAATATGCAGGGAAGCTTCTCAATGCCTTCAGGGCCCTTCCACTATTGGGTTGGTTTTTTTTTCCTCAAAGCAAGGAGAGACTACTTGGAAAGGGATGCGCTGCCTCTTCAGAAATGCGCCTGCTAATACAAGAGCTGCAGCCTAAAAGACTGACACAGGGACGTGCCTGTGCCGATGGATCCTGGACTCATCAGGTACTGCCGATGGTGCCGCGGGACGGCACAGCCCTGCTGTGGGTGGCTAATTAGCCGCAGTGCCAACGTGCCTCTGTCTTCTCCGTAGATGCTCAGTTGTTATTCCTTAGTTTCTCAGCGGCATCTGAGTGGTGGTGGGGGGGAAGACTGCAGCCGCTGCTGCGCTGATGGGGACGGGTGTCACGGCGTTAACCACCTCCTCATGCAAAGCCAGCTCGGTTCCTGGGGCAGATCTTCTCTTCCCGAGTCTCTGCGCACAACAAAGATGGGCACGCGTCCAAGAAAGCAGGCACTGGTGTGGGCAAAGGCTCCCTCCGGCATCAGGAAGAATGAAAACCATTCAGAGGCCTCAAGAAGAGGGCAAACTTGTGTTGCACACACGGCCACGGCTCCCACCAACGCTGTCCCCAGCAGAAGGGGTGGTGGGTGCCCTGCCCGGCTCCCCTCGGATGCGGGAACATTTCCCCTGCGGCACAGCCTCTCCAGCATCCCTTCAGGTGGAGACTGGGTACCAACATGAAACCTGCCCGGAGTTTCTGAACGGTGGGATCCCTTTCTGTTCCCGCCCAGCGTTTGGCTGATGGGAAAGGACCCAGCCAGACCCTGGCCCCAGCTGAGCAGCTGCAGAAATGGTTTCAAGCAGGGAACTGGACCGTTTTTCTCCCTCAAAGGTCTGTTGTTTGATTCTGTTCTGTCCCTGAGCGAAAAACTGCAACTGCTGCCTTAACACCCAATAATTCCCGTGGGGGGTGGTGCAAGGGCCAGTGCTGGTGGCTGTCCTGCAGGAAGGGGAGATGTTAGCTCCGGGAAATGCTCCGGGAAACGCTCCGGGAAACACTCCAGGATTCGTTGGCATCCAGACACAAGGTCCTGCCAGCTGCCCTCCCTCGTGCCAAGGAAGAGGTTGCAGAGTCTGCAACTACCCACTCAGCCAGGTCCAAGGCTTTATTTTACAGTAAGGTTCTCAACAGGCATAAACGGGAAGAATTCTATTGTACACAGTGAACACGGGAATAAACTGCCATGGTAAAGCAGGGTAGGGTTTCTGGGAGGAGGTGAAAATGTGGGATGTTGCCTTAAAGAGCCTTTTGCACAGCCCTGAGCAAAATTAATCTGTTCACAAACCCCAGGAAAAGGGATTTTTGCCTGGTCTGCTCCCAGTGGCATGGCCAACACTGGGGCAGGTGGGTCAGGTGTGTTGGACACTTCCAAAAATTTTTGGGATAGGGGAAAACTAATCTCAGCAATGGAAATGGTGCCTTTGTCAGCATTTTCTCCTTTTGGGGCATAGTCCCTCTGTTCCAGGATTCATCGGAAACCGCCTATAAGCAGATTGCTCTCCAGCTCCTGCACCAGTGCAAGTAGGAGATTTACAAAGCTTTTAACTTGACAAGGACCTGAAATTACATTCCTGAGGTTGTCCCCCGTGATGGAGGGCTTCCCTCCCTCTCCCACCGCACCGTGCACAGGACACCCTGCGGCTGTCCGCCCTGCGAAGGCAAGCGGGGCGCTGGAGAGGCTGCGGGGCAGCGGGGAGCCTCAGGGGGGGGGACACGACCGCTGGGGAGCAGCCAAGGGATCAAGCCTCGCACCGCGAGCAATGCCGCTCACCTTTGGTCTGCGTGCGAACAGCACAGCTCCTTGCCTCCATCCCCGCTGGGGGAAAACAGGTCTCCACCTCTGCCAAATTGGGTTTTGTAATTATACTACAACCTGCGTCAGTATATAGGCTACGTGTGTCTTTCCTCTTCCAGTTAGTGCATTAATTTCACGCCGGATTCAAATCCTGGCTGCCTTAACCTCCTCCACTTGGCTTTTACGGCTGCTTCCAGCTGCTCTGGATCCGTCAGTGCCAATGTGGCAGAGCAACGTCCCACCGGGGAGTGATCCTTCCCTTCCCCGGCTCCAAGCTTTCGAGGAAGGGCCGTGACAAATGCCCCCAAAGAGATTTAACTCTTCAGCTTACAGCCCTGAGCGTGCCCCAGCCAGAAGCTCGCGTACTCATCCCACACCGCAAGCAGCCGCATCGCCCTTCTGTGATGAGGATGTAATTATGGCTTTGGGAACCACGGGTTATTAAGCACCGGGTGTTGGGATAAGCAATTATTTCTTTGAGAGTTTAGCCTGTCAAAGAGTCTCTGGTGGTCTGCACGTGGAGCACAGGAGGAGCAGGAGACCCGAGCGGGCAAGCTTGCTGTCCAGGGTGTGCCACCAAAAGGGCATGCGGAAACGTGTGTGGTTGGGATGGACGGGAGGCCAGGGCAGGGCAGGCGGTCTGCAGGAGAAGCTGAGGGGAACCACATTCCTGTAGACTTTCAGAAGTATTTTATTTGCCCCTTTTAGAGCTGTTATTCCCCAAACCAGGCCCTATGGCCCACAGAGTCAGGGGAAACATCTACAGCACCGTCTCTAACCAGTTACAACTTCTGTGAAGGGGGAAAGATCTCTGGACCGTCCTTTCCTGAGGTCGGTGGCACAGGGACGTCCTCAGGCGAGTGTACCAGCCCCTCTGCCTGCGGAGTTTGTCCTGCTGTGGTTTGACTGTAACGACAACAATAAAGGAGTGAGGCTTTGTAAAAGGGTATCTTAATTGCCTGTGTCTTGGGCAGCATGAGAGTTGCAGACAAGACAGCCAGACCCTAAAGACACCCCTTGGCCAAGAGCACCCCCATTTTCAAGACTTCCCATCAGAGCTGAGCTCTGAACAGGGACGTTTGTCCCGTTTGCTCTCCTTCTGCTGAATGTCCTGGCAGCAGAGTACCACAAATTACCTTTGTTACATTTTAAAATTGGCGTATTCCTCGTTTCCCAGGGCCTGGCCTTGTCCGAGCGCACTGGCCGGGGACCGTCCTCTCCCTTGAGGTAGCTCAGCTCCACGCTGACGACTGCCTGATGGCCACCCAGGGACCCGCGGCTTTTCGCAGACTTCCAGACAGGTCCAAGCCCGAGGTCATACTCAGAAAGAAAAAACATTCTAGAGGAAAAAAAAGAAGAATTCTCATCGAGGCAGTGCAACACCCCCCACCTGGTCACAATCAGGCACGGCGATGGTTTTAATTGTCCCGGTGGGAGATGTTACTGTTCATAGAATCATGGAATGGTTAGAGTTGAAAGGGATATTAAAGCTCACCTAGTTTCACTCCCCCTGCCCTGGGCAGGGCCACCTCCCACCAGCCCAGGTTGCTCCAAGCCCCGTCCAACCTGGCCTTGAACACCTCCAGGGATGGGGCAGCCACAGCTTCTCGGGGCAACCTGCCCCAGGGGATCACCACCCGCACAGCCAACAATTTCTTCCTAATATCTAATCTAAATCTGTGGGAGACCTCGGCTGGTCCGAGGGATCAAAATACAAGTTTAACACTGACCCTGAACAGATACCCGTGTACCCTTGAGGAGACAGAAGAATCCTGAGAAGATCCAAGCAAACAAGATAAGGGGTGGCAAACATCCTGGCTTTTCCCAGAGCATGAACAGTGCGTGATCAACAATTGTATTGGCTGAATGGTGTGTGATGTGAGAGTGGATTGGGCAAAAGTAGAATGTTAGAATATATGCACAGATAAGCAACCAGCTAAGAGGATATAAAAGAGCACTGCTTGTAAAATAAAAGAGGACAATTGCTGTAACTGTATATTGAGTGTCACATCCGTCTCTACAACGACATAAATCTACTTTCTTCCAGTTTATAGCCATTCCCCCTCATCCCATCACTCCATGCCCTTGTCAAAAGTCCCTCCCCAGCTCTCCTGGAGCCCCTTTAGGCACTGGAAGGGGCTCTGAGGTCTCCCCTTTTCCGCCTTCTCTTCTCCAGGCTGAGCAGAGGGGCTCCAGCCCTCCCAGCATCTCCGGGGCCTCCTCTGGCCCCGCTCCAACAGCTCCGTGTCCTTCTGCTGGTGGGACCCCCCGAGCTGGAGGCAGCACTGCAGGGGGGTCTCCCCAGAGCAGAGCAGAGCGCAGCAGAGGGGCACAATCCCCCCTCGCCCTGCTGGCCACGCTGCTGGGGATGCCGCCCGGGGCGCGGGGGGCTCGCTGGGCTGTGGTCACACATTGCCGGCTCATGGGGAGCTCCCCATCCACCAGCTCCCCCAAGTCCTTCTCCTCAGGGCTGCTCTCCAGCCATTCTCCACCCAGCCTGGATTTGTGCTGTTACTCTAAGGGAGTCGGGGCTAAACAAATCACACATATCAACATGACAAATGTTGAAGCCCTGCTGTTACCAAAGTATATCCTCGAAATGGTTAATAGTGACTAACGTTGTGAGTCCATGTGTATATACTTAGGGATAAGGAGGACTCTATCCTTCAGTCTGTCAAGGATGATTAGTGAAAGAACAACTAATCAAGGAAAGCAAGCATTGTTAACATTCTTGAGGAGGAACATCCTGGAGCACGTGAACATATGAAAACGCTACTAATCAACATGTTTTGGCGAGTTTAGCCAACTTGGCAAGATAGTGAGGATTTAGAGTGTCCTAAGCTGAACTACCTTCGCTATAATACTAAAAATCACACCAACAGGTCAAGAAGACCCTTGCCCAGGTGAAGACCCTTCCCCTGAGCGTGCATATTAGCTATAACTTGACTGTGCAATGATATGTAAATTACCAACCAATCAAATACAGGTAAGGAGGTACTAATATGATCATGATGTTGTAAAATGTTTTTATAAACTGTGTAGAAATTTTGTTTGGGGTGGTGTGTGCTTTGTTTGTGGGAACCCCCCTGAGCGCCCAACCTTGTGCAACTCGGAAATAAATAATCAATGTCTCATCCTGGCGTGTGAGATTGGCTATTGTGCACTGGGTAACGAATCCAATTGTTTGGACAACATTTTCTGGTGACCCAGATGGGACAAGCCTTGCCCGGATCAACTTGCTGACGGCCAGCAGGGAGAACAACTGCTTGGACTCCAACGCACACCGACCTCTTGATCAGGGACTTTGTGTGAGTTTTCTCCTCGTCTGGGAGTGGTAAGCGCCTCAAAGGTGCCACACTAATTAGAGATGTTGAGAGTAAGAAGTGGAGAAGGTTATAAAAAGGGGTTAACAAAAGGCTCATATGTGTGGTATTTTATAAGGAATTAATCATACGTGTTAGATGGTGATGACCAGAGTGTATGAAGAAGTGGTTGAAGATTTTCTTTCTGGGTAATAATATGGGGACAGGTACCTCCTCTGAGCCCTCCCCCTGCTCACCTTTAGGATGTATTCTTAGGAACTGGAATAAGTTTGGTGGAGACCCTCTGACAAAAGGAAAATTAAGAGTATTGTACACAATGGTGGCCAATGTATAAGTTGGAGGGTGAAGAAGAGTGGCCCGAAATGGGAACTTTGAGTTATAATACTGTTTTGCAGTTAACGTTGTTCTGTAGGAGGCAAAATAAGTGGGATGAAGTTCCCTATGTGGATTTATTTTTCACTTTAAGAAATGATCACGAAACCAGAAAGAAATGTTGGTTGACGGTAAATGATTCTAATGCAATGATGATGATGGATGAGAAAAAAGCAAATCCCACATGTTGTTCATCATGTAGTATTGGAAAAAGACATATAAAAATGGAAGAGGAGGAAGAAGATGAGCAACTTCTTGTAGCTACAGAAACTGATTCTGTTCAAGGCAGCAGAATGGGGAGAGAATGGAATCAGGATTCTTCCTGCGGGGCGGAAGGATTTAGCCCCATAGTGGGGAGGACTCGAGCTCAACAACATTCGGTTCTTTGGGCCCCTCTTAGAGAAGCTGTGGGGCCCACGGGGTTGCCTGCATATGCAAAGGTTCCTTTTACTATCTCTGATCTATCAAATTGGAAGGAGTCAGCTGGACCTTACCGGGAGGATCCTGATAAAATGTATAGAACAATTCAAATTATAATCGAGAATCATAACGCTGACTGGAAGGATATGCAGGTACTTTTAAACGCCTTTCTCCTCCCCTAGGAAGAACGGCTGGTGTTAGAAAAACCAAATGAAGAGAACAGGCAGATTAACAGGGAAAGGCCTGAACATTTCATGCCAAATCAGGACCCCACCTGGAATCCTAATTCCGATGGTGGGAAATTAATGATTAAACAGTATCAACAACTAATTCTCTATGGGATTAAAAATGGGGTGCTGAGACCTAAGAATCTAGCTAAATTGTATCAAGTGGTTCAGGGTCCAAATGAAGATTCTTCTACACTTTACGAAAGATTTTGTGAAGCTGCGAGGAAACGGACAGATTTGAATCCTGACAATGGGACAAATGAGGTGACTTTTAATACATCATTTATAAGACAGTCTGCTCCGGACATAAGGAAGATGTCGCAGAAAGTAGACGGGGAGTCAGGAATGTCGGTCTCTCAATTGATAGAAATAGGGTATAAGGTATATAATAGCAGGGAGGGGGTGGAAAGGAAGGAAAAGCAGAAAGAGAAACAGAAAAGTGGGAGACAACAGGCTAGCATTTTAGCTGCTGCTTTTGTCCAAGCACAAGCTGCATCCAGAGGAAGGGGTTTTGCTAGAGGAAGAAGTCCAGGCAGAGGAAGAGGAACGCCACCGAGGGGACGAGCGCCTCTAGGTGGAGATCAGTGTGCCCTTTGTAAAGGATATGGGCATTGGAAGAACGCATGTCCTAAAAAGATTCGAGGAAATTGACAGCTGGTTCCTGCGCCGGAGGCGGATTCGTTAATGATGGGTGGATGGATGGATAGAGGATTCTGAATGATGGGAGCGGGGACAGGTGTGCCAAACTCCCCAGCGGAGCCCCTGGTTCCAGTAAAGCTGGGGAACGAGACAATAAGCTTTATAGTGGGTACAGGAGCTACATACTCTGTATTAAATAGTTGTAAAGGACCTTTAAGTAAATTTACTATGCCAGTGATGGGGGCCATGGGAAAGCGAGAGGTAAAATCATTTTTAAAACCTGTTAAATGTAGACTTGGCAAACAGACGGCAGTTCGTGAATTCTTGTATGTGCCGGATCGCCCAGTGCCTCTCATGGGAGGAGGCTTGTTAAATAAATGGGGAGCACAAATCAGTTTTGCGCAAGGAAAAAATACAAGTATGAATTCCTGAAGCTCATGCTTAGCAGGCACAAGTTAGTTTGCTACAGACCGCAGAAAATCAAATGGACCAGAAGAAAGAAGATACAGGAAAAGTACTGAAGGAGATTAAGGATGAAGTAACACCTCTTGCACAGGCAGCAGAGAAACCTGGAAAGGCCAAGAGCGTGGAACCGGTAAAAATCGAATTAAAGCCAGGTTATTGACCAGTAAGGAGAAAAAAATATTATATTATTTTAGAATCATGACAAGGTCTGGAACCAATAATTAATAATTTCCTAAAACATGGACTATTATGGGAATGTCAGTCAAAGTATAATACACCAATATTACCAGTAAAGAAATGACACAACCAAGGATGTAGGCTACTGCACGAATTAGAGTGTCCTAAGCTGAACCACCTTCATTATAATACTAAAAATCACGCCAACAGGTCAAGAAGACCCTTCCCCAGGTGAAGACATTCCCCTGAGAATGTGTATTAGCTGTAACTCCACTGTGCAACAATACGTAAATTACTAACCAATCAAATATAGGTAAGGAGGTACTAATATGATCATGATGTTGTAAAATGTGTTTATGAACCGTGTGAAATGTCCTGTTTGGGGTGCGCTTGGTTTGTGGGAAAACCCCCTGAGCACCCACCCTTACACAACTCTGAAATAACTAACGGATGTGTCATCCTGGGGTTTGAGATTGGCTATGGCACACCGGGTAACGAATATGACTTTTCGGACAACGTTGCTCCAAGGCTGGTGCCCTCCAGCCCTGCGGCAGGGAGCCGGGGAGGAGAGCTGCCCCCTGCCCTGCCATGGCAGACAAGCCCTGTGGTGCTCCTGGGCACCTTAATTTGCCAATTAAGCCCTCCATATTAACCCGCTGATGAGCCAGGCCTTGTCCCTGGGGTGGAGGTCGGCGTGGTTCCCCTCTGGGCGCGGCTGGAGAAAGGAGGTTTGGGTCTGACCGAGCTCCCCACATACGGCCCG
>NW_009648149.1:1852438-1859223 GCF_000708025.1 Charadrius vociferus
TCCCTGGGGAGGGGGCGCAGCTCCCTGCGGTGGCTGCCCTCCATCCATCCATCCATCATCCATCCATCCATCGGAGGAGGAGGGGGTGGCAGGGAGCCCAGCCTCTCCTCCCCTCCCTTCCCTTCCCTCCCCGCTGCTGGCAGGCGGTCTCAGTCTCCTCTCGCTGGACGGTGGAGCTGATGGCTACAGGTGAATTCCTTTTCACTTATTAAGTGTGCATGGGATGTGTGCTCTGTGTGTGTGTGTGTGTCGTTTTTTCTTGCGTTACGGAGAAATAAAAAAGGATGGGAGGGGAATGACTCAATTGCTTATTTCAATACCGTACCGTAACATTACCGAGATGGTGTGAACGATTTCTTTCTCTCCCCTTGCTCCCCTCTTTCCTTTTCCCCCCCGCCCCTCCCTTCTCCGCAGGCCACCTCTGTGTAGGGGTGTGTAAACTCGAAGAACTCGGGCTTTTTCAGTTAAAATCTTCACCAAAAGGATGGGAGGGGAATGACTCAATTGCTTATTTCAATACCGTACCGTAACATTACCGAGATGGTGTGAACGATTTCTTTCTCTCCCCTTGCTCCCCTCTTTCCTTTTCCCCCCCGCCCCTCCCTTCTCCGCAGGCCACCTCTGTGTAGGGGTGTGTAAACTCGAAGAACTCGGGCTTTTTCAGTTAAAATCTTCACCGGTATCGCAGCGCAGCAAACATGCCTGAACAAAGCAATGATTACAGGGTGGTTGTGTTCGGAGCAGCAGGGGTTGGCAAAAGCTCCTTGGTGCTTCGTTTTGTCAGGGGAACTTTCAGGGAAACCTATATCCCCACAATTGAAGATACGTACCGGCAGGTAATCAGCTGTGATAAGAGCATCTGCACCCTTCAGATTACAGACACCACGGGAAGCCATCAGTTCCCTGCTATGCAGAGGCTGTCTATATCCAAAGGGCATGCTTTCATCTTGGTGTACTCTGTCACCAGCAGGCAGTCCATGGAAGATCTTCAGCCCATCTTTGAACAGATTTGTCAGATTAAAGGGGACATCCAAAAAATCCCAATAATGTTGGTGGGTAACAAAAGTGACGAGACCCAGAGGGAGCTGGATGCCAGCGAGGGGCAAGCGTTAGCCAGCAAGTGGAAATGCTCCTTTATGGAGACATCGGCCAAAATGAACTACAACGTGCAGGAGCTCTTCCAGGAGCTCTTGAATCTGGAGAAGAGGAGAACTGTCAGTCTCCAAGTGGACGGAAAGAAATCCAAGCAGCAGAAAAAGAAAGATAAACTGCAAGGCAAGTGCTCTGTTATGTGATTGACTTTGGCTGGACTTGCACCTCTGCATGGTGAAATCGGAGCATGGACTCCCACTGAAAATACATTTCTGCTGGAGATTTCAGACAAATCCATGTCTTATAGGGCTATTGCTTTTCTCTAAAATCTCTGCTGGATTGTTTTATGTGTTGGTTTTAAAGAGGATGGCTTCCTGCATGTGTATTTTTTTTAAAACAATAAATGTTCAATGTTAGCCATTACATGTGACTAGAAGTTTTTAATACAGGAAGTTTACAGTAGAGAAAAATGTCAGTCAGAAACAAACATCTCTATTCCTGTGAGTACGTACTAATTTTTAAAGTATTTCCAGCCTATTAGCTCGAAAGAAATCGTGGTATCTATAATGTGTATACTTGTTTTCAGGAATTTTGACCAGAGCAAATCTTTAACAAAGCCAGGCATTTGCACCGCCAATGAACATGAATGTGGCTCCAGATCCTTAGGTTTTTGACAGATGGGCTTCCCTACCCAAGACTCAGTTTTTCCATGGTAGAATTTAAGTTTTCCTGTGTGCTATGCAATTCCTGAGACTTCTGCAGTTCTGCGAGTGGTTACAGTTCTACCTGCATGTAATCAAGCTGTTTCCTTTTTTATCCCCTTTACTCTGACCTCCCTGTTGACTGAGGCTGGAGGTTCCACGTGCTTTGGCTCCAGATCGAGGGGTGATTTCTGGCATCCTTAAGCAAGATCTGCCTCCATCATGAAGGTAATCGGGCTGTTGTAGGTACTGGTTGAGGTAGTGGTTGGTTATCTTGTCACTGGTTATCCGGGTTATCCTAGCGCCTTTCCTTTCTCAACTGTCAGTCTGGTTTTGCATGTGGCTGAAACTGCTTTTGCAGTCTTCTCGGAGTTCTCTTAGATATTCCCCCCCCCCCCCTTATTTCATCCAAGTTACACAGGTTTTAGTTGAGATTTATGACAAGTCGGTTCAGGTAACGCTGCTTTGGGAAGAAACATCCACACCTGGAAGCTGCAGGTCTAAAGCAAACTCCTCCCTGACGGAAACTTTTAGCAGACACTTCCCACAAATGTAAGGATTGGAGACGTGGACTTAGTCTATCTTTCGTCTCCCTCCTGCTTTTTTTTTTTTTTTGCTATTGTTAACAAGACACAAGCATGATAAGCCTCGTCCACAGTGCATGGCTGAGAAAGATATCAAGAAAATAAGTGCAAGTGTGATCAGCCTGTGCTGTAGATCTCCTACTTTGGGTACGTATGAGTCCAAGCAGAAGACCGTTAAGGGCTTCAGTATTGCACTGTAGATTTGTTTTTTACACAGCAACTTAGTCTTGACGCAAGAGACATGGGAGAGAGGAGTTGCTGCTTTTTATAGCACTTTTCTAGTGAAGTGATTTTATTGTTGAAGACGAACAAAAAACGGAACAGGAGATGCTGGAAAGTACATACCCTTTCTTAGTTTGAAGCATTAGTGTCTATTAATAACTGCTGGTTTTCTACGTAAGATGCTACAGAAGGGCCTGTTCTCTCGGCCATTACTTGTTCACGTGTTGCCGACTAACGCACAAAGCCGTGAGGTTTGTATCCATGTTCATGTCTCACCTATGTGAACAACCCTCACACCCACTAACTCCTGATGCTCTGTTGTCTCCTCTGTCTGTCCGTGAGCGGCTTTTCCAGTCTCCTCCAGCTGTGCCTACACAATCTGTCAGTTTGGGGTCAGTGTGTGATGGGGGAGTTTGCCCCAGTCACAGTGGGGCCCTCACCCCATTTGATTCGTCTTATTCGTTATGATTTCAGAAACCCAAAAAAGTTCTGCCTGAGCGTTCGGTGCTGACTGAAATGTTACGCTTACTCACCAAAATAAAGTGTGGATTTGCCAGGCTGATACAAAGGCCCTACACTTGATTTTTCTTATGGGAGATGATGTCCCATGAGCTTCCCGTGCTGGAACGGTGGTGCTGCCGCTGCTGCGTGTAACCTTCGCTTCTGCTGCAGTCGGGGGTGAGTCAGGCTGAAGGGCGGCTGTAGAAGCAGCCGTAATGGCTCTCCTTGGAAATAACTCTGCCTTTTTCCTCTCTTAACTTTGTGCGTGGATTTTGATCTCTCTGTTCTTTCATTTCCAAGCAGTTATGCAATGCTTCTCTGTGGGTCGTTTTTGGCATCTGGCAATTATTACTGCAAAGACTATTTCAGTTCCTTTCCAGCCTTTGAAAACCCTATAAGTCATTTTATATTTAAGCCTTTTTAAAATGTCATGAGACCTAATAATGTCTCTACAACTCCCACTGCCTTCATGGAGATGCCTGTGCAAAGGCAGGGCAGCGCGTATCTGCAATTATTCCCACAGCCGAGATGTTCTGCAGTGTGTCATTATCACTGCGGCGCTTTCCGTGTGCGTGGTATGGAGATCGCTGGGGTCTGGGGTCCGGCAGAGCACAAGGAACAGCTAATATGAACAAAAGAGGCTCAGTCCTGCCTGCGCCCGGCAGAATGGCTGGCACGTCCCCCCCCAGCTGCCTTTGGTGGCTACGTGAGGAGGTCCCACGGGACTCTGTGGGCGATGGAGATGCTCGGGAGGAGATGTGGGGTGCTCCCGGCGGTGCGGGATGGTGGTGTGGGAGCATCAGGACCCCACGTCCCACCCCAGAGCAGGTTGGGAACAAGTGACGCCTGGTGAGGCGGTGTAAATCAGCTATGTTTTGGGTGTGCTAGATCAATGGTATCGTAGATTAAAACTGTATTAATAAGTGAATTGTATAATTATATTTGTTTCCATATAAACTGAAGTAGTCTGATTTTTGTCTGTTTGTAATCTATCATTCTTACAAGAAGGGAAATTTTTTGCAATTGAACTGATGCCTGTCAAGATGTTGGCTATTAAAAGTTCCGTACAAATCTAAATTACAGGGCAGTATCGTCACGATCTTCCAGGGAGCTATGTAGAGAGCTCCTATAATTAGTAACAGAGTGAAAAATACCATATTGCTCGGGGACGCTCGTTAATCATTACGAAACAGTGGCCACATTCCACTTGTAAATGAATGTTAATTCATAAACCTCGTATTCGGATCTGCTTCCTTGTACCCCAGATCTGGTGGGTCTGTGTGTGCTGGCACAGCCGGTGGCATCGTTCCTCGCGTGCTCTTGTAGCCAGTAGTCTTGGGCTAATGTCATTATTCTGGAGCGAGGGCATAGCTGTAGAATCATGGCCCTCGGGCTAACTGCAGAATAGCTGAAGAGCCATCGTTTTGAGGGACTGATAGGTAAGTTTTTGCTAAAACCGTGCTTGAAGTAATAAGTGCCTCCTGCAGATAGCGTTTGAGGAGTTCATTGCACGCAGGCTTAAGTTTTATTTCTCACGTAGGAGCATTTTGCTGAATTAAAGGAATAAGGACTTTTTTTTAGCAGCAACATGGAATGAGTGGAACATTAATACGGGTTTTCCTTAGATCTGCGTTTCAGAATCTCAAGTACTAACGTGTTTTGTAGTGTAAGGAGTATATGTTGGAAGTTGCTTTAGCCTTTTTTTGAATACGTGCAGTTTTAAAAAGTGAACAAATCTGTGTTGTTGTGTTTTTGTTGTGGTTTTTTTTTTAAAAAAAAAAAACAACAAACCAACAAACCCAGCAAACAGAAGATACTCTGATTAAAGACATGCAGGTAAAATTGTTTGTCTGGAGTAAACAAGCAGTCCTGATGTCAGGTGCAGCTCCTGTATTGTGTTACAGGCGTTGTCCGTAGCTGCTGTTTGCCGACAGCGTGCTTTTTCATGAGGCAGTGCCAACGTGTTTTTTTTATGGAGCTATTTATGCAGCCTGTAAACCGTTCAGCTCAGACACATGCCTTGACACGCTGTTTGTATCTGGCAAGCAGGATGGTAACTCACTAATTCTCCAGTTGGTTGTTTTTCTCTTTTTTTTTAATTTTTTTTCCCCCCTCATTCAATCAAACTTCATTCAAACTCGTTGTTTTTCTGAAACGTTCTTCAGGAGTTCAGATGTGATAAGGTCATGGAAGACACCGATACAACTTGTTGCGTTGCTATTAATGCCTCCGTAACGTCTTTCCAGGATCACGAGGGGAACACGGTTGACTGTAAAAATTCTCTGTGCAACATCCTGAATATATTGCGAGACCTGCCAGGAGCCTGGGTGGCCGGATGAAGGCTGAGATGTTTCAGGCAAAGTCAATTACTGCGTTTACTCGCGACCCTCTGTCTCGGGACTTATCGAGGACTGGCAATCCCTAGCTTTGACCAGCTAGGTATGTATTTCCAGCACTAATTTAACCCTGTCTTTCAGTTTCTCCACCATCAGCTGCTTTAAGTGGGAAGCAACATAGAACGAGGGCAGCATTAATGCAGGTTTTCCTTAGATCTGCGTTGCGGAGTCTCAAGCCTGCTTTAAAGCTTGGCTCAAATTTTGCTCTGAAAAATCAATTCCTTGCTTTCTGCTACAGTAGGGCTCTTAAATAATTTTCAGAAACAGCGTTGCGGTTCATTCCTGAGGGCTTGTTAAGCAATTTTCAGGCTAGAAGGTGTCAAATGAGAAGAGGTTTAATGGACAAAGATAATAGCTCTGCAGGCCTTCTGTTTCTTTGCTGGAGGAAAAATTACTATGGCACCTTTCATTTTTAAAGCTGTTCCATGGTTTCCTCTCTGCAATCCAGAAATTCAAACATTTCTCAATTAGTAATACTTATTATTTCCACGCAACACTTGTCGACTGGCTTGAGGCGGCTTTGTTCCTCAATCCGGCCAACAAAATTCGTGTCAAGAGAAAATACCGGGCAGGAGAGTCACGAACAGCTCTTCTGCGACTTGCAAGAGAAAAATGTGAGCAGTAGCTGGAGTGTCCACCCACACATGTATTTTAAAAACAAGCAGCCAGAATATTGCTGTATTCTAATTCCTCTTCCCAGAGCGAAGCGGGCACATGATTAATGTAACAAACAGCTCTGAATAATAAGCAATATTGCTTTATATGCATGGTCCGTAGCTACAAGGTACTCGGCACACTCTAGAGGAGTACAAGCGCATCTTAATCATCATCTGCCATCTTCTGCAGCTTCTGTGGCGTAAATTAAGTATGTCAAAAGCATCTAAGAGCTAATAAAAATGCTAAAGATGGCTTAAAACTAATTGTAGCATAGCAGCCTCCTAGTTAATGGATATTGCTGCGTGCCACGCTAGCACTGCTACACCTGCTTGTTTCCTTTTGCCCCGCTTCTGAACCTACATCTGATAGTGCAGGAGACCAGGAGGAGCGGAGAAAGGAGGGCAGGACCCAAGTGCCAGCACTGCCTTGGCGTGGTGGCCATGTCTGATGTCATAGAATCATAGAACGGTTTAGGTTAGAAGGAATCTTGAAGACCATCTCGTTCAAACCCCCCTGCCCTGGGCAGGGCCACCTCCCACCAGCCCAGGTTGCTCCAAGCCCCGTCCAACCTGGCCTTGAACACCTCCAGGGATGGGGCAGCCACAGCTTCTCGGGGCAACCTGCCCCAGGGG
>NW_009648149.1:1859389-1860446 GCF_000708025.1 Charadrius vociferus
GGGGCCTCCTCTGGCCCCGCTCCAACAGCTCCGTCTCCTTCTGCTGGTGGGACCCCCCGAGCTGGAGGCAGCACTGCAGGGGGGTCTCCCCAGAGCAGAGCGCAGCAGAGGGGCACAATCCCCCCTCGCCCTGCTGGCCACGCTGCTGGGGATGCAGCCCGGGGTGCGGGGGGCTCGCTGGGCTGTGATGGCACATTGCCAGCTCATGGGGAGCTTCTCACCCACCAACACCCCCAAGTCCTTCTCCTCAGGACTGCTCTCCATCCATTCTTTGCCCAGCCTGGATTTGTGCTTAGGATTGCCCTGACCCACGTGCAGGACCTTGCACTTGGCCTGGTTGAACTTCATGAGGAGGAGGGCTGAGGGAATATAGCGCAGCACAGCCTGCATAGTTTGCCGGTGTAGCGCTCATACCATCCTTAATACACAGAATTAGTTCAGCCTGCTCGTTTAGGCTGCTCCTTTGGACCGAATAGCCAGGCAGGTCTGCAGCTTTTCCATCTGAGCTTCTTCAGTGGCAGCAAGAGTAATTTTGTTTCCCCTCTGCTTTTCGGGAAGGGCACTTGTGAGGTGACAGCTGTCCATACCCTGAGGTGAGACTAAATTAAAACAGGGCCATGTCATATCGACATCCGCGGCTGAGCAACCTGAGCATGCAGCGATACGCCGGGTCACCCAGGAGGGACGTGGATGTTGGGTTTGCCGTTTGTCAACCAGAAATACGCAGAATCCAGCAAACATCATCGTCTTCTGCTTCTGGGTGAGCTTTACCCAGCCCGTGGCTCCTGGGACTGAGTCCGGTGGTACCCCCCCGCAGCCCTTCGACGTGAGAGACGTGGTCAGGATCTGCAGCGCTGTGAGACAGCACCGTGGCACAATCACATCCTTGGCACCAAGAGACGGCACAGCCGGATGGGGAGGGCTGGCCAGCAAAAATAGAAATCTTTCTCTCCCAGTGGGGAACAGGGAAAAAGTTGCTCCTTTTTTTCCCAGAAAGACAGTATAGAATCATAGAATCATAGAATGGTTTAGGTTGGAAAGGACCTTGAAGATCATC
>NW_009648149.1:1860511-1866468 GCF_000708025.1 Charadrius vociferus
AAAACTTCTTCCTAATGTTTAATCTAACCCTGCCCTCTTCCAGTTTGAAGCCATTCCCCCTTGTTCTGTCACTACATGACCTAGTAAAAAGTCTTTCCCCAGCTCTCCTGTAGGCCCCCTTTAGGTACTGGAAGGCCTCAATAAGATCTGCCTGGAGCCTTCTCTTCTCCAGGCTGAACCCCCCCAACTCTCCCAGCCTCTCCTCACAGGAGAGGTGCTCCAGCCCTCGGATCATCCTCGTGGCTCTCCTCTGGACACGCTCCAGCAGGTCCATGTCTTTCTTATGTTGAGGACTCCAGAGCTGGAGTATGGGCAAGGTTGTCACGTGTATCTTGATGAAGACTCCCTTTTTTAAAACACATCCTGGTTTTCCATCCAGGTAAAGGTAAGAGGAAATCATTCATATCTGACAGATTTATTCTGCCTAATTCTACTGGTTGTGGTTGGTTTTGGTTTTGTTTTTTTTCCAAGGATCAGTATCTGGAAAGCTTAGGCACATGCCCATGTGTAAACACAAGGTTTCTGTTGCCCTCAAAGAAGGGGTGGTTGAACATGCTGCCGCCGGCATCCCACCTGTTCCCGCAGCAGGATCGCCTGCCCCTCTCCCGGAACGGAGAGCGCTGCGCTGGGCTGTCGTGCGGGCAGGCACGGGCCATCCTGCTCCGCACTCCCTTCCACCCTGCTCCCACCCTGCCGTAGGGCGAGCGTCTGACCGGGCTGGGAAGCGGCAGAGCATCGCACCAGCTCTCCGGCATGGGGAGCAGCGGGGAGCTTTCTTTTTATATCTCAGTGATGCATTTGTGCCTTTCAGACTAAAAATATCAAAGGATGGAGATATGAAGGCTCTTCTCGCCTACCTTGTGGTTTTTTCCTTTGTTCCTACGTGGTTTTCTCCAACCCCTGCATCCCATTATCTGCCTCGGGCTGCCTGTGGGCTCCCGGCGGGCGAGGGGTGAGCAGCTGACACCCAGGCAGTGAAAATCCCTCTTGGAGGGAAAAATCCATCCGTCCGGTGGAATCCCTGGATCAAGACCGAGGTCTCGTCTGAGAAGGGAGCGATGAAAAGCCGCCTTCAGCCGGCGTTGGCTGCCCGTCTCCTGCTGCCGTGGAGCAGACGGCTCTTAGCTGCATCGCTGCCGTCGCTGCTGCCACCGGCGTGGAGCGTCCCAGGTGGGCAAGGGATGGAGCAGACCCTGGCCAGGAGACAAAACCTCCCTCTGCACAACGCTCAGCCCTGTATAGGGCCATATTGGCTGCTTGAAATGAGTACGGAGGTGAGGGGGTAACAGAATATCCTCCCCGGAGCAGCACACCAGAGCTGCAAGATGGAGGTCTGTCCCTGAGCAATCCTGACGTGTCATTTCTACCAAGTAAAGCCCACGAAAAGAAAAGGGGAGAAAATTAATATATAAGGGGATGTTTGTGCTCAAATTGTTTCAGCTATTTCTGCTGTCAGATGCTGTACCAGCTGGGCAAGCTGGAACAGGGGAGATTGGCTGATTTCTTGATTATCTGGAAAGATTAGCCAGAGTGTGGCTCAAAAATGGAAAATACTTCTATGGACTGTAAGAAATTACTCTTTTCCACAGGCATAATTCCAGGCATTGATTTGTTAGGTTCTTTTTTAGATGGAAAAAATAGTCTTGACGCAGAAGCAAGAGGATGCTGAAGTGTACGGTGGTTGTTTGTCCATTATGTGAGTCATGCGTAGCAGAAGGATATTTGGTGTTTAATACTTTTTTGTTGTTGTTGTTGCATTCATCACTGCTCAAAACAGCCTTAACACAGTTCTCCCAGCAGGGGCAGGGGTCCCGGCTGGATTCAGCCCCCCGGGACAGGGAGAGGCTGAGAAGCAGCCGGCCCAGAGCCGTCTCCGCAGTGTGCTGTGGGTGCTTAAATACACCCTCACAGCAAAGCAAGTTGTGCCATTGGAAATATATTCAGCTATTTTATCAAATCGTGAATGTCTGGGGATATCTAACAGGTCTGCTTTTTCTTTCCATGCGTTGTTGCGGTTGGAGGATGTCAGTCGTAGGGAGCGTGGGAAGGTTACAGCCCTATCGGGCAATTTTTGGTCGTTGTGTGTTTTTAAGCTGCGGTACGGTGCCAGTTGCTCTTGTAAATCTCGCTCTTTTACATCTTGCGTGACGTAAACCGGTGTGGTTTTCTTACCGGGACAGGGTCATTTATCACACACGCTCCGTTCGGACAGCCTTTGCCAGGGAAGGTTGGCTCCACCCGCCCGGTGATGGAGACTTAAGTGAGACACTCCTTCATTTGTGAAATACATAGACAATAAATAGCGAAGGCAAATACGCGTAGGGAGGGTTCGGACCGTATCGCCGGGGGCTGACTCCTCGGGACGCGGGTGGGTGAGCAGAGGTAGCAAAGCCAGAGGACCCAGAGCTCTGTTTTTTTTCCTCCGATGATGCTGGAGCTGGCTGGTGCATCTTGCCTCTTTACCCATTTTCTGCTGGCGGAAGGGGCTGGGGGACCTTTCTGACCCTCTTCCCTGAGCACCGCAGGCGCTGGTGTCCTCTGTCCCTGCCTGGAGATCTCCCCCCCGTGCCCGTTTCTGCGCTGGAGCTGGCTGCCAGAGGTGAACTGGCAGAGTCTATTCAACAAAACAGCTGAGATACTGAATTTTGGGAGGGGGGGCTCATTAATTCCAGCTTTGCTCTGGGAATGCAAGAAAGCGCAGCGCTGGGGCGACTGGGATGGAGATGGCTGCGGGCAGCACGGGGGACCATCATGGGAGGGAACGCCGGCTGTTAACAGGGACCGTGACGGGAGGGAATGACGGCGGTTAGTGGGGCAAGGACGGCGATGGAGGAGCAGTGATGGTGATGGAGGAGCAGCGATGGTGATGGAGGAGCAGGGACCTCTCTCGGCCGAGGACCGCGGTCACCGGCGTGGGCTCTGACCCCTGCACGGAGGAGCGCTGAGGGATGGCTGCCCTGTAAATGACACGGCGCTGTCTCCTCTACCTCCGGTTCTCCTTCCCCGCATGGCTACGTGGAATTTGATTACTCTCCTGCTCTAGAGAAAACCTTTCTTGTCTGCTGGCTGTGCACATCTGTCTGGTTTATTTATAAAGTACTTCTCTGCGACTACGGCTCTGGACTGGGTGTCCCGGGAGCTAAACCCGCAGGACAGCCGGGGCCACCCTCCCTCCGAGAGACAGGACAACCCCGCGCCACCACCTAACCAGGAGCAAGCTGGAGCCTGCTCTTACCTATTTCAGGATCATTTTTCTAGTTAAGTACAAGCTCAGCGGAGCCACCGACTCAAAATTCCCATTCTGTACACATCCAGGAGAAAAATCACCGTTTTTTTTTTTTGAGAGGGGACATGATGCAATTTTGAGGATTTCCTAGGGTGGGGGGAAGCTAAGAACTGAGGGTTTCTGCTCTGCCTGCTCTTGCCTGGCTCCTGCCTGCTCCATTCTCCCTGCCAGGAGAAGGGCAATGGTTGGGTCTGGCCAGTTTGGGCCCCCACACTGACTTCTTTGGGCATCTTGCAACAGAAACGGGCGATTTATGGAGGGTATTGGTGGTTTGTTTTTGCAGAATACTGCTCGTACCTTCCTTTGAGGTGCAGGTTCAGGAAAGCATCTTTGTTCGCGGTAGTGTCGGAGGGAGGTATCTGGCTGATGTTTTTCTGACAAAATACGGTTTTGTTACAACATGATGAATGCTTAAAGTCAAAATGCATCATAAAAAGTGTCAGGTTTAGAAGAAACTCCCACTGAATGCAGCTTTGGACGTGGGCACTGGCTGGGTGCTTGTGCCGGGTGCAGCCTTGAACTTAGGGTTGGTTTTTGGTCAAATCAATGGGGAAAAAAAAAAAAAAAATCACTTCATTTCTCTTTTTACATCCCTCCCGCTGGGAATGACGCACTTGACCTTCAGGCACCGCTGGCCCGGCGCTGCGAACGTGAGGCTAACGCTGATTTGCCACAATGCTGTTTGTGGGGCTGCAGGTCCCCCCTCCTCGGACTGCAGCCGTTCCCGCGACACCTCCGAGCGCCCCAGAAGTTCTCAGCCGCTTCCAACCTGCTTTTCCTTGCAAGGTCTGCCGCCTCCGCGCCGCGTGAAACGCCGTCTCTCGTTCCCTGCCGGGGAAGAGGTGACACCTTCACCTCAAACTGGGTTATTCGGGAGCCGCGCGCTCATCGCGCTCTGCCACGCTCCCGTCAACGGCAGCTCCACTAATTGCCTTTACCGAGAGATTTATGCAACCGCTGCTGTTTTCTCTGGTTCAGCTGGTTGTGCACCATACGTACGACCAGTTTTCTCAGCGTCAGCGCCCCCAGGTGCTGCGAGCATCCTCTGTGGTCGCTGCTGCTCCGCATCCCTCCACACCGGGCTCCGGCAGGTGACCGCTGGCTCCCGGCCGGGTGCTCGGAGCCTCCCCCGGGACACGAGGAACCGCTTATGGGCAAAAAAGGTGGATGTCCTGAGAGACAGGCGGTCCAGGGAATGGGCAGGAGGCCGGGGCTGCCTGGCTGGGGATGTGCTAGAGCTGCAGCATCTTCTCAGCATCCCTGGAACGGGCTACAGCGCAGCTGCGTCCGGCACACAGAAGGAATCTGGCTTCACTTGAGCGCGGCCAAAGTGCACGCTGAGACCAGATCTTCTGTCTCGCAGGTTTATGTTGTCGCAGGGTGTCCTTTGGCTGAACTCTAAACCTTGTTACACGTGGAGTAATGAGCGTTCGGCAAAGATAAATGGTGGTGGTGGACAGGATTACGCGCTGGGTACCGCGGTGAGTCCCACAGGCGTGGGCTGCTGCGAATGCCTCACACCCGAAACAACCTTCCCGCGCTTTGCCATGGGTTAAGGGCAGCAAAAGAAAAGAATCAAATAACCAAAAAAAAAAAAAAGTTGTTTGCAATAGCCTAGGTTGAAATATAGGAGTAAGATGGGTGAAAATCAAGCTACAAAAAAACCCCATTGCTTTCCTCTGTGTCACCGTCCCGGTGCGTGGCTGTGGTGGCAGGGCAGGCTGCGACGGGACGATGGGCTGGGGCCGCGACGGGGAAGGTTGTCGCCGTTTTCCCTGGACCAGTTCGGGTCACTGATCCGTGCCGTGTCCTCGGGAAAGTCATCGCATCTCCCCGCGGCTCCCCCAGTCCTTCTGCGCCGACAAAAGGTGGGAAGCAGGTAAGCTCCTGAAGCAATAGCATGGGTGCTCTGATCTAGGCTTAAAGCATGCCAATAATAATAAACATATTTTTTTTAATATATAGATATGTATTTGTGTTTGGAGGAGAAAAGAAAAATTGTGCTTGTATCACTGCAGATCTGAAGAATTCAGTCCTGACTTCAGAAAAAGGCAAACCAGCCGTTGTTTTAATATCTGGGACGGGGGGAAAAAAGAGCAAGAGATCTCCTCGGGCCGAGTCTTTATCCCGCCCCGGGTGAAAAGGGAAATAAAAGTTTACTAGAGAAAATACAAAGTTCCAACTGGCTTTACGTTCTGCGGTGCCATTGCTGGGAACCGCAGCGACCAGGCTGGTCCTGCGCGTGGTCGCCCCGCGCACCTCCCTCCTTTCTCCGGAAGCGTCTCAGCGTGCAGGATGCTGCAGAGGCACCTGCCCGGTGGCAGGAACGCATCTCCCGTGTCCCCCGTGTCACCTCAGCTCCATGAGGAGCAGCGTGGCCGGGGCCACCACCAGCTCCACCGGCGTTCTTCCCGCCGACGGTCAGTATTTGTTTGGCAGTTGCAAAAATGGTTGTGAATGGTATAGGAAAAAAAATGACCTTTTTAGGAGGAAGCGGAGAAAAAGAAACGAAGCTCGTTAGTCACGGAAAGAAGGGTGGGAAGAACAAGTCCTATCGTGGCCGGGACGGGAGGGAAGGACAGGGGCAGCCAGTGGTGGGTGATGCTGCTGTGGGGCAGGTGGGTGAGGGAGGGGGAGAGGGGTGATGGGGAGAGGGGAGATGGGGAGAAGA
>NW_009648149.1:1866643-1866868 GCF_000708025.1 Charadrius vociferus
GAGAGGGATGGGATGAGGGATGGGGGAGAGGGATGGGGAGAAGGAGGGGGCGATGGAAGGGTTTGAGGGATGGGGAGAAAGGGACGGGGCGATGGATGAGGCAAGTGGAGGGGGTGATGGATGGGGAGAGGGAGAAGGAGGGGGAGAAAGGGAGGTGAGGGATGGGGAGAAGGAGCGGGAGAGGGATGGGGAGAGAGGGACAGGGGGAGGGATGGAGCAAGTGGA
>NW_009648149.1:1867669-1869273 GCF_000708025.1 Charadrius vociferus
GGTGGAGGATGGGGCAGACCCCGCGCTGCCCAACCGTCCTGCGCCAGCAAACCCCTCCACCAGTCCTCCCAGTATTCCCAGCATGGGCTCTTCTTGCCCAGGCCCTGCCCCGGGGCGTTTATGACCATCCCCTGTGCCGCAGTCACCCGGCCCCGCATCCCTGCCCAGCCCCGCCGCAGCACGCCTCGGCTCCCAGTGCACCCAGTGCAGGCGTCAGTGGTCCCAGTCTGTGCTCCACTGTTCTTACCGCACCCACTGGTGTGCCCAATGCATGCCCCAGTGCCACCCAGTGTGCCCTCCCAGTATGCCCAGTGCATGCTTCAGTGCATACTTCAGTGTACCCAGGGTGCCCAGTGCATGCTGCAGTGCACCCAGTGTGCCCTCCCACTACGCCCAGTGCACGCTCCATTGCGCCCTCCCAGTCTTCCCAGTGCATGCTCCAGTGTGCCCAGTATGCCCAGTGCATGCTTCAGTGCATGCCCCAGTGCACCCAGTGTGCCATCCCAGTGTGCCCAGTGCATGCTCCAGTGTGCCCAGTGCATGCCCCAGTGCACCCAGTGTGCCCTCCCAGTGCACCCAGAGTGCCCAGTGCATGCCCCAGTGCACCCAGTGTGCCTACCCAGTGTGCCCAGTGCATGCCCCAGTGTGCCCAGTGCATGCCCCAGCGCACCCAGCATGTGCTCCTATGCACATGTGCTTGCGTGCCCCCCACTTGCCAGTGGCCGCCGAGGGCTGCCTGCAAGCCCTGCGTGGCAAACCAGCTGGGTAGCCCCCCCGCAGAAGCTCTGGCTGGGCTCAGGCGATGGCCGCGCGCTGCCGCGGTGGGTCGGGGGCCGCTGGCCCGGGAAGGCTGCACCGCGAGGCAACAGGTAGGCGATTAACGCTGGTTAATTAAGCTCACAATTAGGAATGGATTAATGGGGAGCTGCTGCTTTAGCCCACGAGAGGGCAATGCTTCCCGGGGCCCGGTCGGCCCACGGCGCAGCGTGGGGAGAAGTGTCACGCTCTGTTTTTTAATTAGGATTTGCAGGAGGAATTTGTTCTCTTCTGATGGTTTCCTTAAGGGGGTCGGTTTTGGGGTGGTTGTTTTTTTCTTTTTTTTTTTTGCATGCCAATGTCCTCCTGTGTGCCCAGCCCTCACTTTCCAGCACCGACGTGTTCCGGGAGTGGTGCAGGAGATGTGCGATGACGAGGAGCAGAGCAGGATGCCGATGTCGTTGCCTCTCCGGCAAACCCTGGCATCGTTCGTCCAGAGCAACATCCAGGCTGCCTCGGCGTCGGACACGGCTGTGGAAAAGAGCGAGGAGGGATTTTCCTGCAGCTTTCAGAGCTGCTGTGTGGCAGAGCTGCAGCTCGGGACACGCTCGACACAAAATCCATGTTGGCTGGTGGGGAGGGCAGCAGCTTCTGCGTCTCTCCCCATGATGGGAGTGGTGTTTTCTCTCCCACAGCTGCCTCCCTTTCATAAATCACAGAATGGTTTGGGTTGGAAGGGACCTTGGAGACCCTCCAGTGCCACCCCCTGCCCTGGGCAGGGACACCTCCCCCCAGCCCAGGTTGCTCCAAGCCCCGTCCAACCTGGTCTTGAACACCTCCAGGGATGG
>NW_009648149.1:1869708-1871045 GCF_000708025.1 Charadrius vociferus
GGCTCATGGGGAGCTCCCCATCCACCAGCTCCCCCAAGTCCTTCTCCTCAGGGCTGCTCTCCATCCCTTCCTCCCCCAACCTGGATTGATACCAGGGGTTGCCCTGACCCACGTGCAGGACCTTGCACATGGCCTGGTTGAACCTCATGAGGTTTGCACAGCCCCCCTTCTCCAGCCTGTCCGGGTCCCTGTGGATGACACCCCATCCCTCCCTTCCTCCTCTCTCCATTTTCCCCGTCTCGGTGCCCGGTCCCTCGCAGCGAAGGCGAGTGGGTGAGAGCTGGTGGCAGAATTTGGGTGCTGAGTTTGGGGCTGCCTTCCCCCTATCCCTCCCCCCGGAGGGGGAAGCCCGGCGTCCAAACCCAGCATCACTCTGGCAGCCACGGAGATTCGGGAGAAACATCCCACTCCAAATGTCCACAGCTCCTTCAGGACTTTAACAGCAAAAAAACAAAAACGAGACCAAACTTAATCTGACCTAACGAGCGCTCCTGCGGGCTCCCAGGCAGCAACCTCTATTTAAGTGTTAATCAACACCCTCCGCCTCTGAAGACAAACGTATTCCGGAGCAATCCGCAGCATCAAAGCGCTCAGCCCCGCAAGCAGAGACACGTCGGGCCCGTTTGGGCAGCAGACAAGTCTTTGCAGATGCCAAACCTGCTCTTGCCCGAGCGCCGGCGCTGCCTTTGCTCCTGCAAACCCCGTGGGACACCCAGCTCGTTCCCCAGGCACGGGGATACAGGGATGCTCGGGCCGGTCCAACGTCCGGGATGCTCAGGTCTGCTCTGGTCCCCGGGCACACGCTGCTGCCATGGCAATCCCTGCGGAAACAGCCTCAGTGGGGCTGAATCCGGCCGCGGGAGCAGGCGTGATGGGATTTGGTTGTGAGATGGGATTTGGTTGTGAGATGGGATTCGGTTGCGCAATCTCCGGTCGATCCGGAAGAGGCACTTGGCACATCAGCCACCGGCATGTCTCCGTGGGGTTTGGTGGGTGATGGGATTTGGGAGCAGTCACTGCCCCCCCCCCCCCCCGCCATGTCCTGCTTCCCGGGGGCTGCGCAAGCTCGGGCAGGCAGATGAAAAATTAAAGTTAAAAAAATGCAAATGTCAATAATATCCTTCTTAGAAGTGTTCGTGCTTCGTGTTACCAGTCCTCCAGCCTCATCAGGGACGATGCCACAACTCTCCAATTCAGGAAGCACCCAACCCTCCGCCGCCGCCGCCGGGTTACCGGCTCTAGAAATTCCCCGATGCAATGCAGCGTGGCTTATGTCATCGTGACGTCGCACCAGCAAAAAAAAAAATGCCATTATACCTTAAAAAAAAAAAAAAAAA
>NW_009648149.1:1871493-1871795 GCF_000708025.1 Charadrius vociferus
GGCCCGTGCGGTCCCCGGGCAGTTTTTAGGTTGTTTTAGGGTTTTGGGTTTTTTTTTGTGGGGTTTTGTGGTTTGTTTTTCCTCCTTCAGCTCTCTCGAGCAGCAGACCCGGCCAGAGTCGGCGCTCAGCTTCAACAAGTTGCGTGCGGCTCCCGAAAGGCATGAAATCTCCTCAATTATTTCAAAATAATTAATAATAAGAATAAAACAGGCCTTTCTCTCGGAGACAGGGTCGGTGCGGCGGCAACCATCCGTCCAGCCCTTCTCTGCGGCGGCGCTGGCTGGGCCGGGCGGGGGGGCCA
>NW_009648149.1:1871815-1885303 GCF_000708025.1 Charadrius vociferus
AAATCCTTTAAAAGTTTTTAAACCTCGTTGAAACTTTTAAAAGCGTGTTTCGGTGTTGCCGGCTGTGGGGCGCCGGGCTCTCCTCCGCCCCGCCGGTGTCGCGGCGCTCAGCTCGACGGAGGAAGTTTCCCATGTGCGAGGAGTTGTGGGATTAGTGTGGGAAGGAGTTTAATTAGCGGCGAGCGTCATTATTCAAGGAGGTTTCATGTTGATACTGAGAAGATTACACGCCCTGTTGCAGTAATAAGTTTACTTTAGCAAACTTTTAAAATTGCAATGTTCCATTCCAAGCTTAAATTCTTTACTTTTGGGGCAGGGGAAAAAAAATCATATAATAGTATGTGGAGTGTATATCGTGTTTTTCGCCTGGTGCTGTTGGGAAAGAGGACCCACGCTCAGCCCAGCCGTCTCCATCCCCCCTCGGTGGCACCGACCCCGCCACGGGTGCGCGGGGGACACCGGGGTCTCGTCACCGCTGGACGTGTGTCGACACATGGCTTCGAGTTGAGGGGGGGCGATGTGTCGCAGCAGAGGCGATGGGGACAGATGCCGGGGTTAGCCCAAGGCCGGGGCGTAGGAAGCGGGGCCTCGTTAGTTCTGACGATCAGGAAACAATTTGATTAGTGTGGCATAGCAAATGGAATTCACAGTAATTTGTCAGGCTATTAGCCGGCGTTTCTATTGACTTAAAGCTAATAGATTCGGTGACAAGTTACTTGTTTGCATTTCTCGTGGTTGTAAATTGGTTTAGAAATAAAATTCTGTGAGTAAATAGCGAGTACTGGACAGACAGTAGCGTTTTATGCTACTCCAGTAGCACTAAATGAGATTGAGGGATTAGTACGCAGTTAATGACTTCTCAATCCCGTATTTCATCCTCGCGTTGAACGTATTGCAGTCATTTAGGGTATCTTTAATCGAGCACTAACGCAGCAAATAAACTCTGGAGGAGAACAGTGGTCTGGGGCTGCGGTCAAGCTGGCTTGTGTAATCACCCCGCTGATGGGACCGCCTTCACTTAAAAACGAAGCTCTCCCATTGTTTGGAGACGTTTCTGAGGGCTCCCAAACAGCAGGCACGGAACTAGCACCTCTTGCCGGCGTTTAAGGCAAATACCCAGTTGTGCTGTAGGTTTCATATACTTCTTTTGTTTCAGGTATATGTCTCTGTCGCTATATAATAGGGGTTTTTTAATGAATATTGAAAGTTCTTAATTTCTCAGGCTCTGTTCCTCAAAAGACTCGGTATAATTGAGCCAGAGTCACGAGAAGTTCTCTATAGCAAGGTCTGGGGTGCAGCCAGTGGCACGGTGATGGCTCCGCAATCCCTTCAAGTGTTGCTGAAACGCCGAGCGTGTTGTGGAAGATGCTATGGGAACGCGCTTCCTTCCCGGGGAACAGCTCCCCAAACCCCGATGCGTCGCCCTCTGTTGCAAAAGCAAATTCAGATTCCTGCAGAAGGTCGTGGTACGGCCCCAGAAATCCTCACCCGCAGTCCTTTCCCTCTGTCCCCTGCGCCGGAGCAGAGATTACCGCAGGAGCCGTCTTCGTGGGGACGGAGAGAAGGACTTTTAAGCGGCGTATAGCGAGCATGGGAAACACCACCGCAACCGCGGCCGAGCTATGGAGCGGTATTCCTGGGAAGATGGTACTGCTGCAAATTCATCTGCGCTTCCAAAGACTATAGGAGTCGGTAGCGCTCGCGGATCTCGCGTTCCAGCCCAGAAATGTCCTTGTCGTGCCGAGCTAGGACTCGGTTAGCGAAACTTTCCTTAGCTTTAATGGAAGCGGAAAGTAAGTTCCCCCCATCTTGAAAGTAGTTGTGGACTTGCTGTTTCTTGGGAAATTGAAACTGCAGATGTTTGATGACTCTCGGGATTTGCTCCACATTAATCACTGCTGGAATTGCGCAGTTATTTTCTGAGTTTTGCAATATTACACAACTAGACCTCATTTTTCTGAACCTGGAGGTTCATCCCACATTCAACACTGTGGCCTCTTCTGAAATCCCATTTTCTGCTCTCAGCAATAACCGACAGAGGAATGTAGAAGGGGAGGGAGAAGACAAAACATGAATGTTGTGAGTGAAAGGTTTTCACTCTCTATTTTGCAAGGATTAATGAGAAGTAGCAGAAAGAGCAGAGGTAGTGACAGAAGTCCTCACAGTGACAGGGTCACGGTAGGATTCTCCGTGGGGTTTTCCGGAGGTCGGTAAAGCGGGAAGGTGAGGGGAGCAGTTGCGGGTACATCCATCCCCCGGAGAGGCACACAGCTCGGGGGGATCCGGCGTTCCCGTGTGCCGCGATGTAACACTCATTACTACGGAGCAGCTCAGCCCTCTTCCAACCACACATCCACGGGGAGGAGAAGGTCCTTAAAATGGAGACCCGGGGTACGGCGTACCCCGTGTCCGCAAGCTCCGGGGCTCCTGGGGGCACCGGGCAGCGCAGTCTGCCAGCGGGGGGGTGGGTGGTTTGTAGCTTTGAGACGTTCAGGAACACCATCGGGTGTATATTTTTAGTTGTGTTCCTTTGAATATTTGGTAAAGCAGGCAACGTGTTTACATTCGGCTTCCTGTGTCCGTATCAGCATCTTGGCATGGGATGGAGTTAGAGGGGGAGTTGGGGCCGCAGGCCCCGAGTCCCGAAGCGGGGCTGGTACCCGTGTTGGCTCCCGTGGGCTCGCTCGGGACTCGTGCCTCGGCTTGGGAACATCTCCTTGTTTAAACAGCTCCGCTTGAAGCAGGAACCGGGCTTGCTCTTCTGTTTGTTTACACCATTTTTCTTCCCGTCCCTTCTCCCGTGTCTTTACCTCCCCGCCATACAGGGACAGGTTACCCGTCTGGCACCTTTTGGGTTTGGACGTCCGCGTGACCCGCGCCTGATTGCTTCCCTCCACTGTGCCTCTGCGCCGACGCGCGGCATCCGCTCCGAGCATCGCCCTGTGGGTAGCGATCCTCCGACACCGCTCTCCCGAGCAAAGCCGGGCCGTGTCCTGCTGGGGAGGGCTCAGCCCGGTTCCCGGCCCGAGTTGCGCTGGCAGCGGCGCAGTCCGCTGCCGGTGATGCTCTGTTGAATCATCCCTTCGCTGTTTGTAACCTCTTCTTGCGCAGAGGCAGTTGGAGCGCACGGGGGAGATTTTGCCTGATCTTGCTCTCTCAAATGATAATTATCTTTGTGCAATTATAGTTATTTTTGTGCAATGATAGTTATCTTTGTGCAAAAGCTCCCCCAGCTAGGTGCTGATATCCAGAATAACTTCTTTCCCTTGCTGGGGCAATTCGAAAGCCGACGCGAAACGCGCGTGGGAGCGGGTGGCTGTGTTACTCATGAGTGTAGGATGAACCGTGGGGAAGAGAAAAAGTTTTCCAGTGCTTAAAGCTGAGGAGAGAAAAAAAAAAAAAAAAATAAAACAAAACCCCCTTCCTCCCAGTTTCCATCGTGCTCAGACGATGGCGTGGGACCCGGCGCTGCCCGTGCAGCCTCCTTCGGTTGCCGTACTGGGGAAGCGTAAGGGATGTTCCGGTGAGGGATGGGTGGATATCGTTAGGGAGGGAAAATAGGGGCTGAGGACCGGGGAAAGCCGTCGCGGCTGTGGGAGGTGGTGCTGCGGGTCTGGCTGGCAGGGGAAGGGCTGGGACGCCCTGCGGGGGGACTCGGGGGGGCGGAAAGGGTGAGCCTGCAGAGGAGAGGGCTTATGTGGCAGGAACAGGCGCTCTCCTTGCTTAGAAATGTAAGATTTAACGTAAAATTGATTGTAACGTAGGAAGTCTGTCTGCAGGAAGGCCTTTCCCTAGTTGGAGATGTTTAGATTTCCGTCCTCTGTTGTTAAGGTCTTTGGGCTTCGATTTTCACAGCAACTGGTGGAGTCTGCGGTTCTGAGACACTTGATGTATCTGTGTATACCTTTTCAGTTAAAGAAAAAAAACGTTTCTTTGCCATATCATTAATCATCTCCATGAATAACCAGAGTATTTCCAGAAGAAAGTTTCCTTTGTTTTTAAAAATAAGATCAAGCGGATACCAAAGGCGTTTACTCTGGTTTTCGTGTGCTGCCATATCACAGTGAAGTGCAAGAAGTTCTGTCCTGGGGCGGTTCATCATAGTTTGTGTAAGAAAAACAAATTTTTGGGGGGAAGGATCCTGTGCTGTAGCATGGCGTAGCTTTCCACGTGTTTTCAAAATCTTTCACTGATGAGCTTCCTCTCTCTTGGTGAACCCGCTCTTCAGTTGTCCTTACGAACCGCCACCAGCGCCGCTGGCAAGAAGTTTTCTTCTCTGGAGAGTTACGCCGTTGTAGGAAATACTCGAGAGGAACGTAAACCCAGGTGAAATACGACTTTGCAGTCATGTAGCAGTTCTGCAGAAGCTCAGGAGGCTTTTATTTCTGAATCGAAATAATTCCGAAAGCGTCTCCACCTTCGTTTGCCAGGAGAAGGGTCCGTCGGTGCTGCGGAGGAAGAAGCGAAGCGAGCGCAACAAAAAGGCTCAGAAATGAGAACGTAAATAGAAAGAGCTCGTTATTTTGGTTAATGAAAAGCCGTAATCTTTCAGCCAAACTCTTGTTTTCCTGCATCATCTTACTCTTGTGCGGCGTGGTACGAAAGGCGGTGGGTTCTCCTGTCGCTTGGTTTTGCAGCCGTCTGGAGTGTGTTAAATGTAAAAGTTGGTGCTGTTATAAGTAAAATACTCTGTTTTGTCAGTTGTTGCTGTGAATAAGATCGAGCAGATCCCCCAAATACATTTTCAGCTACGTTTTTAGAGTCAAGCCAAAAAAAAAAAAAAAAAAGTTGAGGTTTTTGGGTCTAAGCTTGGGGCTGGGATAAGCAGAAAGTGTCGCTGATGGTTTGGGGAGACGGACCGTCTTCTTCCCGGCCCGATCTGGTTTATGTTTCTGGAAAACTTGCAAGGGAATCGCCCTTCGAAGCCGGGGTGCTCCATCCGGCTGGAGCTGGCTGCCGGGCCCGGAGGGGCTGGCACCCGTTTTGCAGCAATATTTTCCTCGTTTCTCTCTCCCACGTGCTCTGCCCTGATTTATTCCTTCCCGAGGATGGCCTGACCTCTGAACGCTGACCCTCCAGCTATGCAGCACGTTGTAAGCAGCGTTTCGGAGGCGGGGGGGTGTGTGTGCGTGTGTTACGCAGTCCTCAAACTATGCTAGTAATGTTGGCTTTGTGGGGTTTTATGACTAATTTGGTAGGCACTTTGATTAGGCAGGAATATCAAGTCTTTAGGTGGAAAGCGGTCCCGATGAGCCCTATTTATTTTTCACACGCGTTTAAAGATTGTTTGCGCTCTGTGTTGTCGTCTCCATCAGGAAGCAGAAGTCAAGAGATTAACGTTTTTTCATACTTTTCCTTAACAATTTTCAGGGTGCGTGACTGGAGTGAGAACTTGCGCAGATAAGCAAAGCAGCAGCTTTTCCATTAAAACGCGTGTTTTGCCGGGCACAGCCGTCGCGCACACGTACGTAAGGGGGGGTGACGCGTTGCGTTTATTTTTGTCTGTATGTGAAAAGCACGAGCTTGGCGCTGGGACAACAAGGGCTGGCTGCGAGAGGGCACTCTCTTTTTGAATGCCATTTATTTTCCTACTCCGTACGCCGATTTTAACGGCGGCTGTTTAAAATTTTGATGCCGTTCCCAACACGGGAAGGGGGGTGTGATTTATGAAAGGGACGCTGCCCGTCTTGCCAGCCCCCGGCAGGCAGCACCTCCCCGCCTTGATAAGGATCATCCCTTGGGAACTTTCTGGGTTGCTTTTCCCCCTTGTTTCCTGGGAATGGGGGATCTGGATTGCTCCGGCTCCTCCGACCCCATCGTTGCTGCCGGGGGAGGGCTGGGGGCTGCGTGCTCCTCTGCCAAAGCCTTTTGTGGGCGTTCTGTGCTGCCGTCTGGTAGCCAAAACGCAACGGCCGCTTGCCTCTCCCCGCTGGCGGTCGTTGCCGGTGCTTTGCCGCTGCGCATCACTCCGGGTTTAGGATGTCGGGAATTGGCTCTACATTTCACGCATACCAGGGCTGGGAAATCTCGTAGCTAATTGCGTTATTCGGCCGGTAACTGAGCGGCGCCGAGGCTCTGCGCCAGATCTCCGCCGGATGGTTGGCAAATGACGGTTGTTTTTCTTCCAAAAAGCGTGAGTGGCGATTCGGGATCCTGCCGTGCCCTGGTTAATGAGTTAGCTGTGTCCCAGCTGCTTCGCCGGTTTAGGAAACGCCCGGTGCATATAATCCGTGTTTTGCACCATATTTGACAGTGGGTGTCTCTACAGGGATACAAAAGTATATAAACGTGCGTTATAAATGACAAGAAAGGTTAACATAGCAATTACCCGCCAATGTTAGATTATTAGTTGCTGTTTTAGAACTTTACATGTGTATTTGCACACCCGTGTGTGTATTGCACTGAATGTGAACGCCCGTAGGCTTCACGCAGCAGCAGAGAAATTCGAATAAAAAGAAAGACAACTTTATTTGTAAATAAAGTCCCCCCTCTAGCTATGACAGAAGGCATGTCACCTTATGGGTTTTGTCACCTTCTCTTGTACCCATAGCATCGAGGCAGCCAACTTGGTTTCTGTTTGTATTATAGACAGACGTTTTTAAACAAATAAAAACTTGTGTTCTTCAGTCGCCGCTTTCTGTTCTTAGCGGTGCCGAGTTGTGCGTGCGAGGCGCCCGATTCCACTGTCATTCGTGACCAAAACTCTCGGAAAACTGCTGCCCTCGTTGAATGGTCATTGGTGGATAGTTTTCGTTTAAAATTAACACAATGGAAGTTTGAGAAGGGTGTTAAATATAGCGTGCTCGGCATTTGCCAGTCTCGCAACAGTGAGCGCTATCTGGTGGGGGAACCGGTACGTTTTAGGATTGATGAAATTCCGAGGGTTTTTTTCTGGGTGTGTATAGGCTCCGTGGGAGACGTGGGCTCTCGGGTTTGTTTCTCCCGTGGTTTAAGCGCAGCTGCTGGAATATACCAATGGAGAAGCACATCTCGGAGAAGCACATCTCAGAGAAGCCTACAGGAGGCAAAGTAATACGTGTGCCCGACAGCGGCTACGCTGGCGCTTCATGTAAAGCTGCCCAGGGTTTTACCCCGAGTAGTTTAACTCGTTTTAAAGCCAGTAGCTTTTCTAAGAGCTGCCTCTAAACCTCGTCTGCCGTAGGTCTGGGTGGGAGCTCTGCCGCGGGAGCACGGGCTTCAGGAGGAGCCGGAGTGGCGGCGAGGAGGTAAAAAGGCTGAGGAAAACTTGTTGACTTCGTTCGTGTTTGGGAGGCGGCCAGAGGGAATTGGCCGCCCATCGCCCTGTCCTCGGGAAGGGAAATAGGGGAAGTGGCTGTAAGAAAGGTGTGAGGTAGGCTTTTTCAGCGAGGCCCGTCTCAAAATACTGTGGTCTTTGTGACTAGAATTAAACCACAAGTGCTACCCTGTCTTAGCTTTAGCTTTCTTGCACTATGAAGTACGTAAAATTTTTATTTTCCTCTGTTTCAGGTTCATTACACCGATAAAATCAAAGCAAGCCAGACAGGTAGCAAGACTGCCTATGTAGGTGAGTTTCCAGTATGTGCTTGTTCCTTTCTTTGATGCAAAATACAAAGCAGTGTGACAAGTCCCAAACCCCAGTGATTTAATTCTATTCTGGACTGGAATAAATACAAAATACCGGGCAGCTTTGTGGAGGAGAGGCCGCAAGGAGGGCGCCGGCTCCCTGGCCGGCACGGCAGCCGAGCAGGCTCTGCGCTTGCCGCTGGCTGCAGCGCTGCCCGCTCTCCAGGGCGTCAGCAGCAGTGGGCGCTGATGCTCATTCGCCTCCCTTTTCGCTACCTGACCGCCTTCCCCTTCAATACTGGGGGGCAGAAACGCTGCTTCTCCCCCAGAAACGAGGCTTTTCCTTGTTTTCTACAGCAGTTAGCAAGGGGCAGCGTGGAAGCCTTCATAATTTCTCTGTTTGCTGTGTTAGGTGTATTTTGGTTGACCATCTCAGCATGCAAATCCCTCTTCCTGTATTTGCCCCTTTCTTAAAATAGGTACTTCGATAAATTCATGTAACCAAGAAGCCCGTGAAATGCTTTGCACCTTGTTAGTGACTTTGGGCTCAGAACCGCCGAGCTCTTCTCAGAGCATCTCTCCCCACCGTCCTCGGCTTTATCTCTCTTTCAGACTAAAGAATTCGCTGAAGGTCACGTAACCTGAGGCCAAGCTGGATCTCGTGACTCCCAGTCTGCTGCTTTAATCAAGGGCCACTCCTGCTTTACATGCTGTAAGATGAACTGATTTTGATACAACTAAATGCCTCTGTGAATGTCTCTCTATAGTTTGTGTATGTCTTTTCTGGTGTGAGTTAGCTGGGTAGTGCCCTGCGGGGAGAAACAGGTACCTTCTGTGGGGAAACTGCACCGCGGTTCGTTAAGGACAGGTTGTCTTTACTAATGATTTCAGGCTGATGTCTTTAAAATAATGCTGCTCAGATGTTTTTCAAAGCAACCTTGATCTAGAAGTCACTTTTCATGGCTTTCGTTTGTGCTAAAGATATAAAATGTGAAGTCAGAAAAAATGCAGAGGAAAACAAAAGCGGGTTTTTCCACTGCTTGTTTCCCGACAAGTAAATTGGGTTTGACCGTATCACATGTGCGGAGGCTGACTTTGAAAATCAAACGTGGCTGTAGCCCAGTTTTGATCAGCGGGATGGTACTGGGATAACTTGTGAAATGGTGGTTATGATGGAACGCATCCTTAATTGAATACCCAGAACGCTAAATCCAGTTGAAGATCTTGGGAGTTGTCTGTTTTCTTTCATTTCACATTATTCGGGATTTTTATACGTTTTAGAAAGACTAATTAAGCCACTGGCAGCATTGTTTATAATTTAAAAAAAAGATCTCAACTGTAAAATCTCTAAGTATTCTCAAGTGTAAATTCTTTGAAGAAGCAAACGTCGCAAACGGGTGTTCCGCGCTTTAAGGAGTTTTTATTCTCCATGTGCGCTGCCGGGTCGCTCGCCCCTGGGGAAGGCAAGTGTGTCTGCACGGCCAGTGGTCCCGGGGCTAACCTAGCCCTAACTACCGTGCTTTCCCCGAGAGATACAGATGGAAGTAGAGTTTGTTGTACTGCGTCTTTTCTGCCGTAGAAGTGGTTTTGAAATCTGCAGGAATATATACAGTAATCCAAACAAGAGGCAGACAGACCGAGGCGTGCCGGTCCCCCGCTTACACCTCGCTTTTATACCTCTGACGTGTAAAACCCCGTGGCTGTGTTGGCCTCAAGCTCACGTCGCGTGTAAGAGCTGTGCTTGTGCGGACGATAGAAAAGACCAAGCGGCTTTCTGCAAAACGGAAGCTTCTGTGCCCAACAAAACAGCAGTTGGGTCTTGTGGGGCAGAAGTTGGGTCTTGTGGGGCGCCTGAGTTTCCCCAATCCCTTCAGCGGCGGTGCTGTGCAGGCTCTGCACCCCAAAGCATCCCCGTCCTTCGCCAAAAACGCTGTCTGCAAGCAGGGCAGCTGCCAAACTTTTCAGCTTTTCTGCATGCGTGGTAGTAGTGTGATCCGTGAATATGCAAAGGAGTTGGTTTTGGTTGGGGAGGATCTTCTTTTCTTTTACCAAAACCCAACTTTTTCGAGGGTGTACAAAATACTTGCGCCGCGATTGTAAATCTCGCCTGATAACTATTTAAAAATCAAGTCCTTCTCACCTGCTGGGAACCAGCTGTTGCCATCGCTGTCGCCGCTGCTACTGACCGTTCGGTTTGCGGTAGCCACAGAGGCAGGAGTAGAAACCTTAGGCTGGCCACCAGTCCCCGGTGAGGGCAGCTCGTGCAGGCACTACAGCTGGCACCCACAGCCGCGCTGCCGAAAACTCTCCAGGGAGGATGAGGGAGCGCGGGGCCGCTCGCAGCTCCCCTGGTACCCCCAGAGCCAGCGGGGAGCTTGTGAGCGATCACGGATGCTGTTTTCCCGGGGAAGTTCGCATCACGGGTACTGCAAAGTGCACGAGTGTGTCTGAGTCCTCCTGGTAAGCTCTGGCGTCATCGCACCACCTCGTCTCTCCTTTAAGTATTGTAAAAAGAGAAATGACCAGAAAGCATCTTGAAGCCGTATTTTATTTTACTACTCAATTCTGTTTGCTCGCTGGGAGCGGGGCTCTGATGTTTTCCTGCTAACCAGGTTTTATTTTGTTCATTCTATTTATTAGCATAGCAGAAGGAAAAGATTTCAGCCGCGGCGTTTCCCTCCGCCGGGCATCTCGCCATGGTTTCCACTGGGTGTCAGCGTGGCCCCGCGCCGGGACTGGGGCAGCGGGAGCCTTGCCAGCTTCCCCCCAGGCTTTCCCTTTGGCTGCACCCACCGCTGGAAAAACCAGGTTGGGTGCATAACCGGAGCAAAGTGGTGGCTGAGGTGCAGCTTTGCCGTGATGGGATCACCCAGCGCAGGCGCGAGACGGGGAGGTGAGCTGGGAAAGGGCTGTTTTGCTGCAGGTACTGCTGCCTTTCCCCCAGCAGAGCGACCGGTTGGAGCAGGAGGAGTGTGGAACATGCTCTCCTCGTTCCAGTGCTCTCTAATTAGGGTTACATCTGGGACAGCGGGTCCCCGTTCCTGGAAGATCAGCGTGGATAACTTTTGTAGTATTTGCTTTGAAGGTGTGGATGTGATAAAGAGCGCTCCGGGAGAAGGGCTGTGGATTTATATGCACGCAGGCATCGGCGCGGGCCGGGCTGCGTCCGGCGAGTGCGACAGATCGGGGCTGCTCACCCTGCGCTTCCTCCACACCGACCCCTCCACTCTTCTTCCGTACGCGTCCTGCCTTCCCAGTTACAAAACCCTGGGACCTGCTGCCTGTCCTGCAGACCCAAGGCACCTCCTTCAGGCCCCGCGACTCTGTGTGGTCAATGCTGGGGGAGAAGAAGCACCCCCTAAGGCAGTTTGGGTTTCTGGGGGGCAGAGGCATCCCCTGGATGCGCCTTTCTCCCCCCCCTGCTGCTGCCATGGGGGATCCTGTGCCTCTCCCACCCTCCCTGCGGGTCACCCCCGCAAAAAGCCCAGTCCTGTTGCGCAGATAAGATAGTGTTGGGGAAGGGGCCTGGGGATCCCCCGCCTCCCTGTGCGACAGGGCAGGAGCAGCCAGAGCCCTACAGTGGGATGCTCAACCTTGACGCGGTCTCCCAGCTGGCCGTGGGAGCCGGCATCCCTTTCCCAGGGCGGTTGTGGAAGGATGCCGCTGCGTGCTGGGACGTGCAGGATCCCAGGGGGCACATGTGGGCGCTTGCTGGGACACCGAACGCTCGCAGCAAACGCCGTCCCCCTGCAGGCCTGCTCCAGCGCAGAGAGCCAAGTGGTTTGGGTGAAGGTAGTGCCAGGCGCTTTGAGGTTCCTCCAACAGATTCTTCCCTCGGGGACCTAAACATTAAAAAATCAAGGCCGTGAGATATCACCATGGCAGAGACTTTTTGACGCTTGCTTGCAACCATGTTTCTGTACACTGACATACCTGGTTATGCTGAAAAGCTTCCCATGAGCCGGCAAGGTGCCATCACAACCCAGAAGGCCAACCGTATCCTGGGCTGCATCCCCAGCAGCGTGGCCAGCAGGGCGAGGGGGGACTGTGCCCCTCTGCTGCGCTCTGCTCTGGGGAGACCCCCCTGCAGTGCTGCCTCCAGCTCGGGGGGTCCCACCAGCAGAAGGAGACGGAGCTGTTGGAGCGGGGCCAGAGGAGGCCCCGGAGATGCTGGGAGGGCTGGAGCCCCTCTGCTGGGAGGACAGGCTGGGAGAGTTGGGGGGGTTCAGCCTGGAGAAGAGAAGGCCAAAAAGGGGAGACCTCAGAGCCCCTTCCAGTGCCTAAAGGGGCTCCAGGAGAGCTGGGGGGGACTCTGCATCAGGGAGGGGAGGGATAGGACAAGGGGGAACAGTTTTACACTGAAAGAGGGGAGATTTAGATGAGATATTCAGAAGCAGTGGTTGACTGTGAAGGTGGTGAGATGCTGGTGCAGGTCGCCCCGAGAAGCTGTGGCTGCCCCATCCCTGGAGGTGTTCAAGGCCAGGTTGGACGGGGCTTGGAGCAACCTGGGCTGGTGGGAGGTGTCCCTGCCCAGGGCAGGGGGTTGGACTAGATGGCTTTTGAAGTTCTCTTCCGACCTAGATGATTCTGTGCTACAGTGCACCCTTGGAATAGAGTTGTTTATTTCTGCACCCAGCTATGGCCTTTAATGCCCATGTCGAGCCTCTTGGCTTGGACTCGGGAGAGTTTCTAGGTTCTGCAAGTTGTAACAAACCTGCTCTCGAGCAGCCATGTCTGCCCTGTAGGAAAACCAACAACCGGCATTCAAGTCCCAACCGGCCGCCAGCCCTCACGCTCCCACAGAAGCGCCTGGGAAAGCGGCACATGCAGAAGCGCTCGCAGGACCCAGAGAGCCCGTGGAAACCTTACCCTGAGACACCCCGCACCCTGCCGCTGCGCCTGCTGCAGGTAGTGGCGGTGCACGTAGCGGTGGTGCACGTAGCCCACAGCCATCCCAGATGCCGGAGAGGAGCTCTGGCATCACCCCCTCCTTAGAGGACCCCTCCTGGCGTCATTGTGGCTCCTCCTCTCTCCAACAAGGACTGACTTTGACTCGGCACTGTTAGGTTTACAGTTGGAATAAATGATCTTAAAGGTCTTTTCCAACCTAAATAATTCTCTGACTGTAGCTGCTGGTTCCTCTCCGTGCTCTTTGCAACCTCTCGCTGCCTTCTTGCTCCTTCAAGCCTCCCCACCAGCGTAGTGTCCTCCTTCACCAGGCTGGGGGTGAAGGTGGGGGGGCTTGTCTCCTGCAGTGCCTGTTCACTCTGAAGCAGACTGATGCCGGGCTGCATGGTGCAGAGCAGGCGGCTCCTGGAATGTCTGCTGGATAAGTGCTGAGGTGGGAATGGAGGTGCTGCTCACCATTGGGGGTGGGACTGAGTCTTTGCACAGGGGCAGAGCGGCTGCAAAGCGCTGCCTGATCTGGGGGGGGTCACCCTGCTGAGGACCAGGCAGTGAGCCCCCGGGTGGCAGCTCTGCGCTGGGCAGTGGCACGGCTGAGCCTCGGGAGGAGCTTTGTGGGGCAAAAGCAAAAAAAAAATGCCACTTCCTGCTCAACAAATCCACTCTCTCTATTTTCAGAAGCGAAATTGCTGACTTCAGAGATCATAGAATCACAGAGTGGTTTGGGTTGGAAGGGACTTTGAAGACCACCCGGTGCCACCCCCTGCCCTGGGCAGGGACACCTCCCCCCAGCCCAGGTTGCTCCAAGCCCCGTCCAACCTGGCCTTGAACACCTCCAGGGATGGGGCAGCCACAGCTTCTCGGGGCAACCTGCCCCAGGGGATCACCACCCACACAGCAAAGAATTCCTTCCCAATATCTAATCCAAATTTCCCCTGGGCTATTTTTAATGAAGCGCCATCACTTGAATGCAGAAATTTCAGTGATTTACTGCCAGCAGCGTGAAAAAGGAAAAAAAAAAAAAAAAAAAGAGGGAAG
>NW_009648149.1:1885334-1886187 GCF_000708025.1 Charadrius vociferus
CCCAACTCTCCCAGCCTGTCCTCCCAGCAGAGGGGCTCCAGCCCTCCCAGCATCTCCGGGGCCCTCCTACAACAGGAGTAAGCTCCTGGCATTTGATTCCTGGTTGCTCCAGAGAGTGCAAATAGGCAGGAGGACACAGCTGGATTTGGGGTGCGGTGCTGTGTTATTCCCAAATCGTTTGCAGTTGAACGCCGCGGGGTGAACGGGAGCCGGGGAGGACAGCGTTGGTAAGTAAGGTCACCGTAAAATGGCTCTGCAGGCGGCGCTGTGAAGTAGCGGGCAGAGACTTTATTATCGGTGGTGATACGCAGAACGGATCCAGCTGAAAACTCTTTCAGCGGCGAGCGGGGAGGTTGCGGGACTGGGGACAGTTTCACTTGTCAACCCGCGGTGTTTGTTGTGGCATCACTGAAACCATAAACCGGAGTTCGCATGTTATGGTTGGGTTTGGGGGCAGAAACGCTGCCCGAAGGCCACCCGGCACCGCTGAGCAGCTCCTCGGGGACGCGTGTGCCGCTCCATGCCCGGCATTGCCTTCGGTACCCGGCTCGGGGCCGGGCAACGCGTGCGCAGCGCGGGCTGGATGCAGCCCGGCTTCAAACTTTTCAAGCTGTTTGTTTGTCTCTTTTTTTTTCCCCCCCCTATTATTGTGTTTGTAAGAAAAGCAAAATAATTTCCATAGCGGTGTTTGTTTCTTTTTCTTTCTTTTTTGGTTTTGTTTGTTTTTTCTTTTCCTAGCAGGCCGAAGCGCTCAGCAGCATCCACACATTTCCGAGCTGGAGGAGCTCCCGGCAGCGGCGGCTCCCTGGGCTGCTGCTCCCTCCGTCCCAGGGGGGGTTCAGGGGGGGCAGCC
>NW_009648149.1:1886482-1887886 GCF_000708025.1 Charadrius vociferus
GGGGCAGGGGAGTCACCGGGCAGGCTGGCATCCCTCTTGGCTTTGGAACTGCTCGCATCCTCCTTTGCCCGCCGTTTCCTTGCCGAATTTGAAGCCTGCCGTGCCGCCGGCCCGCTGCAGCCCCCACGCATCTCCGCCGTGTGGGGACCGTATCGCCCACCGCATGGCTTGAGAAAGGAGATGCTGTAGAAACCTTCATTTGCTGTAACTTTAGATCCGCGCAGACCCCCAGCTGTGGGCTGTCACCCCTGGAAAACCCCGGGGGCTGAGGGCACGTTGAAGCCGTGCACGCCCCGTACGCTTGTAGATGTCATCATTTTTAGCGGTGTCGGTTTGTGTTTTGTTCAATCTGCTCTATTGAGCTACAGGTTTGAGTTATGCAACTTAAAAGCTGTTTTACTTCAAAAGAAATAGTAACAAGATACTCTTTTGAACCTTTTTTGGGCTGCTGCCTAGGTTTTGGAGCTGCCTTTACCTAACTGGAACGAAGAGTTTACAAGGCAGAGCTGCTGGGCGATGCCAGGGTGTACTGAAACAGGGATGATTTAATTACATTTCACTCGGCAGGTGGTTCGTAAATCCTGGATCTAAAAGAGTAAAAAAAAAGACCTATATCGGTGTTTAATTATCCCGGTGGGAGCTCCAGTTCCGTGCCCGGCCGTGTACCTGCTGAGGCTGTGGCTCTGAGCTGCGCTGTAACCTCGTTACCTAAAGCCTGCAGGAAGAAAATAGGGCAAGACCTTGAAAAATAGTTTTTGTTTGGTTTTTTTTTTTCCTAGGGAAAGGGGGGCAGCTCTGCCTGTTTTGTATGTGTTTCTGTTATTTGTAAGAAAGGAAAAAACCGCAGATGTATGAAGTGCGCTGGAAGTTTCTTGCGTTTTGCTTTTGGTGGTTGAAGCTTTGCTTGGGCAAAGTGCGACTGGTCAGCATCCTCCTCTTTTAAACAAGTTTAAGGCCTTAGTTTTCTGTGCAAAAAAAAGGTATTTTCCCCAAAAGGTGAGCTGAACCTTCCCACTGGCGTATTTGCTCCATGCGTGTGTCGACTCTGCTGTTAATTACAGAGCACCTTCCCCGGCATCGGTCCTTCCACTTCTGACAACTTTCAAATGGAGCAGGAGGAGGGATGAGCAGTGACGAATGGCACAAGGTGACGATGAGCGCACGGTAGCGTGTGCCACGGTGTTCCATGGGCTGGACATCGAGGGGTCACAGAATGCCAGACTCCCAGACTGGTGGGGGCTGGAAGGGACCTCTGGAGCTCCCCCAGTGCCACCCCCCTCCAGAGCAGGGGCACCTCCAGCAGTGGCACAGGACGGCGTCCAGGCGGGTTTGGGATGGCTCCAGAGGGGGAGACTCCCCCACCACTCTGGGCAGGCTGAGGCCCTGCCCTGCCGCCCTCCCAGA
>NW_009648149.1:1888222-1891641 GCF_000708025.1 Charadrius vociferus
CACCAGGGCACACTGCTGGCTCATGGGCATCCTGTTGGCCACCAGGACTCCCAGGTCCCTTTCCACAGGGGTCCTGGCGGGGTGATGATGATGATGATGATTTCCATGCTGCTGCTGTGATGGAAAGTCTTCTTCCAGTTGTCCGTCTCACCGCACCTTTCTGCTCCTCCAGTCTCCTCGTTTTAAGAAGGGGAGAGGCAAAGCTGCACGATGGTCTTGGGATTGAATATAAAGACAGACGTGGTGATGTGGCAGTGGCCTTCCACGTGGTGGGACTGAAGGGGAAGGTTGTGGGGTGGCGTGGCTGGAGAAGGCAGGCAAACCCGCGAGCCCCTCGCTAGCCGACATGAAACGTGGGCACGAAAGCTTGCTTGTTTTATTAGACCAGCCAGCACAGCTGGAAAAATCACACCCTATCTGTTTTAAAACGTAGGGGGTGGTGTTTTCGGAGCGCTTTGTGCAGAAAGGCTGTGCCTTGGGCACGGTGGCCAGAGGAGGCTCTTGGTGGGACTGTTCGTTTTGTCTCTTTTTAGGTTGTGAGTCAGAGACAAGGGAGAGTTGCAGCCGTGCCGGGGGCTGCTCTGGGACTGGGGAATCTGTCGTCGTCCAGCTCAGGTCTGCCAAGCCCCGGTTCAGCGTTGCTGCTTGCGGAGGGACCGGGCTTGTCACTCCCTGTGCGCTCCTACAGCCGTGGGGGACCCCCATGTCACCTCCTGCCTACAGCAGCATGAGACCACACCGGCCACGTGAACTGGAAAACTCGTTGAAACTGTGGGGTTGGGTCCGTTTAATAGAGAATGAGTAGTTGTGATTGTGAGCGCTGGAGGCCACGAGAGATCCCGAGGAGAAAAGTGGTGTGGGATGAGTTGGGCTCGCGGGGTGTCTTTGCTTTCGGCTCGGGGCTGCCCGCTGAGCGTGAAGACTTGTTTCCTAGAAGCTGGAGCTGTGCCCTCCCCGACCGAGTGGTCTTTTCTTTAAAGAGTGACTTAATGCCTCTGGGAGACATCCCTGGAGACATCCTTGTCCCAGAAAATCCTGCCTCGGGCTCCCGGGGCACGAAACCCCAAGTTCTGTGGAACCGCATATGCCACCGATAGAAATCTGTAGAGTTTTCTGCAGTTCGGTGCTGTCGCCTGGAGTCAAGCGTAGCCCACGAGAAATCCGGCGGCTCGAGATGGCCGCAGCGGCTTCGTTAATAAGGGTAGGTTGCCAGGGACTGGGAGGGAAAACAGTATTATTGGGTGATGACCTAGTTGGTTGTAAATCTCCCCGTAGAAGAGATTTAGTAATCTTAGGAGGACTATTAAAGTAATGCTGCTTATGTT
Organism: Charadrius vociferus; assembly: GCF_000708025.1. Lineage (NCBI taxonomy): Eukaryota > Metazoa > Chordata > Aves > Charadriiformes > Charadriidae > Charadrius > Charadrius vociferus. The sequence goes on from NW_009648149.1 coordinate 1,889,548, forward strand.
TGTTTGAAGATGAGGAAACGCAGCAATTTAATTTTCAAATGTTATGGTTTGGGGTTGTTTTTGTTTTAAACATCTAATTTATTAACAAAGGTAACCAGCTGGGAAAATAAGCACCGAAACTTTCCTAACGAGGTCATTCCTGTCGGATGGGAAGAGACTCCAGAGAAACTCAAAACCTTTCCAGTGGCAAAAAAGGGGGTTTGGGGGTGGGGAAGGAAAGGCTGAGCAAAGCCAGCCTGGGCTTGCCCCAGCGAAATGGGAGGAGAACGGTTTATCTTTTAATTCTGCAGGAACTGGTTTTTAAACCTTATGTCTTTTATTGGGGAGGGGGAAAAAAAAAAAGCACTAGAATGGAAGGAATCGGCAAATGTTGAACTATCTTACTTCTCGGAGACGCATGCGTTACTTTATAAAAATAAGTTGCTTTGGGTCGGGTTTTTTTTCATGCTGTGGTCTTTCAATATAGTAAGTGAAAACCGCAGCGTCTGGAATGGGAGTTTGGGCTCAGTTTGTAGTGTGTCCGGGTGAAACAGCTCCCTGTTATTCCAGAAATTATTAATTTAAAGCACTCGCGGTCAGCTCGCAATGCAGAGTTCATTATCAAACTCGGCAGCTGCGTTTGTCAGCTCTGCCAGCGCCCGTTGGAGGTTCTTGCTTGGAAGTCTCATTTTTCAGGGACGCGGGAGCCTGTCGGGTGTGGGGAAGCTTTTGCAGCCGTGACCGTTGCCCGCGGGTCCTTCCGGGCTGTCGGGTTTGGTGCGCCTGTGCCTGTCTCAGGAGTCGGTTGGCCACCTCGGCCCCAGGGTCCTGCAGAGGTTCTGGCCGGGTGCCCTCCGGTGCCAGGGAGGAGGTGGACGCAGGGAGAACGGGGTGAACGCGGTGCTCTGATCCTGTGGGTTTATTCTGGTCAAAACCAAACGCCCCGAAAGGCAGAGTCTGCTGATTTCTCACTGTACTCTTTGTGGAGTAAATTTCCCAAAGTAGCCAATTGTCTCATATCCGTTCTCATTTCTTAATGATACAACCTAAACATGAGAAATTCCTTTTAAATTCCTCTTCCACCGTTCAGTTCCATGTAGCCAAGATGCTGTTTTGTATTTGCACGTCTCCAGCTTGGTGCCTGTGGACTCGCTCTCCATCTGGAGCAGGGTCGTTTCCTCAACTTCTGCTGGTGCAGGACTTCTAGAAATGACAGTCCCGTAGCAAGAACATCCTCCAGACATGGCATCAGCACCTCTCCTTGGGCCCAGGGAAGGGTCGGTGATGTTTTTGGTGAGCTGTGCCTTGCTTCAGGCTCCTGGGCATGGCGTTGCCTACCTGGAAGCACTGTCTGCAACACGTTGGGTACCAGGGTGGGAGTCTCCAGGTCTTTGGGCTGCCCCCGTGTGCCAAGTTGTGCAGGTCTCCTGGCTCCGTTCACCTGGTCCTGGCACTGCAAAATCATCAGGCAGGTTTACCGGCGGAGCTTACATGTGTCCTGGCTCGGGTGCTACCATCGAGAGTCACGGCAGCTCCAGCTTGGTCCTTCTCGCTGCCTCCGGTGAGTGGCTGGCAGAGGTCAGGGCCTGGGCAGGCAGAACCTGGGGGAGATGGGGGCTCCCCCGTGGCCATCACGTTCCTGGCTCTGTGGCACCAAGCCCTGGATGTGGTCCTGACCCTGCCATCATCAGGTCCTGGCCTGCCCCTCAGGATAGAACCACAGAATCACAGAATGGTTAGAGTTGGAAGGGACCTTTAAAGGCCATCTAGTCCAACCCCCTGACGTTGGCAGGGAAACCTTCAACTAGACAAGGTTGCTCCAAGCCCTGTCCAACCTGGCCTTGAACACCTCCAGGGATGGGGCAGCCACAGCTGCTCGGGGCAACCTGCACCAGGGGCTCTCCACCCGCACAGGAGAGAACTTCTTCCTAAGGTCTTATCTAAATCTCCCCTCTTCCAGTTTGAAGCCATTCCCCCTCATCCCATCACTCCATGCCCTTGTCAAGAGTCCCTCCCCAGCTCTCCTGGAGCCCCTTTAGGCACTGGAAGGGGCTCTGAGGTCTCCCCTTTTTGGCCTTCTCTTCTCCAGGCTGAACCCCCCCAACTCTCCCAGCC
>NW_009648149.1:1891778-1897471 GCF_000708025.1 Charadrius vociferus
CCTGCTGGCCACGCTGCTGGGGATGCAGCCCGGGGTGCGGGGGGCTCGCTGGGCTGTGATCACACATTGCCGGCTCATGGGGAGAGCTTCTCACCCACCAACACCCCCAAGTCCTTCTCCTCAGGGCTGCTCTCCATCCCTTCCTCCCCCAACCTGGATTGATACCAGGGGTTGCCCCAACCCACATGCAGGACCTTGCACTTGGCCTGGTTGAACCTCATGAGGTTCACATGGTCCCACCTCTCCAGCCTGTCCAGGTCCCTCTGGATGACATCCCATCCCTCCAGCATGTCGACTGCAGGTTGTGAGGTATTTCTCCTGGGTTTACAAAATTCTGCTTCTGTGTCTGTGGTGAAGCACGCAGTGTGTCCCTGCCTTGCCTGGCACGGTGCAAGCCTCCACGGCTCCTTGAGTTGGCCATCACCGACTTGAACTGGAAGAGGTCTTCTTGCCTGAGTCATGGCACTGCAGGGCTTCCGTCGGAGGTGGTTAATGCACCACAGCCTCTGCTTTGAATTCCAGAGAGTTTTCCCTTTGTGTTTTGCAAATAATATGACATGCATGCAACGTACATGTCCTATCATCGCTTACAACGAGAAACGTGCTCCAAGTAGCTCGCCCTTTCCCAGCAATAAAGCAAAATGTCTGAATGTTAAACCTTTGCGAACCGATTTACGACTGTTTGCAGACAAAGGTGTTTATGCTGTGTCAGTCAGCATTCCTCCTTCTCTTGGGTAATTTGCAGATTGAGTCACTAATAAATGTGCCATCAAAATGCGTTCTAATATTTGGATGTTACAAATATTAGTAATTCAGGACGCATACGCTGTGTACTCGCTGCGGGATGGTCCAGCTCCGTCGTTAGCAATAACTCAACTGTAGTATGGTGGATGTGGGTTAGTGACCGAGAGTTTGTGCCGCGATGTCGATATGGAGGGTATTTCAGACTCCCGGGCATCTCTGCCTCTCCTCCTCACAGCCAAAGCATGCAAAGACTTCACACCTCCCTAGAGCAAGCACCGTCTCCCCAGACTCCGTACTGCATGCCCGGTAAGTAGCCGGTGGTACTGGGAGATGGCAACCACCTCCAGTCAAACCAGTGCCCATCCCTGGCTCCTGGGCTCGGTGCCAGCGCTGCCCCGTCACCGCTGCGTCACAGCCGCCCTGCGCTGACTCACCGTATGGCTTTGACACCTCCTGCCTCGTCGGGGATGGATTAAATGAGGGCTGGAGGATGAGCCGCCTTCATGCAGGCTCGTTGCCTTGGGGCTGCTCCGAGGGCAGCACGGTGGAGCAGCGGAGCGGTAGGTGCGAGGGAGGATGGGTCCCGGTGTCCTCGGTTAGGACTGCACCATAGAGGGAACGCTGCTTCGCAGGGGAAAAATCCTGTTGGCTTTTTTAAATCTTGCATTAATTACCTTCTGTGGGTGGTAAGCAGTGAATCACCCACCTGGACGAGGGGATCGACGACACCCTCGGTCACTTTGCAGATGACACCAAGTGGGGCGGGAGTGTTGATCTGCTTGAGGGTAGGAAGGCTCTACAGAGGGCTCTGGCCAGGCTGGATCGATGGGCCGAGGCCAATGGTGTGAGGGTCAACACGGCCAAGTGCCGGTGCTGCCCTTGGGTCACACCAACCCCATGGACGCTACAGGATGGGGCAGAGTGGCTGGACACTGCCCGGTGGAGAAGGCCCTGGGGGAGTTGGTCGACCGCAGCTGGACATGAGCCAGCAGTGTCGACACTGGTGAGGCCCCACCTCGAGTGCTGTGTTCAGTTTTGGGCCCCTCATGACAAACAGGACATAGAGGTGCTGGAGCGTGTCCAGAGAAGGGCAACGGAGCTGTGAGGGGTCTGGAGCACACGTCTGGTGAGGAGCGGCTGAGGGCCCTGGGGGTGTTCAGCCTGGAGAGGAGGAGGCTGAGGGGAGACCTTCTCGCTCTCGACAGCTCCCTGACAGGAGGGGGGAGCGAGGGGGGGGCGGTCTCTGCTCCCAAGGAACAGGCGATGGGACGAGAGGGACAGCCTCAAGTTGCGCCAGGGGAGGTTTAGGATGGATATTAGGAGAAATTTCTTCATGGAGAGGGTTGTGAAGCACTGGCACAGGCTGCCCAGGGCAGTGGTGGAGTCGCCATCCCTGGAGGGGTTTCAAAGGTGGGCAGATGTGGTGCTGAGGGACGTGGGTTGGTGGTGGGTTTGGCAGTGTGGGGTGAACGGTTGGACCCGATGATCTTAAAAGTCCCTTCCAACCTAGACGATTCCATGATTCTTTGTGCAACTCGGTCCGTAGGTGACCTCTCTGGAGCACAGCAAGAACTTTGGGGAAAATGTGGGGCAATGGGGAGCCGGGGCAGCGGTTGACTGCCCCAGACGGAGACCCGGGTTGCTGACCCAGCTATGGCAGAGCTGAAGCCACCCTGGCTCACAAGATCTCCTCTGGCACAGCCGGGGTGAGTCAACCAGCAGCGGCTGCTGCCAGCCCGCCTTCCCCGGCCTCCGTGTCCGCTCTGCTCAAATTTCCTCAGCTTTGCTCCAGCTTTGCTCCTGGTAGCTGCGTACGGAAACGCAGGGGGGGGGAATATTTAGAGGTAAGGGAAAGTACGCGCTTCAGAGGCAGCATGTCCCTGGAATGGCCGGTGCCTCGCCGGCTGCGGGGCGCTCGCTCGGAGCTGTGGTCTCTAAACTGGCACACGTTTAAAGGTGCCAAAATTACAAAAGACCTTCTGTGATTTGCCCTGAATTGGGTCGTTTGGAGCATGTGCAGCATTTACACTAGATCTGGGTGTCATACTTGTCTTTTGCCCCCGCGTGCGAAGAGTTACTGGGAAGGTAGACCAGTTCGTGCAGACTGGAGAGATTAATGAGTATGTTCTTCAAGGCCAGGCTGGACACGGCCTTGGGCAACCTGGTCTAGTGGGAGGTGTCCCTGCATGTGGCAGAGGGGGTGGAACTCGATGATCTTCAAGGTCCTTTCCAACCTAAACCATTCTGTGATTCTTAATATTTGGCCCAGGAAGTAAGTTTTACAGCCGTGAGCTGTAAAGCATGAAATACCAGTTAGCACACCACTTGCGGCACTTCTCACCAGTAGATCGCGGGCCTGCGGAGGAACTTGAGCGCGCTCGGTGCCATGGGAGCGTGGACCGGTGGGTTGCTCTGAACAAAAAGCGCTGAGGATGCTGTCGGGGGGTGCTTGCTGCAGGGCCTGTGAAGTTCTGGTCCAGCAGAAGGTACCGTGGGCATCTGAGCTGCTGTCGGAGGGAAGTTGGGGGTGCGTGGCAGTGATTTGTGGTGTCCCACATCTGCTGTGGGTGCGCTTGGCTGTATTGGCGTGACACGTACCAGGAGTGAACTTCAAACCCAGGGCTGGTCTCTGCAGAGGGAGAGGAAAGGTTTGAAAAATCTGGACCCTGCCGAGCAGCCTGGAAATGACGGCGTGTGCCGAAACGGGGACACTCGGTGCAAAATAACGCTGTTCCCCCGCAAGCGGGGCAGGCAGGAGCGTGGCTGGAAAAAACAGCAGTGCCACCCCGGCCGAGGCGTGAGAAACCCGAAGCCTGCAAGGAAACGCCGTGTGCGGCGCTTGGAAAGGTCACATGGAGCAACGTTGGACTCCAGTCCCTGCGATGCAATAAATGATTTAAGCGCGGCACCGCGGAGCCAATTATTCTCGTGGATGCGTGGAAAGCAAATGGCAGTGTTTGTCACAGTCCTGCTAGAGATAGCGTGCAAGGGTTGGCACAAAAGGGACAGTTTCACAGGGCAGGACTGTCCTAAACCGACTGCTCTTTGAACTCCTGGGTACCTGAATAATTTAGCGATAAGCTCTTTGCTGCTGCCATGGGAGTAGGGATATTTCTTTCGACGTGATGCTGCAGGGTTCTCAGCCCTTCCCTGCTCCTGCTGCTCCGCGCACGGGTCCTTTGCTGCCGGTGGCAGCGGTTGGGGCAGAGGTGCAGCCACAGGGGATGGGGACCGGCCGGGGATGCTGAGGCAGACAGCAGGATGGGTGCTGCAGGGAGACGGGGCACGGGCAAAGGGACAGCTCGTGGTGGGCCGATACGCCAGGGTGGGCTTGAGCATGGCATGTGAGTTATGCGTAGGTGGAGAAGCTGAGGGACCACCATGAGGTTAAAAGATGTCCAAATCCTGAGCAGTGTAATGGCAGTGGAGTGCTGACTTACATAGAATCACAGGATGGTTAGAGTTGGAAGGGACCTTTAAAGGCCATCTAGTCCAACCCCCTGACGTTGGCAGGGCCACCTTCAACTAGACAAGGTTGCTCCAAGCCCTGTCCAACCTGGCCTTGAACACCTCCAGGGATGGGGCAGCCACAGCTGCTCGGGGCAACCTGCACCAGGGGCTCTCCACCCGCACAGGAGAGAACTTCTTCCTAAGGTCTTATCTAAATCTCCCCTCTTCCAGTTTGAAGCCATTCCCCCTCATCCCATCACTCCATGCCCTTGTCAAGAGTCCCTCCCCAGCTCTCCTGGAGCCCCTTTAGGCACTGGAAGGGGCTCTGAGGTCTCCCCTTTTTGGCCTTCTCTTCTCCAGGCTGAACCCCCCCAACTCTCCCAGCCTGTCCTCCCAGCAGAGGGGCTCCAGCCCTCCCAGCATCTCCGGGGCCTCCTCTGGCCCCGCTCCAACAGCTCCGTGTCCTTCTGCTGGTGGGGGCTCCACAGCTGGAGGCAGTACTCAAGCTGGACACTCAGATGCGTGTCCCCTCCTCTCCCTCTCGCAGGCGGAGGAGGATTTCATGGCCGGTTACTGCCCCTCTGCTGAGCCCGCTGCAGCGAGGACCGCGTTGCAGGGCTGCAGCAGCAGCGGTTTGACGACACGTCAGAGGAGAAGGAAAACAAGAAGGCAAAGTTCACAGACGTGCTCCCGGCTGCTGTCTGCTCCCATGTGGCCATATATGGGGGGTGGTGGAAAAAAAAAAAAAAAACGAGCAGCTCCAGGGCCTTCCTTCTCCGGGTGGGAATGCAAAGCATCAATCCTGATGTGGGGACGGCGTTTGGAGGGTGTTCAGCGAGAAGGGAGGATGCTGTCCCTCGGGCTCAGCCGGCCGGTCCGGCAGCGATCCGAGTATGGCTTTTGCAGTTTGACCCCCCGCTTGCAGCTACCTGTGGGATTCCGGCAAGTGGCACGAGGACAACACGTGCCACCAGCTTACAGAGGAGCCCAGCCCGTGCCGGGGTGCCACGTGCTTCTCTGCGAGTTGGACCGAGGAGGAAAATGTGCTCCTGACCCCACCTAAGAGCAAGGAGTGAACCGGGATTACACGTGTGTGACCACATCCAGACAGGGAAGACAGTGCATCTGCCAGCACTGACTCAGGACCAGGTCCAGGAGGACGGGCAGCGCCGGTAATCACTTACGGGTCGGTAGTGCTGGTGCTGCTGTCCCTGAGCAGCTCTGCTGCAGGCGCTCTGCAACAAAGACCCAAATGAGGTGCCTCCATCACATCCACAAAAATATGCTTAGTTACATGATGTAAGGGATGGAGAGCAGCCCTGAGGAGAAGGCCCTGGGGGTGTTGGTGGGTGAGAAGCTCCCCGTGAGCCGGCAATGTGCGCTGGCAGCCCAGCGAGCCCCCCGCACCCCGGGCTGCATCCCCAGCAGCGTGGCCAGCAGGGCGAGGGGGGACTGTGCCCCTCTGCTGCGCTCTGCTCTGGGGAGACCCCCCTGCAGTG
>NW_009648149.1:1897634-1899095 GCF_000708025.1 Charadrius vociferus
TGCTCGCCACCCGCCATCCCAGCACCGGCCCGGGGTGTCTGGTTTCCAGCCCGCCACACGGGGCCTCCGGGCAACCCCGGAACAGTCACCCGGGCCTGGGGACGCGGGAGTTGCCTCGCTGGCTTTAAACCACAGGGCCTGGGAGGAAAATGCGCCGTGGGGATGCTGGAGGCCCTGACCGCCTTGGCTGAACGGCTGCGGGGATGGTTGTGGTTGTTGGCAGTCTGGGACTTCATAGAGAGAGGGGTAATGGCTTCAAACTGAAAGAGGGGAGATTTAGAGAAGATATCAGGAAGAAATTCTTCACTTTGAGGGTGTGAGCCCCTGGGGCAGGTTGCCCCGAGAAGCTGTGGCTGCCCCATCCCTGGAGGTGTTCAAGGCCAGGTTGGACGGGGCTTGGAGCAACCTGGGCTGGTGGGAGGTGGCCCTGCCCAGGGCAGGGGGGTTGGAGCGAGATGATCTTCAAGGTCCCTTCCAATTCTAACCATTCCATGATTCTGTCCCCAGCGCTGGGGCAGGCGGGCAGCAGCTCTCCTCCCTCCCAGCACCACCTGGGGTGACCGTCCCTTCCCACGCAGGAGGACCCGTCCCACAGCAGTGGATGCAGAGAGCAACCGTGCGTGTGGCAGGCGCTGGGGTGGGTGCACGGGGTGGTGCGGTGCAGTGCCGGCCGCCCTCCAGCCTGGGAAGAGCACGACTCGGTAAACCCACATCGCCCATTAACGCCGGGAAGAGGGACGCAATAGGATGCACAAGAGCTCAATGGGGTTTTTCTGGAGGGTGTTTTGGTTGCAGAGCATCGTTTGCTGAGCTGCTTCTCAGCTGACAACTCCTGTTGTGCAGAATAATAATGAAAAAAGGAAAAAAAAAAGGCACTTTTTGCACCATGTCGCGCATTTGCCTCTGTGTAAAAGCAGTTTAGCGTGCTACACGGCCTTCTGGAAAACTAACCCGCTGTCTTTCAAAACAGAGCTTCGCCGCTTCGCTGAAAATGTCTGGCAAAACAGCTAGCACAACCAACAACATAGCCCAGGCGCGGAGGACTGTCCAGCAGTTAAGAATAGAAGCCTCAATAGAAAGAATAAAGGTGAGAGCACATCCTTTTTCACCCCTCCTGTTGTTTTTTTTCCCCCTTCCAGCTGCAGGGCGATAAGGTAACGGAGTGTATGTGTGTGTGCGCGCCCACAGTTCAGTGTTTTCCCCGTCTCGAAATGGGACATTTCCATTTCAGCCCAACAACCCTCAATAAATCTAATTCTTGTGGCCGCTGACCAGCAGTACCCTCAGGTAGCTCGGTGCTTTATGGACTTGCTGGAGAACCAAAGCAATATGTGAAGCGCAAATCAACTGTGTGACGGTCAGTACAGGTTGGGGGTGACCTGCTGGAGAGCAGCTCTGTGCAAAGGGACCTGGGAGTCCTGGGGGACAACAGGATGCCCACGAGCCAGCAGTGTGCCCTGG
>NW_009648149.1:1899407-1902292 GCF_000708025.1 Charadrius vociferus
GAGCCATCCCAAACCCGCCTGGACGCCGTCCTGTGCCACTGCTGGAGGTGCCCCTGCTCTGGCGGGGGGTGGGACTAGATGATCTCCAGAGGTCCCTTCCAGCCCTGACCAGTCTGTGATTCTGTGTCGGTCTCTGAGCACCTCTCCCTTCCCGCACAGGGACTTTGTACCCATCGGCAGCTCTCAGCGCGGTTGATCGTGTTACCGGTGTGGGGAAATACCATTTTATGGATTCGTTTGGCTTTTTTTTCCCCACCCCCCTCTCTATCCAGGTGTCGAAAGCATCAGCAGACCTAATGCTCTACTGTGAAGAACACGCCAAGAAAGATCCTTTGCTAATGGGCATACCGGCTTCCGAGAACCCTTTCAAGGACAAGAAGACCTGCATTTTGTTATAGGAGAACGGCGGCTCCTCCGCAGCCCCCCGGGCAAAGCCGCCCGCCGGCGGGCGCGTAGGCAAATCCTCTGTAAGGTACCAGCTCCTAACTGTGTACGAGCGGCCGTTCTTTTCCCCCAAGCGTATAAACCATTTCTTAAGCTTTCTAAAAAACATTTCTTCTGTCCCCTACCTTTACTAGGAAGCGAGGTTTCAAACGGAATTAACTTCTTTCTTATCCGAGGGAACGGGGTCTCTGTCGAGCGCCGCGCCGCCGTCCCGGCGTGGGATGGACACGGCGAGCCGGGGGGTCTCGTGTCCCCCCCCGGCAGGAGGGAGGACGCGGGGGGTCACTTTGCGAGTCAAACGAGACCAAAGTTGCCTGAGCTTTGGTGACAGAGCAGAGGCAAAGGTGCGGAAACCTGGTTAGACATCGCCGGGTTTACATTTTTTGTTAAATCCTGTAGGCGGGGAGGGGGAGCTGTACCCCTGTTGGTAGCGCGTGTTTCGGCACAGGCGCGGTTAGAAGTGCATTATCGAGCAAAAGCGACCTCAAAAAAATGACCGTAGCGGCTGCTGGTGAGCGCCGGGGAACCATTCCCGCAGCCTTCCCCGCGCCGCCGTCTCTTGACAGAGTGTTTTTAAGTGTAAAACCCCCAAAGCGTCAAGAACCGGAGATCTTCGGATCCGTTTTCCTGCTTTTTAAGAGGAGTTGAAAAAGCCGAATGGCCGGCTTTGATTCTGCTTCTCTGCATTTTCTACTCGAATTAAAAATCCCCTTCAGCATCAAAAAACCCTGTCAAAAGAATCGCAGGCTGCAAGCTCGTACTGCCCGGGCTTTGTGCTGAGCTGGAGGCACGGTTCTGTCACCCAAAGTCCCCGTTGTAGTTCGTTCAGGGAGTCAGGATTTGGCTCTTTTTAAAACTCATTTTTTAAAGGGGGGAAAATGCCAAATTATATCCAGATTGTGGTTATGCAGATACAATTGGAGGGCCTTTCCATCAAGCAAGTGGTTTTATATATATACGTAATAAAAAAAGTCTTTCTCTCTGTGTGTGTGTATATATTTACATATAAAAAAAACCCCCTTTAATAGTATATTTATACAAACAGGGCGTATTAACAGAAAACTTTGAAGGGAGTGAAAATAATACTGACTCCAGCTGGCTACAAATGTCTTTCCCTGTAGCCGGCGGTTCAGAGGTTGAAGTTGCCATAACCATGCATTTCTGTAATGGTATTTACAGAATTTATTAACCACTTGTAATTTACTGTCTTACGTTGCATATTTGTCACTTCTACATTAAATTTTATACACACTATTGATATATACTGAGAAATGATATATTCGTTTAACAGGGCTCCAACAAGCAGTTCAAAAACCGACGTACACGGCTGACAGAAAATTGCACTGCTTATTCCGTGCTTGCGTGCGAATTATTTTTATAATTAGAGTATTTTTCTAGTGACAATTCAAAAAACAATAATGTAGAGCCACGCTGATTTTTTTTCTTTTTTCACTGTGTTTGTGTCTATCATTTTCTAACGCATCTTGTCAAGAGTAGTAATTAACTCGGTTTGCGTATGCAAGGCTGTAAGTGTTGAGAGAGCTCCGGCTGTGCGCAGAAGTGCGCGGGCAGGTACGTGGGGCGCGGGGAGGGGAAATAACCGCGTGTACTGCCGGAATATTGTTCTCCACCAATGTGCTGTCCCCGTAGTAATCTGCATTTTTGGTTTGGTAGAGCTCCCTCCCTCCCCCCCCAAAAAAAGATCACATCTGTGGCCGCAGAGGTGCTGTTGGTGGCTGCTTCTCGCTATCATCTGCGCTTAAATAACGCCTGCAGCAGGCGCTGGGTGGTGATCCAGCTGTTGGGCGCTGGTCGGTGATCCAGCTGTGGGGGCTGATTGGTGATCCAGCCATGGGGCACTGGGTGGTGATCCAGCTGTGGAGCGTGGGGTGGTGATCCAGGTGTGGGGTGCTGGGCGGTGATCCACCTGTTGCACGCTGGGCGGTGATCCAGCTGTTGGGTGCTGGTTGGTGATCCAGCTGTGGGGTGCTGGTCAGTGATCCAGTTGGTGGATGCTGGTCACTGATCTAGCAGTTGGGTGCTGGTTGGTTGTCCAGCTGTGGGGTGCTGGGCGGTGATCCAGCTGTTGAGCACTGGTCAGTGATCCAGCTGTTGGGCACCAGTCGGTGATCCAGCTGTTGGGTGCTGGTCGGTGATCCATCCATGGGTGCTGGTCGGTGATCCAGCTGTTGGGTGTTGGTTAGCGATCCAGCAGTTGGGCACCAGTCGGTGATCCAGTTGTTGGGTGCTGGTCGGTGATCCATCCATGGGTGCTGGTCGGTGATCCAGCTGTTGGGTGTTGGTGATCCAGCTGTTGATCACCGGTCAGTGATCCAGCTGTTGGGTGTTGGTTGGTGATCCAACTGTTGAGCACTGGTCAGTGATCCAGCTGTGGGTGCTGGTCAGTGATCCAGCCTGTTGGGCACCAGTCGGTGATCCAG
>NW_009648149.1:1902403-1904243 GCF_000708025.1 Charadrius vociferus
GGAACCCAGCCGTGGGTGCTGGTTGGTGATCCAGCTGTTGGGCGTTGGTTGGTGATCCAGCTGTTGGGTGCTAGTCGCTGATCCAGCCACGGGGTTGCTGGTCGGTGATCCAGCTGTTGGGTGCTGGTCGGTGATCCAGCGGTGGGGTCCAGCACTGTGCCCTGAGCTGGAACGTGGTCTCCTCCCATCATTCCCCCCCATCACACCGTCTCCACGGCGGCGTTAACCCTCTGCTTTCTAATAAATCGCTCCCGGCAGGTTCCTCGGGCTCCCTCCCACCACCCCCCGGCGTGTGTCAAGCCACTCTCAACGCGTGTCCCGGCTGCGACCGTGGCTTTGACCCAACCCTGCGGCCGAGTTAAGTGTATTTTTGGTTTGTTTTTTTTTTTTATTTCTCGACTTTTTCCGTGCAGTTTTGACACCCTCGCAGTGCTGGGGCGAGATTTCTGCCAGCATCTCCTTCACGCTTCCTTACGCCTCCAGAGAACAAAAGGATTGATCGGAGGTGGCCGCGATCGCACCAGTGGTCAGAGCTGTGGGATTAAAAACACCGTGCCAGGGTTGTTGTTTTTTTTTTTTTTAAGGTGCTTTCTCAGTTCGAGGTATAAGACCCACCGCCACGCAGCTGCCTGCTTCTGATGGTGTTTAGCGTCTAGATTGTCGGTAAACTCGTGTTATTTTTCAACAGCGATACATAGGGACGTGGCGAAAGCTCGAGCGGTTACGTTTGCGCTTTGCTCTTTTGCTATAAATATTCCCGTGAAAGAAGAGGAATTGTAAAATTCAGGGGAAATACAGAACTCTGCCCTAGTAGAATGAAAAAAAAAAAAAAATTAAAAAAAAAAAGGGAGAAATGAGAACGTCTGCCTCCAGAGCTGCCGGGGGAAACCCGCGGAGGTGGGCAGAGCAGCAGCTCCAGTCCGGCTCCGCAGCCCGAAGCCGTCCCGTTGCTGCGAGCAGCGGCCGCTCGCTCCTCCTTTTGGCTGATTATCGGAGTGAACGTCCTTCCCGGTGCGCGCTGGGCGTTGGGTGCCCTTCCCGGCAGCCGGTGCTTCCCCGGCGGGTGGGTGCTGCCGGGCTCCCCTCCGGCTTTGCCATTGCTGGAGTGATAGGGGATGGGGGAGAAACCAGAGGTTCGGGGGGGTTCTGCTCAAGGTAGAACTCGGTGAAATTGTGAATAGTTGCGGTTAGTTTTAATTCTAAAACTGTGATTGAGCCACCCGCTTAGGAAAAGCAACAGAGCATCTGGGGTACGATGGCAAAGGAGGGTTAAAGGGTCCCCAAGTTGCATTTGTGGGTGTTTATGGTCGGATGGGGTTCAATTTTCTCCTCCGTATCTGCCTCTCGTGCTGCCGAAGTGATGTGCGACAGTGAGAGGGTATTTAAATACAGGCGCAGAGAGGCAACAGCCGGCCCGTCGGCTCCTGGGGTGTATTTGCTTTTGGAATGCCCTAATAACGATGCTAAAAATAATATGTGCAGAAAACTCCCTTTTTGTGCGGCTACCGTGGCCGAGCCTGACCTGACCTCCTTCTCCACGGCTGCTCCGACCTTCTCGTCCCCGGCCGCTGCGGGGGACAAACAAAAACACACCAAAGACCCCGGCACGGTCCCGCTCCCGCAGCCGGCCCGTGTCCCCAGGGATGGCACCTGCCTGGTCCCGAGCTGCATGCGAGGCCACCGCAGGATGGGGTGATTCTGCTCATAAGGAGGGGACTGTGCCCCTCTGCTCTGGGGAGACCCCCCTGCAGTGCTGCCTCCAGCTCGGGGGGTCCCACCAGCAGAAGGACACGGAGCTGTTGGAGCGGGGCCGGAGGAGGCCCCGGAGATGCTGGGAGGG
>NW_009648149.1:1904621-1909599 GCF_000708025.1 Charadrius vociferus
GGAGGTGTTCAAGGCCAGGTTGGACGGGGCTTGGAGCAACCTGGGCTGGTGGGAGGTGTCCCTGCCCAGGGCAGGGGGTGGAATGAGATGATCTTCAGGGTCCCTTCCACCCTAAACCATTCTGTGACCCTGCAGCACTGGGCAGGACGGGGACAGGGCGGCATCGTGCCGGAGCGTGCCGTCCCCTGGGAGTGGGAGAACTGGTCCGGCCTCGCCGGAGGCAGCGGGACATCCAGTGTTTGCAGCCGTCTGTGGTGCAACACCGGGACTGACACTGCCCGGGAAAGGAACCACAGGGACGAGCGTTCCTCCTGCCAGGAACCGGCTTTCCCCACCTTCCCAGAAGAGTCAGGTTCTGCAGGAGCCTCAAAAAAAATCACGCTTCCTCTTGGGTTTTATTTTTCTCTCTGCTAGTAAAGCGGAGCCTTCAAGAAAAATAAATAACATTTCCACCGTTTCCTGCAGCACATCAGCTGCTTTTTCACGTAATGGCTTGGGAGGGGTTAGGAATAAAGCCACCCAGGACCAGCGCAACAGGACCTTGCCCACGGCCAGGACAAGGAAGCAGCTGCCAAATAAGCCCGTACACGAATGAAGGGGGTAAGAAAATAAAAGGCAATACAAAGGGGTGGAGTTTTAACTTTATTTCAAAAAAAAAAAAACAAACAAAAACACACCAAAACCAAAAAAAACCACTATCCAATTCCAAACGATTATATTAACGTAGCTGCTTTAACCAGCCAACGTGTGCTTGCAGACCAACTGCTTAAGGGCATTCTGGTTCTCAAACCTCCGAGTATAAATAATTCTTTCTCATCAATATCATAAAATAACTTATTATATATCTTAGCATAAAAACGCGAGAATTAACATCCTCAAAAATACAATACAATTGTAAAATGTTTCGATTAACCTTTTTTTTTTTTTTTGTGCCTTTTTCTTTTTCTCTTTAAACCAGAAACTGTTAAGTTGCACTTTAAAAAAAAAAAATAAAACAGTTAATAACCGTGAAGGGGGGGGTGGGAGGGGGTTTGCGCGCGCCGCACGGCGAGCGGGACTCCTTCCTCCGGCACCGCAGCGCCGCGTCTCCCTCCGCCTCCACACTCAGCCCCAGCGCTCCGCGGTCACTTTTTTCTTCCGTCCCCCGCAAGATGTAGCTCAACTTCAGCCTAACCCCCCCTCCCTTCACATCAGTTTTATATATATATTTTTTGTTGTTGTTGTTGTTATTTTTTTCTTTTTTGCCTCCCTCCCTCCGCCCTCCCCCCCCCTTCCCCGTAAATCCTCGTGCCAGGGCAGGGAGTTACTTCCTGAGCAACTGGTAAAGTATTGCAAAACTTCAGTGCAATTGGGTTCAGTTCGTGCGCGACGCGGCGCCGTCACCGCTCGGGGAGATTGATCACTGGCACCCACTGATCCATGTAGCGACTCTCCCGGCAGAAACACATCAGCTGACTCAGCGCTGGATCCTTCCACTGGGAGGCATGGTGAAAAGAAACGCAAAAAAAGAAACGCAAAAAAAGAAACGCAAAAAAAGAAACGCAAAAAAAGAAACGCAAAAAAAGAAACGCAAAAAAAGAAACGCAAAAAAAGAAACGCAAAAAAAGAAACGCAAAAAAAGAAACGCAAAAAAAGAAACGCAAAAAAAGAAACGCAAAAAAAGAAACGCAAAAAAAGAAACGCAAAAAAAGAAACGCAAAAAAAGAAACGCAAAAAAAGAAACGCAAAAAAAGAAACGCAAAAAAAGAAACGCAAAAAAAGAAACGCAAAAAAAGAAACGCAAAAAAAGAAACGCAAAAAAAGAAACGCAAAAAAAGAAACGCAAAAAAAGAAACGCAAAAAAAGAAACGCAAAAAAAGAAACGCAAAAAAAGAAACGCAAAAAAAGAAACGCAAAAAAAGAAACGCAAAAAAAGAAACGCAAAAAAAGAAACGCAAAAAAAGAAACGCAAAAAAAGAAACGCAAAAAAAGAAACGCAAAAAAAGAAACGCAAAAAAAGAAACGCAAAAAAAGAAACGCAAAAAAAGAAACGCAAAAAAAGAAACGCAAAAAAAGAAACGCAAAAAAAGAAACGCAAAAAAAGAAACGCAAAAAAAGAAACGCAGAATGAGGTTTGTTGGGCCCTGCAGGTCCCGCGGGATCCCCTCTGTGCCGGCCCGGTGGCCGTGCCCCAGGCGCGGTCAGTTCCGGCGTTACCAAACGCCCTTTGGAAGTCGCGCCGGATTCCCGGCTCTGCAGGAGAAAAGACGCGCTCCGCGCGTTCATCATCGCTCACTGGAAAGACGAGTTCGGCCGTACAGCCGGGCTGCCGCGGCGTTGCCCGCTCCGGGCTACCCAGCACCCCCGGTGGGCGACGCGGGGCGGCGGGAAGCGGTCGCCTCCTGGCTCCCTGCGCCTTTTAGAAAACCGAATTGCGGAGCTGACATCTCAAGGCTTGTATCTCATTTCAGATTACCTACTGAGGTGTGTAAGTGTTTGTGCTTAAAGGAATTGTTTCATATTAGTTTGTAAGGATTGGCAAACCTCGTGGTTTCTGTTAGCTGTGTGGTTGAGGTATGGATGAGAAAGAAGGCAGCTTTGTTTTTATTAACTTGATGTATGTTCTAGTGATTCGCACATAAGCCTGGAAATAACGAGCTTTCTTCTGTCTGCTGCTCATCCATTTAAAATACCGTACCTTTACTCAGACGCCAGGACTTATTAATATTATTTGTCTGCTTTCAAGGAGCATTGTAAAGCTTAAGTAATTTAAGTTTGGTAGAATACTGCAAAGTTCCTTATATGAGAAGCATTGGTGCTATGTATTGTTAGAACATTTTTCACCTCTTTTCTGTATATTTCTCTCTCTTTTTTTTTTTTTTTTTTTCTTCTCTTTAAACTCTGTTTTCTGATGTCTGATTTTCTTCTGTGTGTGTGGTTTGGTTTTTTTTTTAAATAAACTTGCTAGGCTAGTTTTAAAGATGTTAGAACGTGGGGAGTTTCTTTCCCTTTGAAACAACTTATAATTTTTTTCCCTCGGTATACTTATTGATAACTTTATCTCCTTTTTTTAAATCCTTTAATTTCCATTATCTGAAGCAGTCTATTGCATTAAACTGTTAGTGCCTAATACTGCTTCATTTGCATTGACACGTGCTTGACCTCGGCCCCTCCGCTCTTCGTTAATGCACCAACAAGCATTGATATCTCTCTAGAGTATTATCGTATGGCTGTTAGCTTTACTAATAACAACCATTCATTTAAGCTGATGAAAGTTTATTAAATAAGAAAACATGCTGTAATGAAGGTGGAGTAGAGGTGTCTAGCGTCTTTCTATGGTGAAAGCTGCAGCTACGTGACAAGACGCTGTCCTTAATGAAAGGGAGAGGCTTCTGTAACATTATAACGTATGCTTTTGGGAACGGGCATTTCTAAACATTAAATTGAATCCTTCCTGATTACAGTGTAGATGCAGTGATGAGAAGTTCTTTGCTTAAGGTGGTTGCTTCTGCCATTTAATGATGCATCCTTTCTTGGAAGCGCTCTCCGAACAGGGTGAGAGTTTTGTGGCTTAGTTTACATTTGCTTCCTTTTAACTCATGAACCTAGTTGTATTACATACCTTCAGCTTAATATTTCTTTTAGGACACCGGACGTACCGGTAACACCGGGTCATGTGTGATGTACGGGCAGGTACGTCCTCGTCTCGCCATCTCGCTCCCGGGGTGAGCATCGCCCTCTGCAAAGGGGCGTTGTCACCCATTAGGCCTCCAAAAACCACAAGTTTCCCTTTAAATACGCAATTAGGGTGAAGTTGTCCGTCCGCAGCCGCAAAGGTTGCCGATCCCCCACGAGGGAACGCCAGCGCGCCTGTGAACTAACCTTCCCCAGCCCTCCAAGACCTCAGCGCACGCCGTTGCGTAAGATCGGGTACGGTCTGCAGCGCTGGCGGTGGTGACGGCAAACAGTATTTTGCGGGGCGGTTTTTACCGGGAGGGCGATGCAGCAGTCCCTCGGCGTAAGGCGACGGGCAGCGTGTGGCAGCCCACGACGGCGCCGCCGTAGCTGCGTTTGTGGCCGGGGGGAAAGGGGGGGGAGGGACCCGCGGGCTGCAGGCAGCGCCGGTACCCAGCGCCACGACGGGATCTACCCCGCAGCCCTGGAGAGCATCTGCAACGCAGGGGACACGAGTGGGGGGACACGGCCCTCGGTGTGCTGCTGTCATATAACCATAGAACCACGGAATCGCCTAGGTTGGAAGGGACCTCTAAGATCATCAAGTCCAACCATTGACCCAACACCACCAAACCCACCACTAACCCACGTCCCTCAGCACCACATCTGCCCACCTTTGAACCCCCTCCAGGGATGGCGACTCCACCACTGCCCTGGGCAGCCTGTGCCAGTGCTTCACAACCCTTTCCGTGAAGAAATTTTTCCTAATATCCAATCTAAACCTCACCTGGCATAGCTCCTTCAAAGAACTCATGGTTTGCTTCATATTCCACTCCAGCTTTCATGACTGCCTCATCTCCTGGGACATGGTTTCTCATCCGTGCGTCTGTGGTGACATCTTTTCATAGAATCACAGAATGGTTTGGGGTGGAAGGGAACTTGAAGACCATCCAGTGCCACCCCCTGCCCTGGGCAGGGAGACCTCCCCCCAGCCCAGGTTGCTCCAAGCCCCGTCCAACCTGGCCTTGAACACCTCCAGGGATGGGGCAGCCACAGCTTCTCGGGGCAACCTGCACCAGGGGCTCATCACCTTCACAGTCAACCATTTCTTCTGAATATCTCATCTAAATCTCCCCTCTTTCAGTGTAAAACTGTTCCCCCTTGTCCTATGGCTCCACCACTGACCCAGAGTCCCCCCCCAGCTCTCCTGGAGCCCCTTTAGGCACTGGAAGGGGCTCTGAGGTCTCCCCTTTTGGGCCTTCTCTTCTCCAGGCTGAACCCCCCCAACTCTCCCAGCAGAGGGGCTCCAGCCCGCCCAGCATCT
>NW_009648149.1:1909971-1911072 GCF_000708025.1 Charadrius vociferus
CCCCCCCACACCCGGGACCAGCTGTCTGCCAGGGGGTGGGCAGCATCCCACCGCTGCCGGCCCCTCCGTTGGTTTTCCGAGCGCTGGGTTGAACTGGGGGGTTTCTCCGGGAACTTTTGCTGCCATATGGCCCGTCTCAGCCTGGGACACCTCCGGGGGGAGGATTTTCTCCTCATGGGAGAAGTGTCAAAGATCACGCTTTACTCAGCTGGCGCGCCGCGAAGCCGCCCTCCTCCCGCGCCGTGTGCCAAAACGCTTGCCCAACCCGGCCCCCGGCGGAGGGGGGCTGCAGACGGGGACCCTCGGTGGTCCCTCGCGCCAGTTTTCAGCAGTGGGCGCTTTAAAGGTTCGCTTGCGTCAGCGTTTTCCCGCGGCTCGTAAACAGCGGCCGCCGTTTCCCAAGCCGGCGTTCGCCGAAGCGTGGTGCGGCGCGCCGGCGAGGGGAGCCGAGCGATGCAGGGCAGCCGTCGATACGCTGCCTGCGGAGTCCCTTAATTACCCATTTGGAAAAGAAGAGCTGGGCATGAGACCCTTTTCCTTAGCGGAATATAGAGAGGGATTGAAGCAGCCCCCGGGCCGCCGTGGCTCTGGTGGGGAAAGCTTCCAAAAGTTTGCGTATGTTCCCCTGGATGGGCTCTCGCCGCCCATTGTGCCGCCGCTGCGGCCCTGATGGGGTATGAGACGACTTAACGAAGCCCACGGCATGGGGAGAAAGGGGGAAAAAAAAAAAAAGACCTCTTTGGCATCAGGTGGAGGGGGTGGCAGATGGCCGGACCGCAGCGAAACAGGTGGAAGCATTGTGTGGTGACCCTCCGAATTAAGTTCGGTTAATTTGCCGTATCTCTATTAGCAACTAAAGTCTCCGGCTTCACTGCGAGATCTCGGATTGTCTCTCGCGGGCGGTCTGGCCGCGCAGCCCCATCTGTGACCGGCCGCAGAGCTAAATCTGGCTGCAAGGCAACCGAAAAGCAGCTGAAGCCTTTTTTCTCTCTCCCCCGTAGCAGCAGCTCCGCGACCCGCGCCGGTGACGATGGCAGGCGACCCTCGAAAACTCCATTTTCCCCGCAGGTTTCCCGGCTGGCGGCAGTTTTCCTTCCCTCC
>NW_009648149.1:1912278-1913134 GCF_000708025.1 Charadrius vociferus
CCTCCAGTACAACAGTCGCCGCATTTTCCCAGTGGCGTCCCAGCGCAAGGCTGAGCCCGGCCGTGGTGGGGTCAGGGGCTCTGGGGGACATGGCAGAGCGCCCACCAGGCGCTAAAAGCACCGAAAAAGCAAAACCAGCCATCGGAGTTTGGGGAAGGGCGAGCAGGCACACGTCCCGCTGCGGGCACGGGGGCTCCGGAGCCGCCCTGAAGTGTGGCATCTCTGCATATATGACACAAAACATCGTTTTCCCCCCTTGGGTTTTTTTTGGAGGAGCTTCTCCATCCCCGATGGAATTAAAAGCGGGGATCGGCCGAGGCGGTCCCTTGCTGTCATTCGGGGTTTGACTTTGGCCGGCGCCTGGGAGCGCACGGGGCAGGTGGGAAGCGCGGATCCCGTTGGGTTTGGCTCCGGAGCCGGGCAATGCGCCAGCGGCTTTCCCAACCGCCCGGGTCACGGGAGTCCAGCCCAGGGCCCGGCACGGTGGCACATCGCGGGCAGCGGGGGCAGGTCTTTCCTGGCGGAGGTATTTGACTTTCCTGGCGGATGCACGGAACAGCTCGGCCAGAGAAAGAGTGGTGTCCCCTCCCTGCAGCCGTGGGTTGGGTTGTGCAGATGTAGGTGGCGGGGGCCAACTGTCCCCAAAATGTCAAGTCTCAGCCCCAGGAGAGTGGGTGTGGGCTGAGGAAGAGATGCTGGGAGGGCTGGAGCCCCTCTGCTGGGAGGACAGGCTGGGAGAGGTGGGGGGGTTCAGCCTGGAGAAGAGAAGGCCAAAAAGGGGAGACCTCAGAGCCCCTTCCAGTGCCTAAAGGGGCTCCGGGAGAGCTGGGGAGGGACTCTGGATCAGGGAGGGGAG
>NW_009648149.1:1913848-1914474 GCF_000708025.1 Charadrius vociferus
AGGCAGGACACCCCCGGCCGCCCGCAGCACCACTCCCCAGATAAAACCGCAGTAAAAGGCCAAAACAAACTTTGTCCCGTTTAATAGCTGCGTAGAATCGTAAAATAGCCCACGAGTGGCGTTCGCGTGAGTAAACCCTCTCCCGCCCCCGCACGCTTTCTCCGCGAGGAAATCGGCTCCGTGCGAAATCGCTGCGGGAGACACCCCGCTGCCACCAGCTCGCCCCGTCCCGCCTCCCGCCGGGATGTCCCACCTCTGCCAAGCCCGTGGATTTCCCCGTGGTCGCGGCAGGGAGGGTGGCACCTCCCAGGGGAAAAAAAAAACCCCACTGCTGCTGAGCGCGGACACACGCAGGAGAACAGAGCGGGGCTTGAACACCTTTATGGTTACCCTCACCTTCACCGCTGTTCCTGGGACGAGCAGGGAGAGCACACGGGGATGGGATGAGAGTTTACATTGGATCCATTTAATTTTGTCCCCTGGGAAGATGCTGGGAGGGCTGGAGCCCCTCTGCTGGGAGGACAGGCTGGGAGAGGTGGGGGGGTTCAGCCTGGAGAAGAGAAGGCCAAAAAGGGGAGACCTCAGAGCCCCTTCCAGTGCCTAAAGGGGCTCCAGGAGAGCTGGGG
>NW_009648149.1:1915211-1915718 GCF_000708025.1 Charadrius vociferus
CCCCTGGGGCAGGTTGCCCCGAGAAGCTGTGGCTGCCCCATCCCTGGAGGTGTTCAAGGCCAGGTTGGACGGGGCTTGGAGGTGGCCCTGCCCAGGGCAGGGGGTGGCACCGGGTGGTCTTCAAGGTCCCTTCCAACCCAAACCATTAGGTGATTCCATGAAGCACTGACTGGGCAAGAGCGTTTAGAAATAAAAGCTCAAAGGACCTTAAAGCGAAGCTCTGAGTTTGATGGTCATTGCGGTAACGACCGTTGCGGTACACAGCGGTGAAACCACACCATTTCTCTGAAAGCAGATTTAAAAAAACCTGTACGTAACGGTGAGAAACGCCAGAATCTGCCTTCCAGGGATTCGGAGGGGGTTTCTTCACCCCCTTCACCCTCCCCGGGGGGACCTTTCTTTCCCCCCCTCCCCGGCACGGCCACGCGTGGGCAGCGCCGCCCCGAAACTGAGGAGCAAATCCAAACACACACCCCCCCCCCATCGCTCGGGGAGAAACCGGCTCTT
>NW_009648149.1:1916083-1921135 GCF_000708025.1 Charadrius vociferus
GGGGCGAGCGGGGGCCGCGGGTTCGAGCCCCCGGGGGGGGAGCCGGAGGGAGCGCGGAAGGGCGCGTTTCTGCCAGGAAACACACACACAAAAAAGTATTATTATGTTTAAAAAAAGGTATTCTGCAGTGAGAAAAAAATTACTCAAGGTGCAACATGTCGCGACAGAAAAGCTCAAGCTTTAATGCCTGTCCTGGCGCTCATTCTCCTGTCTTTTTTTTTACATGGGCTGCGAAAGCGGAGGGAAAGAAAGGGTGAGAAGCGGGTGAGAACCGCAGCAGGGAGGGTGGAAGGAGAGGTGGGACGGAGGTGGGGACATCTCCTTCCTGATGGCATCTCCCCAGCAAACCTGTCCCCCGGCGCAGGGAGCGGCTGCAGCCCCGGGGGCCTCTCTGCCCCCCAGCCCAGAAGCTCTTTAGGAGGAATTAGAGGGGATGAAACAAGCAGAAAAATGGGGTGACACGCGCTCCGGGACATCTGCCATGAGCTGCTTCCTGCCCGGCCTCATGGAGCAGCAATGTCCTGCGGGGCCGGAGGTTCCCGACATTCCCCGGCCGCAGCTGTGTCACCGGGGATGTGTGGTGCCACCGTGGCACCCGCTTCCCCGGCTGCCGAGGGGACGAGGAGCTGCCCTCGCTGCCCGCGGAGGTGTCGGGGGACGTGAGGGCTGGTCCCCGGGGAAGGAGCGGAGCGTTTCCAAGCTCGGGAGCGAGGACGAGCGCAAAGCGACCACTGGGCGCTTGCTGGGAGGATGCTTTGCCCGCTGGTGCGGGGGCATCACTGCAGAGCACTTGCAAACAGGGTGGCTGCAAACTGATGGCAAATTAGCAGTCATTAACTGAGGTTTAGTGGTGCTAGCACTGCACAACTTAGTAAACTGGGGTGTGAGGAGGCCTAGGATGCCTTTCTTTCCCACCAGCAAGCCCTCTGCTACTCCTGCCGCAGCGTCCGGAGTGCTCACGGCGAAGGGTCAGAGAAGCCCCGAGAAGCTGTGGCTGCCCCATCCCTGGAGGTGTTCAAGGCCAGGTTGGACGGGGCTTGGAGCAACCTGGGCTGGGGGGAGGTGGCCCTGCCCAGGGCAGGGGGTGGCACTGGGTGGTCTTCAAGGTCCCTTCCAACCCAAACCATTCTGTGATTCTACGATTCCATCCCTGCAGCCCAGGGCCTGCTGGTTGGGAATTCCGGCGCTGCTGCCGGGCGGCTCTTCCCGGGAAGACAGAGAGAGCCTGGAGCAGCACCTTTCAGGCCAATCCTTTAGCATAAATTTGCAACAAAAGTAATTTTTTTTTTTTTAATTATTATTCAGTCGTGTAGAGCAGTTTAAAAGATGCAATTTTTAAGTGAACGGTGTAAAGGGTTTTTTTTAAAGAATATACACTTCTAAGGAAGTCAAATATCGCTGGTACAGGTCCCTGGTGCTGGAAGGTTCCCTCGTCCCGAAGCAGTCTGGCCCATCAGCCCCGCTCCGCAGTCACTGGGAGCGCCGGCGATGCTTGCAGAGGCCGGTCCGGAGCAGTAGCAGCAAGCTGCGCTGGTTTTATTTTCATGTATTATGGGAGCTGCCAGCACTTTTTAATTAATTTTTCGCCTCTTTTTTTTCTGCCCAGGAGCAGTCTCTAGGCAAGAGACAGTTTTCTCTGCTTGATTTGCAGTTGCTCGTGTAATGATTACCCCGCGTGAATACGTTCAAGTAAAGCCATTTCCAGCGTTGGCGTTACTGTTTGCACTGGGCAGCTCCCTCCTCCTTTGCAGCTGGGCTGGGATTTGGGCAAATACTGAGTTTTCCCAACTTTTCATTTGTTTTCGGGCCGGGGCCTCACCAGGGGCTGCGGCAGTGGCGGCTGCCGAGCGGTGGCCATGCACGGCTTGGAGAAGAGCTGGTCCGATGGAACGCTGAGGCACCGTGGGGCTGCAGGACGGTGACTTCAGGGTGACAGCTTGGCACGTGGGTCCCCAATTTGTGGCTGCCTCTTTCCATCTCCCGGTTGGGTCCCAGGACACCGGGGGAGCTGTCGACACAACACGGAGCGGTCGCGGGATGGCATCCCGGGGGTGAAGAGGATGCTCTGGAGGGCTGCTGAGGAGGTGGGGAGGGGGCTTGGGTCTAAACCAAGGGAAGAGGGTGAGCTGTGAGCCAAAGGGCTCCTCTGATGGCTGAATAAAAGAGGATTTCCTTGGGGAAGGGGTCGCAGGCCTGCGAGGAGCCTCGGTGGGAGGGAGCCCCGCTTTAAGGAGGGGATGAGGGCTGGCGGGGGTGGCGGAGGAGGGATGCTCAGGGCTGGCGGTGGCTCCTGGTGCGGAGCGGGTGCTGTTCCCCACGTCGCCGCCCGCGTTGCAGGCGATATGTTAATAACACTTTGTTCTCCGGATCTTTCATCAGAGGCGCTCCGAGCGATTCACAGGCGGCAGTTGGTGCGTGCAGCAAGCCCATGGCAAACGCAAAACCCCTTTTTACCCCTTTTTTCCCTGGAAGGGGGCTGGCTCACAGGCCGGGGCTGCCAGGCGGGTACAGCGGGGACGGGGACATCCTCGGTCCAGCGGGGTCCCTGCCGCACGGGGAGAGCTGGCGGCTCGAGCAAGCAGGGTGGCTCCATGGCCAAAGTCCCCAAAGTCTGGCCCCTCGTTGCAGGCTGCACAAACTGGTTTTGTTCCATTTTTACTGCGCCTTTTCAGCCAGGAAAGGAGTGTCTCGGTCTGATTCTTCCTGCGGTCCTCCGAATTCTATCTTTAGTGGCGTTTGTGGTTACGGGAGCTGTGTCATGGTGGGGTGTCCCCGCATGTCCCCCCTGCGCTGGGGACCCGTGCCCCGTTATCAGAGCGGGCAGCACCGCGCTGCTGATCGCTCTTACCACAAACGGGACCTCAACCCCAAACAGGACCTCAGCCGTGACCGGGACTTCTGCCACAAATGGGACCTCCACCATGAACAGGACCTCTACCATGAACAGGACCTCCACAGCAAACAGGACCTCCACCATGAACTGGACCTCCACCATGAACTGGACCTCCACCATCAACAGGACCTCTACCATCAGCAGGACCTCCACCGTGGCCCAGGGACCGCGCTTCCCACAGCGCCTTATCCGAGCCGGCAGCCCTGCGGCTCTCTGCTCGTTAGTCTCTTTATCTAAAGTAGCAGCCACGGGGACCTCGCGGGACGTTAACGCTGGGACAGTCAATGAGTGACGCAACATGGACCATGAAGCACGCCAGGTTAAACGCACCGCGTGGGGAGATGTCGGAAGTCTTGCTACCAGGCTACATGTTGAGCATCTCTCCTCTAAAGTGCCAGGACGTGCCCACGCTTCACTGGTGGACGAGAGGACTGCTGTCACGGGAACCAGGCGGGATGAGGGCGCTTGGAATCTCTCGGAAACACGTCCCAAGCAATTGCACGTCCCCCTTGGACGTTTTGGGGGCTGATGCCTTAACGATTGTGTGCGATGGAGAACCAGACTTTCAGCACTCTGCTTGCGAGCAGCCTCTTGTGTGCTTCTCTGCCGGCCTCGCCAGCTGAGGTTCGGCCTCCGTAGCCCGCCCTGCGCCAGCGGTGGGGAGTGATGGGCTTTGCACCTCAATTCCCCCGGCCGTACATCAGCCACGGGCTCACGCCGGCAGCAGCACTGCTCAGATGGGCTGAGGAAGCACCCCGGCTCTCCTTGGCACCCCGAGGATGCACAGCGACCCTGGCCGGGCCGTGCTGCGGCCACCGGGATTTGGGACCCCCGGTGCTGGTCGGGTGGTGGGATCCTTTGCAGGGCAGGGGACTGGGATGAGACGGAGCGGTGGGGAAACCTCCAGAGCTTCCAGCCGGAGCTGAACGTACAACAACAGCCCCGGGGCTTGTTTGGGCTGCAGAGACCTGCGCAGGTCAGGCAGCCCACGCTGCTCGTTAGCAGAGAGCCAGGGTAGTTCCTCTGCCTGTAATCACCCTAATGAGTAGTTGTCTTGCCCAGCTGCAGCGGAGGCAATTCTGTGACCTGATTTCGGTGCGTTTGATCTCGCTTTTCTTGTATTTCTTCGCCTGGGTGAGGTGCTGCCGCAGCAGGTACGGTCAAGCGCATGTGGTCCGAGAGCGCCCCGGACCTGCACGTTGACTGAAGCCGATGTCCTCTGGGGCTCGCTGCCAGCACCCAGAGACTCGGTGCGTGTGCCACGCTCCCCTCCTGGAAATACACACCTCATTAGTGACCGACAGCATCAGCATTAATGGCTCCAGCTAATCGCCCAAGCCTGACATCACGCTGGCGGAGGAGGCGATGCCTTCCACGCACGCCTAAGGTTTGCCGCACGGGACCTGCTGCTCCCGCGCATCCCCCTCTGCCCAGAAATCCCTGGAAATCCCACGGCTTGCCCCAAGCTCCCGGATGATTTGGAGATTCCCCTCGCTGGTTCCCGGCCTCCCCAATGCTTCCGCAGAGGTTGCGTCTCTGGCGGAGGGGCCAGCGGCCATCGGAGGCCGCCGCGGGGATGAATCGTGGCTGTTTTAATCCCCGCGTCGATGCCCGGCCCGCAGCCCGGTTCTCCGGATGGGATCCCACCGCTGCCCATGTGGGATGCTCCGGGAGAGGGATGGCTCTGCGTCTCCCTGCCTGCTGCAGGGGAGTGCGTTTCCGTACGGGGGTATTTGTCCCTCTCAAGGGAGAGCTAAAATCAGTGCTGAATGACAGCCCCAAGAATTTCTGGTGCCTGTTTGGTGTAAGGACTATGGCCGCCTCCAAAGCACCACCCCCGTGGCGCGCACGGGACCCCTTCCCAACCATCTCTGGGGGGAAAACGCTGAATTACTCCCCCCTTTACCCTCCTGCGGGTGGGAGGTGAGCGGACCTCGAAACCTGGCTCTGCCCGAGCAGAGAATTAGGGCAATGCCCAGAAACACAAAAAGCAGAGCAATGCCTTCTTCACAGGAGCGGTGCGTGAGGATGAGCTAAACCAGCTGCAGGGGGTTTGTGTGTCCCACGGGGGGTCTTCCCCCACCCCAGACCCCAAAACTCCCACAGCTGAGAGTCCCACGTCCCCCCCGCCCATCCCACGTCCCCCGCGCCCAGCGGGG
>NW_009648149.1:1921304-1922861 GCF_000708025.1 Charadrius vociferus
CGGGGTGGGGGCCAGCACCGTGCGAGGGCACCCCCGGGAGGAGGATTTGGGGTGCAGAGCGGTACAGCCCGCAGCCAGCCCCCGGGTCAGCACGGGGGGCTCTCGCCAAAGGTTTTCCCTTGGCCTCGTGGCAGCGTGCGCGGGACTTGTTTAAATCAAATACAGCAGAGTAAATAAGAGCCTCGGCTGACGGCGGCGTGCTGGGAAGATGGTGAGAGTCACCCCCATGCCGCACGCCCCCCCAGGGACCTCTCCTCCCTACCCAGGGGTCCCGTAGGGCTCCGGTCCTCCTGCAAGCGAAACAGGCAGGCAGGAGAAGGCAGGAGAACTGCAGGAGAGATGTGTGGGAGAGCTGCGGGGCAGATGTGCGGGAGAACTGCAGGGCAGATGTGCGGGAGAACTGCAGGAGAGATGTGTGGGAGAGCTGCGGGGCAGATGTGCGGGAGAACTGCAGGGCAGATGTGCGGGAGAACTGCAGGAGAGATGTGTGGGAGAGCTGCGGGGCAGATGTGCGGGAGAACTGCAGGGCAGATGTGCGGGAGAACTGCAGGAGAGATGTGTGGGAGAGCTGCGGGGCAGATGTGCGGGAGAACTGCAGGGCAGATGTGCGGGAGAACTGCAGGAGAGATGTGTGGGAGAGCTGCGGGGCAGATGTGCGGGAGAACTGCAGGGCAGATGTGCAGGAGAACTGCAGGAGAGATGTGTGGGAGAGCTGTGGGGCAGATGTGTGGGAGAGCTGCGGGGCAGATGTGCGGGAGAACTGCAGGACATGTGCAGGAGAGCTGCGGGGCAGATATGCAGGAGAGCTGCAGGACAGATGTGTGGGAGAGCTGCAGGATGTGCAGGAGAACTGCAGGGCAGATGTATGGGAGAACTGCAGGACAGATATGTGGGAGAGCTGCGGGGCAGATGCGTGAGAGAACTGCAGGACAGATGTGTGGGAGAGCTGCGGGGCAGATGCGTGAGAGAACTGCGGGACAGATGTGTGGGAGAGCTGGGTTGAGGGTAGTGAGACTTTTCCAACCCATTAAGTTGGTGATTTCGCGGGGGCCGCGGTTTGCAGCACTCTCAGGGTAACCAGGAGCGAGCCAGCTGCAATATCATTACAGCTAAAGGTGCAGCAAAATGTGATTATTTTTTTTTTAATAATACCACGATACAGTAGAAACGTCCCTTTTCTTCCTGCGTTTCTGTGTCAGCCCAGAAGCACTTGTGCTTACACGAGCGCCTGGAGGCGGTGGATGTGCCTGGGGTTCCTCTGGGCCCTGGGAAGGAGCATCTCGTGCCGTGCACGGTGCTCTGCTGCGGTGCCGTGGCGCTGGGGGGGGTCTGCCGACGCGGCGGGGAGCTTGGCCGAGCTGCTGGCGCGCAGATGTGGCTCCTGCTCCTCGCTCTCCTGCAGCTGCCAGGTGGGAAGCTGTGTCTTCCTTCGCTTAGCCCTGCCCCAAAACAACCCTGCGCTCGTTCCCTGCCCCTCTTCGTGCTCCGTAAAACAAAAGGGCCTTTTTTATTTGCGCGACAGCTGAAATCTGGGCTTTGCAGAGCGGCTGGGGCCGG
>NW_009648149.1:1923192-1923900 GCF_000708025.1 Charadrius vociferus
CCTTCGCCCGCGCGCCGGCTTCTCCAGCAGGACCAGGACCCGCTGAAGCTGTCCCAGACAGCCTCGGTGGCAGTGTCAGCCTGGGGCACGTTGACAGTTGTACCCCAGGGATTTTCAGTGCCCTATGGATAGTGCAGGTCCAGATTCTGACTGTCCATCGGCTTTGGATACGGGGCGGCGAGTCAGCTTGCTGCAAAGACACCTCCCGTTCACACACTGCGGCTCTGGACTCAGATTTTGGCCAAACCTATAGCTTTGGGATGCTTGAACCCAAAGGCTCAAACCCAGGGCCAGCTGCCCACAGCAGCAGGCAGGACACAGGCAGGGATGCAGGCAGGGCAGGACACAGCCCCAGGCTTTGCTTTCTGGCATGGAAAGCCACGCCGATGGCTTTCCTCTGAAACACCGCGGGTTGCAGGCTGCTTCGGTTCATTTTCCAGGGGATGTTCCCAAGAACGATGCAGCGCTAGAGCACCCAGCACGGGTCCAGCCCGGCCCCTGCCACCGGCGACACGGGGAGGCTGTCGCAGGTACCCGGGCTCCCGTGGGAGTCCCCAAGGGCGTCCCCAAATGCCTCAGGGGCACCAAAGACGGTGGCTGTGGGTCAGCGTCGGCAGGCAGCCCGGTGCTGGAAGCTGAGCTGCTCCGTCGAAGGTGCGGAGGGAAGGTGATTCCCCACACTGGACCTGCCGCTGCGAGAGCAGGAAT
>NW_009648149.1:1924121-1925056 GCF_000708025.1 Charadrius vociferus
GAGGCAGGAGGCAGTTCTAGCTGGCAGGGAGGAGCAGTTTTCTGCCCAGGCAGTTACCCGCCGACCCAGCGGGTTTCACTTTGGCATGTCCCAGTCTTCCTAGCACCGCTGCACGCGGCTGTTGGCCGTTTCGCTAAGGCACCTTTGTTTTATTCCCCTCTAATTTTCGGTGCAGTGTGGCTAACTGCCCGATTTCACCCGTGGCGGTGGCGGTTGCTGGGGCGCAGAGGGTCCCCTCGGTCCCGCAGCACCCAGACCCCGATGTCCCTGTGCTCTGCTGAGCCTTTTAGGAAGGGGGAAACATTTTTTTCTCCTCTTTTCCTTCTCTGTTTTTTTCTGACTGGGAAGGTGGCAAAGCCCCCTCCCCTCCAGGGTTGGTCCCAAGGGAGGCGTTTGATCGCGGCAGCCGAGGTGGCTCCAGCGCACCCCTGCCCTTTCGGCAGCACCAGGGACTCGGGAGCCCCAGGGACGGGGTGGGTAGAGGAGACCTCATAAAAATAAACCCCACAGAAGCGATAAAAGCAGAGTTTGGTGTACCCGACCTTCTGCTTTGTAGAGTTCCAGTGCTGGTTTTCTCAGCTAAAAATACCTTTTACCTTGACTGCTGTGAAGCAAGAACGCTTGCTTGGCAGGTTGTTTAGGATTCAGGGGAAGAAAGGAAAGTTCAGGCAGAGCTCAATTAGTCTGGCTTAATTTCCAAGCGAAGTTCTGTGTCGGCATGATTTGCTTCGCTTGTCTGTTGCACATTTTAATGCACAGAGCAGTACTGGGCTTTTTTTATTTTTCAACGCACGTACTTCATGTAGAAGCACTGTTGTTATTCACATGTTTA
This sequence comes from Charadrius vociferus, assembly GCF_000708025.1. Classification (NCBI taxonomy): domain Eukaryota; kingdom Metazoa; phylum Chordata; class Aves; order Charadriiformes; family Charadriidae; genus Charadrius; species Charadrius vociferus. The sequence continues at coordinate 1,924,954 of NW_009648149.1, forward strand.
CAGCCCTCCTCATAATGAAACTGCGGGTCTTTTCTGCTACGAAAAAACATATCTAGCGCTGTGCCCAAATGAGGAGAAGATGTGGGAGGATAAAGCTGTGTCT
>NW_009648149.1:1925099-1930186 GCF_000708025.1 Charadrius vociferus
CTGCTGTCCTTCTGCCCGGCACTGCTCAATTCTGGGGGTTCTCAGCGCCACGAATGCGCTGATGCCAACAGCTGAGTTAACAAGTGCTCTGTGTTCTTGCTACCTGCTGTATTCACTGTGATGAGCAAGCACCGGCAAGCATTAGGTACCACTTAGCTAATGCAGTGTACTTTGTCATTATATTAGTAATGCAACATTAATTAGTAATGCAAAAATATTGTTATTATATCGGTAACGCAAAGTAATTGCGAAAGTTACAGTTTTAGGCAGTCTGCTTGCTATCTTCCCCTGACCGTCTGCTACTTCAGACTCCCCAGCACCCGTATCTTTGCTTATAAAAAACGCCAGGAATAGGTCATCTGTCACACTTCACTTTGCTGAAGGCATATGACAACCGTAGAGCATCTCGGTTTGAATGGCTGGTATCGTCATGCTGCAAATTAAAAATGCAATGAAAACAATTGCCAGAACCAACTGAGCGAGAAGTTGCTAAGTTTCTCTGCGGCGTACAGTGACTATGCAATACCTGAAGTTCTCTTACTGGTGGGAAGTCAAGGCCATAATTGACTTTATTCAGAAGCAAATGTAATGCTTTCTGTACAATAAATCACTGTATTTTGTGTGGCCTAGGAAAATATTAATCTCAAAAAAAACCCCCACCCAAGCAACCTCCTCCTTGTCCGCATATTGTACGTTCTGACAGCAAAGTAACACATGGAGAGAATGGGCGAAACAGATTTATAAAGGTTCTGAAGTTAAAAATTAGGAAAAACATGTCTTGGGAATGGAGCGAGGAGCCAAACGAATTCTTCTCCCCCTGCCCTCAAGTTGCTGCATTTCTTATTCTTGCTTAATAAGCAGGCAGCCGACAGCTGTTGGCAAAGCTTGAAAATAGCATAAGAGTGTAGCGTGTCAGAAAGCGCTCCGTGCCTCTTTTGGTAAGCAGTGCAGGAGCGGCTCCGTAGGTAGGTTATCTATAGGCCGGCTTCGGCCAAGGAGCGTTGCGTGTCCCAGCCATAAATAGCACCGGCAAGCCACTTCTTTGGGGGGTGGAAATGTTGGTTTTACTCCAGTGCGAAAAGATAACACCAGCGTCTGCTACGCAGGAGAACTGCATCAGCCTGCCCAGTCTTTGACGCCAGCTCCTGGAAGTCTTCTGTGCGTGCTTGAATTACCCCCATGCTGCCTGCTGGAGTCTAATCAGCAAGCAGCGTTAACGAGATGGCTGTCCTGAGACCGATGTGTACGGTTTCAGTGATTTGGAAGCCATAATATAAAAGTTACACATCCTTGAGCAGAAGCAGAAGCACCGAGTTAATAGTCCTTGGCTATTTAACTCCCAGGCAACGGTCATCTGTGGTCGAGACCTTCAGGATCGACTGTGGTTCAGCATCGCTGAGGGTGCACGAATGTTTCCCCAGCAGGAAATTTTGCTGACATTTGGAGGGTAGCAAAGCCCCAGACATTGCCATCTGTCCTTCCCTCGGCCGGTCACAGCGCAATCTCTGTCCTTATCCAGCACGGGCCGGGACGTGAGGAGGTGTGATGCCCCCACGCAGCAGCCATGCTAGCCAGGACCCAGGGCACATGCTGTCCCCACACAACGGAGAGCTTTGCTGGTCCACCTCATCCATGGTCAGCAGCCTGAGGTGTGAAAAGCAGTCGGGGCCGTTTCTCCATGAGATGGTGCACGGGAAGGCTTGGCTGTGGTTCTCCTTGGTGGCCGGGATGCTGTGCCTACCAGCCACACCGGAGAGCAGAAACCAACCTCGCTTGGCTGCAGCATCTCAGCCCAAAACAAACTGTGAAAGATGTTTTCTTTGCTGAGCGCTTTTTTCCCCGGCCCTTTCTCCCTGTGGGTCTGTCCACAAACACAGTCCCACTAGAAGACGTGTTTCGGCCAAGCTTCCTAAGGAAGCAACGCACGTGCAAAGCTGTCAGCTTCAGCCATCCCCCCAGTCACTTTTGAATGTGTTGGCCAGCATCGAGCAGATTTAACAGAGCAACAACGACTAGAAAGGCCTTATCTTCTTGTAAGCCCTGTGAAATGAGGCAGCTGGGTGCAGGGCAGGGATTTAGCTATTGCTCCTCCACAAGGCAAGCAATGTACCTGGAGGAGCAGTGCTCCAGAAGGAAAACAAGGTCTCCAGAGGAGCACTGCTCCTCCAGACTCTGCGAGGTATCGATGAACACGGTGGGACCCACCTGGAGCTCCCCAGGTGTAGGAAGTCAGGCTTTTTGGCTCTGCTGCTCATGAAGTCTTTGGTTTGACTTGAACATTTTCTCCTCTTTTTCCCCCGAGAGAACAGTGGGCTGCAGTCCTGCTGAGGAATGGGCTGGAGAAACGAGCTGCCATGTCAACATTCAGGTTGGGATTCTGTAAGGCTGCGCCTGTTGAGTGGGGCAGAAGTAATACATTTGAACCTGCCAATTAATGAATTTGCTTTTCAAACAAGACTTAAACCCAGGTAACTTTTTCTGTCCTGACCGTGCTGGTCCTTTGCATGACGGGAGAAGTACAACGCTCGTGTGGGTACGGCGCTAGGACTCTCCCTCGCTGTAAAGGCTCCCTGTTAGTTTAAAAATTTTAAACCCCCTTTTTTAATGTTATGAATTGAAATGTTGTCTCATGGCCAGAAGCGCCTGAAAACTGTGAATTATATTCGGCAGGCAACATTGTCATTTGGACTTTTGACCTGTGTGGCTAATTGTCGGGCCTCGTTACTGCAAACGCCAACGTGCAAGCCGGCGGTGCGTGCCAAAGTGTGTGACGGTCCCGTGAAGAGCCCGGGCTTCCTGTCATGCACCTGCAACTCCTGTTTCTTGGTGAGCAGAATGAGTAAGTCTGGTTGTTGGTGATCGTATCCACATGACGATCAATTTCCCAATTGATATTAAAATGCTTTGAATCTGTTTTGTGTGTGTTTAATTCACGGTGTGACCCAAAACCTATTATGCCATGTCTGCACTGGGAAAATTTTGGAGTACGGAATGTACATCAGCTCACAGTATGGCACAGGGGGGTTGGATACGCACAACGCTTGCAAAAGCAGCAAAAGAGAAATGCTCTGGTGGCTTCCCTTGGAGTGAAAAATCCCAGGCCCCAAAGACAGGCGACTGAGAAGGCCGTTCCTGTGAAAAAATGCCCTCTTATAAACAAGAAGCCGTGCGTGCCATCTGGCAAGCAGCGCTCCAGCACTCCAAGTGAGAAACATTTGTATTTTGTTCGTAAAATGTATGTGATGCAACGTAGCCTCGGTGTGTGTGATGGGACAGGAGGCTGAAACGGGTTCAAGGCTTTTCCTGAAAACATCTGCCATGTAAATACAATGAGTTTTAACCGTGTGTTGCTTGGCATTTGATTAATCCCAAAAGCAAAAGGTTTGCTTAAGGAAAATATTTTGTTCTGACGATATAATTTATGGTGATGACTTATCAATATCCCGAGAACAGGCTGAGGTTCTTGTGCGAGCGATGCGGTGCGGTGCTTCCATCCCCCGCAGATTTCGCAGTGGTACTGCAGGAGGGGCTTCCTCAAAGGTCTCGTGAAAGCAGAAGAGAGGTGGCTGCGGTACTGCGGGGAAAGCCAACGAAGAATAATAAACGCAGCCCAAATAATTTTCAGCTAATCTAGAAGAAACTAAACTGTGGACTTACTTTGCAAAACCAGTCGGTTTGTGGAGTCTCCAGTTTATGAGCAACGCACGTTCAAGAACCGGGCAAGTGTAATGAAATGATTTTCTAAAGCAATTATTTAAAGAGGTTTAACTTCTTGGAGTAGGCAAGGCAAATATTAGAAGTGTCATCCTCGCTGAGGATAAACTTAATTAGAAGAACAGGTACCAAAAGGTTCTGACAATTTATTTAAAGATATAAACTGTGAGCATAAGAAATAGCATTTTAGAAGAACCTGTCAAATCGGTGCCAGTTCAATATGTTTTAATCTCTCAATATAATTCCCACTGGCTATAACGAGAATTATGACGGGTAATTAATACTGCAAATATTCACCATCTTTACTTGATATTGTCTTCTAATTGTGTGTATCTGCTAATTAGATGAGTATAAATGTTAATGGAAGAAGGAAATTTTATTACACGTCTAAGATCAAGGTAAATCTACAAGGTTTTGAAACAGTAACTTTTATTGGTTATAGCAGCAAATCTCTTAAATCGCTGTTACTGAAGTTGCCATCGACGACACACATTTATCTCAGTGTCATGCTTTAAAAAGCAATCTAATGCTAGCGAGAAGTGGGGGATTCACCGTTTTTGAACGCGAAACCGCTCTGTATCTTCAGCAGAGCAACGTGTCCCTGCGTTAACTCCATCTCTCGACGGAAGGACTGTGTCCGCGCTGGCGCCTGCCCAGCCTCCGTGCGTGCGGTGCTTCGGGTACTCACGGCAACGATCTTCCCCACCACCACGTAAGAACGATTTCGCTTTCAAATCGAACGCGGTGGCACTATCCCCTTTCTAACCCGACGGGGTGTTTCTCCCTGGATCCGGCAGCGGGTCCGGTGACGGCCGTGGCCGGGGACAAACGCTGCGGAGGCTGAGCGCCGCGCTGGCTCCCACCGCTGCCGGCGAAGGCCTGGGCCGGGAAACCCAAACTGCCTCTCTGGGACTCCACGCTCTTCAGGGCTTTTTAAACCTATTTTTATAAGGCAACAAGATGGAGAAGAAGGACAGAGTGAGCTGCTCAGCAATTTCATGTATTTGTGCGTTTACCTGGATACACGAATGCTTAAATTCATGGCTGGGTCATGCTTTCACTCAGGCCCCTCAGTATGCTCTTGAAGTGTTTTAACAGCTAATTAAAAACTGTAACTTTGTTGCAGCCAGCCTGCGTTATTTAATCCTTAAATAAGCTCGAAGTATACCCCGGTGGTTTGTTGCACTTGGGAAAATTTACACTTGTCGGAATTTGTTAAAATAATAATAATAAAAAAAAAGTCTATGGGGTTTTTTTTTTCCCCCTTTTTTTTTTTTTTTTCTCTCAGTGTATCCTTGAGACGAGCTGTTTCTCCCCCGAAGGAGAGCTGGTGCAGAGCAGGCCGGGTCCCCCCCCCGCCTTCCCCCTCGGCC
>NW_009648149.1:1931567-1935984 GCF_000708025.1 Charadrius vociferus
CCCCTGGGGCAGGTTGCCCCGAGAAGCTGTGGCTGCCCCATCCCTGGAGGGGTTCAAGGCCAGGTTGGACGGGGCTTGGAGCAACCTGGGCTGGGGGGAGGTGGCCCTGCCCATGGCCCCCAGGCCCAGGGCGAAGGGGGTGGAACTCGATGGTCTTTAATATCCCTTACAACCCAAACCATTCTGTGAGTCTGTGTAAGGAATCACATATGTATTTTAGTTATAGGCTGTGTGAGTTCTCAGCCGTGTTTGTGTAAACCCATAAGACATCCTGCACGGGAAACTTTGTTAAAAAAAAAAAGAAATCAAAGTATAGATAGGTGAAATAAATACGCTCTGGGCAAATTAATTAGCAGGACACAGGCCTGCACGAAGAGGGGTAGATGTTGTGCACACACGTCCTTCTGTGGCGGGCAGCTGTGCCGCACACAAACTTCAGCACGCGTCAAATTGGTCAGAACTCTGATTAAATTGGAATCCTTGAAATGCATGTAAGTGTGGTGACAGCATTTGACGTGGGGGTGAGGAAATCGCTTGCCAACTGCAGTTTAACTCCAAACCATCTTTTCAGAAGCGCGGCCAGTTCAGACGAGCACAGTGCTACATGAAAGCTTCTTAATACTCAAGCATTTACTGCAGCGTGTGTTGCAAAATGATCCTCCACCACGTTTAAGGCGCTTTAAGAAAGAAAATGTTTTAATAGAAAAGTTGTTTTAGAAAGTAGGCATTCTAAATGTTATTTCAAAACACCTTGTGAAAAGCAGAAGTTAGGTACTGTGTTATACTCTTTGCTTATGGAGCTTTTGTACTTTTAACTCTTGAGATTATTTTTTTTCCCCCTGGGAGGAATGCAATAATTTGTCCCGAGTGGCAAATTTACTAAGCTCAGTGTCCTCTGGAAATTTTAGTCAGACACAGAATTATGGTGTTGTCCCTCAGGAGGTGAACCTGAACCGTGGGCAGTGAGTGTCTTTGGCCAACGCAAGAGAACGCAGAGGGGTTTTGGTAGGGTTAACAGTCCGTGTTTACCTCCCGGTTTTCACATTCGTTTTCAAGAACAAGCACTACGTTGCTATGAAAAAAAAGTATTTTGTTTCTTATTATAGTAGTGAAACAGAGAAAGGTAGGGCTGCTTTTGTGGTAGTGTGTATGGAGCTCTGTAGTAAACAAGGTCACTTTCCAGTTTGAAAATGTGGGGGGTTTTGTGGGGGACAGTAGTTTCTAACATTTATATAGGTATTTGATGCCATGATAGCGATGGGGTTTGTTTCCTGTGTGAATGTATTGCAGTTCAAAACTATTCCACTACTATGTAAAAGTGCAGATCATTTGACTAGTGAATTTCCAGTTCAAAGCTTTGTGATACTAAGGAAAAGAAATAACTTGAATTTTTGGTTAGGCTTCCCCAGGAACCAGGTTTTTCTGAGCGCAGGGTGTTGGACTTGAAATTCAAAGGACGTGGATTATTCATTCCAGTTCTGCAGCATACCTCCTATGTGACACCGGCCTGTTCGCTTGCCTTGCTGAGCTTTACCTCTTAAAACGAAATGATCGTCCTTAGTTTGAGAGCCCTTTTCAAAGTAAATGTTTAGTGAGTTTAACCCCTGCGTTTCCTCAGGGAGTGAGGATTATTTAGCAAGCAATGTATGTCATGCAAACTTTATGTTAAGTACAGCTTGGAAGGTAAGGAAGACATTGTTCGTTTGGGTGTGTTGGCTTGGATATCATTACAACTGTAGCTTCTTTAGCCCCACCCAAATATGACATTGCTTATTAGGCAGGAACTTATTTCTTAAAAAAAAAAAAATAATTAAAAATTGGCACCTTTTAATTTAAAAGTTAATTCACAATTCTTAAGCCAGCCTTGGTGATTTGATTTTTCCCTAAACATTTTGGCAAGAAAGAGTATAACAAAGGAGTAATAATGTTTGTCCAGATCTTTCCAAAGAAGAGTAAACAGACCTTTCAGAGGAGTGGGGAAAAAAACCCCTGTATTTAAGATCCTTCAGATACTTTAGTGAAGAATATAATCCCATGGGGAGTTAGTATTTAAAAAAACAACTTTTGGAAGGCATAGAGAGGGAGGGGAGGAGGCTAGCCAGCTCACTGGCATAGTGTATTCTTAAGCTATTTTAAGTAAGTGTGCAATGAGGTGAGTCTTTGTCAGGGAGCGTATATTGGACTGGGAGAATTGGTGTGGATGAACACACCGTTTAGTCACTGACCAGTACGAACTGTCCTGGGCTGCCTGCTCATCGGGATGCAGGTGACACCTATCTGGGTGAGGGTGGCCCTGTCCTGGGTTGTGCTAGTGGCCAAAAAACCTTTCCAAGGAGAGCGCAGTGAGTGGGATGAAGGAGGGTGGCTGTCATAGGGACTTGGATCCAGCGTGGTGATGCTGACTTTGTTTTGGTGCGCGTTAAAATAAAAACCACTTGTTTTACCTGAAAAGCACCTTTCGGAGGGGGGGAAAAAAAAAAATCATCCTGCTTACCTTGATCCTCCTTTGAAAGTTCACCCTGTCATTTTAACACTATTACTAATGCGTTGTGTGCTCTGACAGGTTTTGTTTCCTACAATATTTTAAGAGTGTACACTTGTACAAAATATAATTTGATTGAAATGCTGCGTAAAAAAGTGAATAAGAATAGCCAAGTGATCTACAGTGACTTTTTTGCAAAGGTATTGTTTCTCAGATTGTCACAAGGCTGCAAGAAAAGCTTCAATTTCAGCTTACCTTCCATATTGCTTTACGGTGTTAGAGTCGGTATCTCTCCCAGAGCAGCTCCACGTTCCGTTGATGTGTTTTGCCTAATGTTTCAGGGATAAGACGTATCGGCAGGAGGCCTGATCAGCAGCAGCAGCAGCAACAGCAGGGTGAAGGCAAGCCTATTGACAGGAGACCGGAGAGACGACCTCCTCGTGAGCGCCGCTTTGATAAACCTGCTGATGAGAAAGGCGAAGGAGGAGAATTTTCTGTTGATAAGTAAGAATTTTGTCTTGCCTGACAACTTTTCCTAGTTTTATAGGAGGGGGCTGTCCTGCCTGTCATAAAAAGAGCACATGTCGTGCAGAATATAATGCTTTTCTTTCCTTTTCCATGATTTTGTTTGACTCAAGTTATACACCAGGAGTGATCTAACATGAACAGTCCCATTGGTTTAACTGAAAATATGGTTTAAATCGGTCAGATATCCACCATATCTCTCTAAATCTACAGCAGGTAGCTCAGGAAAGGGACTCAAGCGTAGCCGTTCCCTGCGGGATGAGGTTTGTTTGCTCTTGTAGGTGTTTCTTAAATCTGTACACCTGACTTGCAGCCAATAAAAGTTTGTTCATGTAGGTGTTTGCACCTTGGCTGCAGTGACTGCAAATCTGGAAGGGGTGAAGCCATCTTACGTCTAGGCAAGATCTAATGTGTCTTGAGTGTCGTGAGAGATCCAGAATTCAAGTCTTCTGAAAGTCATGTTCAAATATTAAAATTTTAGTAGCCAAAGTTAAAATCCTTTTTTTTTTTTAAGTTGGATGACTGTGAGATAAATTGGAATTGTAGTATCAGCTAGTTGTAACAATGCAAGCGCTAAATTTTGGAATTTAGTGTCAGAAGATGCAAACAAAGAGTAATCCTTCTGAGCGTTTGTTTCCAGATTCTCAAATGCGGGCATTAGGTATGTGGGGGTTTTCAGTGTAATAATTTATCGTTGAAATTAGAACCTCAGCACAGTTACAAACAGTAATTGTCAAAGGAGAAGTAAATAAAATTCTCCAAAGAGAAAAAGAAAACCTTGAAAACCATGCTGTAAATTTTTGGAGGTGAAATAGTCAAGTTTGACTGTTCCATGCTAGACCCATTCTTGACCGACCTATGCGTGGACGTGGTGGACTCGGAAGAGGCCGTGGACGCGGCCGTGGAATGGGCAGAGGAGATGGGTTTGACTCTCGTGGCAAACGTGAATTTGACAGACACAGTGGCAGCGATAGATCGTAAGTCTTTAACTTTTTCTATTGTTTCTTGGCTATTCTTTACGATTAATACTTGTTTTAAAATTTGCTTTTGAATTTCTGTATCTGGTCACTATAATGTTAACTCAGTTTTGTTAGTTCTGTTTCACATTCACATTTCAGCGGCCTAAAGCATGAGGACAAGCGTGGTGGCAGTGGATCACACAACTGGGGAACCGTCAAAGACGAACTAACGTTAGTAATCTGTAATTGCTCAGAAAATTATGATTAGCAGAATGTTAATAAATCCTTATTCTTACGGCTTGCAAAGTGTAAAGATTTAGCTGCCTTTTTTGCCTTTGATTTTTGATAATTTTTGCTACGCTTAAAGCAGCCTTTGCAGCATTTAGAAAATTAGTGATTTCTTGTAGCATAAGAGGTGACTGTTAAAACCAGAATTTTGGGGAAGATTTGA
>NW_009648149.1:1936007-1954673 GCF_000708025.1 Charadrius vociferus
GGTCTTGTGCTGGTTTTTGAACATTTCTTTTACTAAAAATCAATTTAATTTTAAACAATTTTGATCGGGTCAAGCATGCTTTTTTAAAAGTTACATTTAAAAATGGTATTTTTAATACCCAAATCCATTTGGGGTCAAGGTACAGCAGGAGTCTTTCAGAATGGGGACTGGTGAACCTTGGGGGAAAACCACGAGGAAGGTGGAAAGCGTAGACTTTAAAGGCACAGTTTTACTAAAAATCAATTTAATTTTAAACAATTTTGATCGGGTCAAGCATGCTTTTTTAAAAGTTACATTTAAAAATGGTATTTTTAATACCCAAATCCATTTGGGGTCAAGGTACAGCAGGAGTCTTTCAGAATGGGGACTGGTGAACCTTGGGGGAAAACCACGAGGAAGGTGGAAAGCGTAGACTTTAAAGGCACAGGGAGCACCAATGCTTAATGAAATAGTTCTGTTTAAAGAAGAGTGGGTTGTGGAAATCCACTATAGAACTTAGTCATTGATCTTGTGTAGCTTTTAATCGGGATGAACTTCTAAAAAACAAAACTCCAAACGTTATGTAATTGCAGTGAGTTGGATCAGTCGGCTGTGACTGAGGAAACGCCGGAGGGAGAGGAACATCCGCCTGCTGATTCTGAAAATAAGTGAGTACCATCCCTCTTAATGTTCTTTGCTTCGAAGGTAGCCTTACTTTGCCTTTAACCTCTGATATTGATTCCTACTTCAAACTCGGATGATATTTTCTTCATTAGGTATGAAATTATCCCCAATGCTGCTGACAGACTATCTCTTTAAAAACTGCGTGATGTCTAAAAATTGTCTTGAAACTGTTCATTAGTGTCATGTAGGCTCTTAGGTCACTTTCAGATTTAGTTATTAATAATCAGTTCTAATACGCTTAGGGTCTCGGGATTGCAACTCGTAAGTACAAATCCAAAAGCATCTGTGCTCATAACTAGGTAGAACCCACCAAGCAATAGGGACAAAATGTTCTTCTGCCAGTGGAAGGCAAATTTCCTTATATTTACTTTTGAAAAACAACTGTTGAGACTGTGTGACTAGGCTGTAGAGGAAAGGTTGTATCTCTCTCATTCTCCAGCTTCTGTGTATGCAGGCAGTTTCCAAAGAAGCTGTCTTTACTGCTTCTCATTTCACTTGGACACTGCTACAGAAGAAACCAGCGGCTGGATAAATGAAATAGAGTAACTAGAGAAGCAGAATGAGCAAGTAGTGATAATCACAGTTGATGTAAAAACGGGATACAAACTTTTATGGTAGCGTAGTGCGATAATATGTTGTATTTTAAGGAGACATATGCTTTATGGTGGATTCAAAAGAAAATGGCAAACAGATAAGATAGCGTTTTGACATACCTGTTTGCACGAGATTTCTAGCTTTATTTCACTAGATTTTCTAGCTTTATTTCCTCATTATAACTTTGGTTAGTGGTAAAGAGGGTACAAGTACTGGGTAGACAACAAGAAAGGGATTTAGTTTAACTAAAAAAAGACTAAATGCTGTTACTTCTGCAAGGTTGTGGTGGTCTGAGGTTAAGGTCATCTTGTTTACAGAAGCAGTGTGAGAATTAGGGGAATTACAGCTTGAGCATTGGTCAGAAAATGCAAGCAAGCTAGTCCTTAGAAAAATTATATGTATTGGAAGTCTGGATATATTAAATCTGCTGTGTCTGCACTATTTCCTGGGCCTTTATTAGTAGCAGTGTCCTAGTGCTTGACCAGATACTGACCCATCCATGTGCAGATCAGTTATCTGCAAAATTCTGAGGACTATTCGCTTTTTTTTTCCTTCTTCCTCAAATCTGGAGAAAATGTGTTATGTTTGAAACTGAGAAGAATACACACCTGTTGTAATCTGCCAGTTATATTACAGAAAAGCATCTTTATGTTAGTTTTCAGGTTGGCTTGTTTGGAGTGGATCTCTAACCTAAATGTTTCAGCAGAACTGTAAGATGTTTTACTGCAGTAAAATGTGCAGAATACCAAGGGGTAATATCTTTGCCTTGAACAACAACAGCAAAAAAATGCTCCTAACTGTATACCATGTCAAAAATCATTCTGACGATTATACAGAATTTTCTGATGATTTCTACAGAATAAGAAAAAATTGAAATACGATAATTTTGACATAAAACCTCTGCATTATTACATCAAAATTAATGGCTACAAATTGAAGACCTTTTCTCTTAAGTTGAGTCTTTCATGATCTTTTTGCTGGACATACATGGCATTGTTTTTCTATAAATCGGAAATTTAGTTGCGTAAACACACTGAAGAATGACTAGAGGATTGACTGCCTGTGTAGCTGGAACATGATCTGTTATTGAGCATAGTGGTTGTGCGTTTTACTTAAAAATAGCTCTTTGGCAGAAGGTAGAGGCAATGAGGTGATATATCACACAAGTAACTCAGTTGTATGCTGTTGTTTTTTCAAGTTAGCCAAAAGTAAAAATTGTTGCAGTTAGCTGGGAAGTTTATGATCTTTGGTTCAATAAAGGAAGCGGACTACCCAAAGCTGATTAAATTCTCTTTTTTTAAAAAACTAACAAGCTTGAAAATTGTGGTAAGAACAAGCTGTCTCTCACTGCCTTAAATTGAACCTCTGGGGGAGAGGTATCTCAAAAAGAGAGGGGGGGGGGAAGCTCCAAACAAGTCCATTGCAGAAGTTAGGCTTTCGTAGTAGTATTCTCCACGTTAGTGACAATTTTCTTTATACGGCGTTGAGTCAGTGTTAATTTTAACGTTTTGCTGTGCTCACCGTTTAGTTGCTTAAAGGTGTCTGGCTGTGATTTTTTTTTTAAATATTTTTGGCACTCTGGCTAAGGGAGATGAGTTTTCATGTGTGCTTTCTGAGTGGTGGAAGTGAGGGCTTTTTATACACCCCTCTTACCTGTTAAATAGTTGACAAACTTTTTTATAATCTGGTGCCAATTAACAACTGATTCTGAATTTATTATATCTAGAATGTGAGTTCTAAGTCACGATCATAATATCCATGTATTTACCACAGAGAGAATGAGGTTGAAGAAGTTAAGGAAGAAGGTCCTAAGGAAATGACCCTGGACGAGTGGAAAGCTATTCAAAGTAAGGATCGTGCAAAAGTTGAGTTCAACATCCGTAAACCAAATGAGGGTGCTGATGGGCAGTGGAAAAAAGGATTTGTTCTTCACAAGTCAAAGAGCGAGGAGGTAAAGTGCTTTTCAATACTTGCTAGTATCCGGATTGTGTAGGTTTTTCTATTGATACGCACTTCTTCGAGGGGGAGCTCCAGTCTTTGATACGCTGACCTGTAGCTAAAAGTTTATAAAGTGGGAACAACATTTCTCTTCATAAAACTGAAGTTACACAGTAGCATAAGTAACCAGTCTTACTCTGGTTAGTTCTAGCAGTTGATCTGTATCGTTAGGTTGGTGTAAACTGAGATACAATCTAGAGACGAGACTAGAATACTGCTGCAACTGGGCGGGTAACTTTGTAAGGGCTGTCTCTTGGTGAGCATTGTAGAAAAAAAATATCAATATCAAATTTATTTCTTTGCTTTTTTTTATTTTAAAGAAAGCTTTTGTTATTTAGCATCTCTGTTAGTCTTATGCAGTACACAGATGTATGGCGCTTGCTAAATGTGAACTGAGATTGAAGAAATGCTGGTCATGCCTCAGACGCCTTAATACCCAAACTGTATCTTAAGTTTGTAACATAGGTATCTTCTCACTTTGTAATACTGTATAGACAACTGTCCTTGAAGCTCTGGAGAAATCAGGTGAAATACATTTGTATTTTTCACGAAGTTGCTGTAGATTGCTGTAATTGTTATATTAAAATTGCAGTTTCTCAAGCATACTCATTTCAGTCACTGCAAAATTGTAATTATTCTGTTCCAAGATAGTGAGAGTGGAAAGGAGAGACGTTCTCTTCCACTTCAGAAGGGAGGAGAGTGCTGAGAGCTCTGTTTTCTAATGCAGGGCTGCATTAATCTTTGGTTTTAATCTTTGTTTTTACCGCTGTGTAAGAGCTTCAGTGGCCTGCTTTAAGATATGGGTGGCCTACAACTTTGTATATACCAGATGGTTCTTGACTGCCTTTGAAGTACCTAGATAACATGTAATACTCTGTTTGGTCTTTTAATATGTAATTCTGCTGTTTCACACCTTGTTAGTGTTTTCTTGTAAGCTGGGGTCATCATACAGATGGGGAGGCACTATTCAGTACTTTCTGATGAAAACTCTGTGTCTTGTCTTACTGGGCTCCGAACAAGCTTGACTTCAGTCATCCTATTTTCTTTTCTTGCTCTGCAAAGTAGTTCAGTTTTTTAAATGATCGTGTATCTTTTTGTTTACCTTAAGCTGTTCAGTGTTTGACATCTTCATTAAATACTGCTTTCTCTGGCTTGTGTAGAAAAGGGAAATCGGGTCAAACTTGCTGTATATTAGAGTGTGTTTAAACAGAACTACTGATGTACTTTACGAAGATTTACCTCACCTGTAGTCCTGCAAGTGTGTCAAGAATTACCCCCCAGCCCCAATCTCTCCAAAGCAGATTTATTTGACATTTAGTCAGCTGACGACAGTCTTTTTTAACATATCTGCAGGTATACTAAGATGGTGGTACTCTTGCGTAATTTAGAAGCTAGAAAGATCCATACTGTATTTTCTAGTCGAAAAATGAATCGATAGTTAACTCAGGAAAAAAAAAAAACCCAAAACAAAACGAAAAACCATGAGAATAACTAATCAAATTACTCTTATGGCAGAACTGGCATAATTAGTAGACTGTTCTATTTGAGAGGTGTATTCGGTTAACTTCTCTTAAAAGAAATGAGTCAGATATTTTTAACTCTATCACATAAGAAGCTAACAGGTCCTGGCTGTATAAGCACAGAAGTGAGATATTAACAAAATTGCCTTTAGATGTAGATGCTTTTAGCCTACTTTTATTGTATGTCCAGCAGATGTCTCTCCCCATTTCGCTTATTCGTTGCTCACTGATCTCTTGGGAAGCAGCATGAGGTTTCTTGCTGAGCGTTACGGCACAATAGCTCTATAATAGAGCTGTTAGGAAAGCCTCCACTGCGGTTCCTTTGTGAGCAGGTTTAGAAGGTGGAATATTTAGAATTCATGAACAAAACCTCCTGATCACCTGCAGTTCTTTATCGGAATGATTGTTCATATTTATGAATCGTGAAATTAAGGTTGTTATAAGGTTTCTGTGATTCTTATTGATGAGAAGGGAGTTGATGTGTGGAAGTGACTTGGTTTATAGGTAAATTCTGGGTTTCAGCCCCAAATCTTCTGTACTCTTACAGCTGAAAAATCACAATGTGTCCTGGTAGATTTTCTCAGAAATTTGGATTGAAGTGTTGTGATGGGCACCCTCATTCCTGTAGTTTGAGAGCTACTGGGAGAATGTCTTAGGAGTCTGGGGGGGGAAAAGGAGTATGAGGATCTAGTACTGTTCATCTGCCTTAGTCTTATGAAAGAGCTCTCCTCCTCCTCCTGCTCTTCACTGGGGGGGTGAAACGCTTGACCCGATCTGAGGTCTTTCCTTTCTTTCACATTTGCTATGCAATTACTAGAAAGTGATACTTTGTATAAAATGAACTCTTAATAGGGTCTCAGATTCTTGCTGGTTTAATATGAAATGCACGGGTATTGGCAGCCCTAGTCTGATGAGATTTCTTTCCAGGAGATTGGGTTATGCCATAAAGTAGAGATCCTCTTTTTTCCTTCTCTGCAGCTGGTTTGGTGGCTTGAGTCTTTTAAGTTCTGCTGGTGCAGCTGAACAAAAAATGGGAAGCAGTTGTGTTTTGGAGAGATCTTAAAATTTGTTCTAGGAGTTGGATGAGAGTCTCCTGGAAAGACTGATACACTAGTAGATCAGTTCCTACTCCATGTATCTGCTGCGCTATGTCATGCCCCTTTCCTGCGCCTTCAAACTTTTCTGCTAATCTAATCGCTGCCTTAGAGGAGGTTGCAATGGGAGACTGAGAAATATGTTTCGGAAAATAATAGTTCATCTTCTCAAAATTTGGAGGAATGACTCTTGAATCGAGGCTGTGCAGAAACCTTTTCTCATTAACAATAATTTTAAACATCCCACCCTCTTACCTGTCTAGTTCTGTACGCAGTGTGCCTGATGCGTTGCGGCGCTAGAGATCAGCCTGCATGCGTGGTCTCTACGAGAGCTTCCAGCAGCTTGCGTTAAAGTTTGTTGGTATCGATCTGAGATTTCTCTTGTCTCCACGCCTGTGGTGTAGTCCATCCTCTAGTCTTTCTGGATGCTTGCACCAGCTGTTGGTCTCATCCTTTTGCTGCTTCGTGTGCTCAGTGACATCTGTACCCGGCAAGTTCATGTGACCTTATTACCTGTTGTTTCTGTATGTAGTTGAGTCTCATTTCTTCCTTTTGTTTTCTCCCTTTGTTCCTTTTGTCACTTTGGCGTGGACACGCAACTTTCATCAGACAAAGGCGATGACAGAAATGCAGGGGAGTCTGCTGGAGTCAAATGAGGTACTGATCCTTTATATCTAACTGGCAATACCTGTGTTTTGATATGAGCCCCTTCTGAAATGAAGGTCTGGATATTAAGAAGTCACAAAAATAGAGAATACAAGTAGATGCGATCTGGAGCTCTTCTGTCCATGCCTGTTGTCTAACTTTGCACCATATA
Source organism: Charadrius vociferus (assembly GCF_000708025.1). NCBI lineage: Eukaryota > Metazoa > Chordata > Aves > Charadriiformes > Charadriidae > Charadrius > Charadrius vociferus. The sequence goes on from NW_009648149.1 coordinate 1,942,694, forward strand.
GGACCCTTCATAATTAGTACCCTTGCTTCTAATTGAGCTGAATTCAAACCTTATCATAATTGCTTCTATCATGAGTCTTTTTTTTTTTTCGTTGTTGCTGTTGTTTTTCCATGTCTCACTGTCTGCTTTGGCCCCCTTTCCGTTAGTAGCTTATTCTTAATTTTTGACAGCCTTCCCCAAGACCCAGCAGTGCAGCAATGCCTTCAAGAAGCTATCAGTTATTAGATTAGAGCGCTGTTGGGAGTTGCCAATACAGATAAATTAAATGCTTCCGAAGATTATTCTGAAAAACCAGTTTGTACGATGTGTCTTTGACTGTTGTCACCTAAGTGATAGAAGAGGACGAGGAGAACATGCGAAGTCTTTTATTGGTGTTTTAAATTAGCTTTAGTTACTTTGGATAAAGAAATCATCAGGTTACATACATAACTTGCTATTTGTTGAGTTTAGTGGTTAAACCAAAGTTAAGTTATGAAAACAACAATGTTTTTGGTAGACTTCAGTGTTTCTTTTTTAAGCAGTAGAAGGAAACACACACAATTCCACTGATGCTACCCCTCAAAAAATAAAATGTCATATAACTACCAATAAGTGAAAATCCCATCTCAGTATCCTGCAGCGATCGAAACTGTAGATAAAGTATTAAATAGTAAGAAGGAAATTAAAACCGTAACAAAAGGTATTGTGTACTGTTTTACAAATTGCCGGCGTACTTATGTACGAGTAATGTCAGGCTGAGATGTGGAATGAGTTTTCTCTGAAAGACAACTGCTTAGGCTGTCTTCCTAAGTTTGGGAAAGAGATCTCTGAGGGAAGGGTGTACAATTGAAATGCATAAAATCAAGAGCGGGAGCGGGGGCCGGCTGTTAGGTGGAATACATCCCAGTGAAATATGTTTGAAACAAAGCGGCGTGGAGGGATATTTCTCATTTTGCCTAATTAAATTGCAGTGCCCTCCACTGCAGGATGTTGCGGAGGCCGAACATGGAGCTGGGCAGGGCGAGGGGTAATTAGATTGGTGGGGGAGAAGGCTCTTTATGGCTCTGTACACTCTGGTGCTCGTGACTGACTCAAGGAATCCCTGAAAGCAGCTTTCAGCCTTTTGACTGCAGCCTTACGAAGGGTCCACAGACGGTAATTAAAGGGTATAGGGCTTAATTGCACAATATGTTGCCTTTGAAAGTTGGGCATGTTGTGTAATTACGCCACAAGAAAAGTAAGTTATAGTCGGTAGGCTTAAGCTGGCACATGGCGCTTCTGTAGGAGGAAAAACAAGCAAACTGAAAATCGCTGTGCCAGAAGTTTAGGGGCTTATAGGAAAAGAAAGCATTGTATGTTGTTGCATTTCCAAAACATGATGATTGGGCCTGGCAAGAGGCAGAGTGCTGGACTAGCTAAACCCTTGGTCTGATGCAGTGGGGTCGGTTTTACATTCTGTGTATCGTCATAGGTGCTGAACATTGACTTACTGCCTGGAAAAATTAGTTGTGCTAAACAGGAAAAACAGTTTGAAAACGCTTGGGGCTTTTTGTGTTCAGTTTGTAGTAACTCGGAACTACTCAAATGTGCTGAATAGTAGCGTTTATGGTGCTAGGTGTAACTCTTCGGTGCATCGCTTGCTCGTCGAGGCTCCAGTTTCTCACTGTGAATGCACTGGGAACCAACCAGCTGTAAGAGAATGTTGTACCGTGGTAGAGGTGGGGAGAGTCATATTTTTCACCGTAATTGGTGAGACTGGTTCTCTGTTTTAGCATTAATGTTTTGGCTACTTCAGTTACATTCTATTTGAACTGTTTATGCCTCGTTGGATGTTTGTTATGGCTAGTACAAATCAATAAGGGATTCTTACCATCTCCCTTGTTTTAAATATTTATACAGGGTTAAACAAATGAGAAAGTGTAAAGTACTCATTGAGCAAAATAAAGATGGGTTACCAAGTAAGTATTTGAAAAAGAATGAAATGAATCGATAGACCCTGAAGATTTCTCAGGATACAAAGTGAGAAGAGAAATGCTAGAAAATGAGGTTCTGTATGGGCTTGGCGATAGTTTGATCTCAGATAAGCCCAAACGTGTTCCTCTGAAGGAACTCCAGAGCTTCCCCTGAATTATCTTGGAAATGCAAAATACCTTTGTTTGCTCAAGCGCTTATTTGATTACCTGTATGTGGTTTTTGTCATGTGCACAAGTGGTATAACTTGATTCCTAACAATTCCTGCACTATCCTTTAACTTGAATCAATCAAGGTAATCAGTCATCAATTTGGGAGCGCGTTTGGAGGTGAACACGCATGCTGTGGTGGTAAGAGCGCGACTACAGATGGAAAAAGTTCCGTCGGTGATTTTTCTTACTCATGGAGAAACACTCATTTCAGGCTCACGCTGAGGACTCGGTAATGGATCATCACTTCCGCAAGCCGGCAAATGATATTACATCCCAGCTGGAGATCAACTTTGGAGACCTCGGCCGCCCCGGACGCGGTGGCAGAGGGGGACGGGGTGGCCGAGGGCGTGGTGGCAGGGCCAGCCGTGGAGGCAGAACTGACAAGGTGAGTAGCTACAGCTTTCGTCCACAGAAGAGTTTAGTTTCGGTTGTTATTAGGAGTTTCACACAGATGAGTCTTCCTTATTGCTGGAGGAGTTGCTCTGACAGCAAACACCATGTTTTAAAACCAAGTGAAGTGTCTATTCTTACAAGTTTACTTTGAACTAGGTTACTCTTAGGGCAAAAGGGTGAATGTTTTAGCAGTGTTGTTATGAAACACAAAAAAGGGAGGGTGAGGAGTAGGTTGGATTAAAAAAAAAAAGTGTCCATCTTTGTATCTAAACCTGAAAAATGACTCTTCAGTATGGACAGATCTGAATGTACTGTGAGACGCTCCTGTTTGTGCCGGAGCAGAACCGCGAGTGCTAGGGCAGTTATTTTCAGACACAATTAGGACGCTGTATCTGCATTGTGACCTGTTGGGGGTGAAAGACTGGTTTTGCGGCTGCATGTTATACCTTGAATTTGAGGAATTTAGTTTTTTCATGTGGAAATAGGATTCTTATGGGGGTGGAGGGTTTTTTATCTGCAGTAATTTTTTTTCCTCCTCTAGTCCTAAAGCCTTAAGGAAATACCCAGGAGAAGTACTGAATGGGACTGGGGAGAGAACATGTAAATTTGAAGTATCGTAGTGTAGCTACAGTAAAGATTTGATTTATTGTGGATCGCTTATTCAGCTGAAGTGCATCTAATCAAATTGTTACTCACTAGAAGATGTGTTCAGTCTGCGTGGTGGGGCTTTCTTCACATAGACCAGACTTGCTCTTTGTTGTCTCTCCTAGAACACTGACTTTGTGTTCTCTTTTACACTGGATCGCTTTAAGTTTTAGGCTTATTAGCTGGAAAACTCTGTCCTGACAGCAGTATAAGAAAAATTTAAGGAATTTAAATTAAACGGTGGTGGTGTTTGCTCTGAGTTGTTTCACTGATGTGGCATCTTGCTTCTTCAAGAATGCTGTGTCATAAAGTAGTTAAAAACTTCTCTGCGGCTTATTTGATGTTGACTTTGTTTATTTCCTTCCAGTTGGTTAAGGAGTTTGACGTGATCCACACACCCAACCAGGTTGGTGATCTCTGCTGGCGCTTGCCTTACCTGTCACCAAAGCCCTCCTGTTGCAGGGACTGTAACTCCCCTCCTGCAGCGGATTGGCTTTTTTTTTTTTTGGCTTGCTTTCTGCTTTTCTGTAACGAGCAACCACAGATACTACTGCTATGGGCTTAATACCCTGCTGTTACTTTTTAACTCTAGTTTGTGGGCTGGGTCCTTCTGCAGTGCCTTAATCTTGCCTATAGGTGTTGATAGAACTTTTCATGGGATGATTTAAATACATCTCTTGATAAATGAATACGTTTACAGGAAATTCCGCTATCCTGGCTCTTCCAACTCTGCTTCTCTTCCACATCCCTCATGGGCAAAATGAAGAGTATTTTTTAAACTATTTAATTTCTGCATTTCATTGCAGCTGTGTTTTTTAGGTGTGGTACAGAGCCTTTTAAAAAAACTCTGTTGGGAATTACCGAGGAGATTCTTGATTAATGCATGAATTTCTAGGGCTAGGTTGGCACCAAAATCCTTTTTACCAACAGCTAGTTTGTGACCTGGGAAAAATTAAACATGTGAAGCTTAATTTGTGCTACAAACAGGCCTTTTCTGTAGCACTTCAGTCGTGTCCCTCGGTAAGGAGTGATGGTTATATGCTAGTAGAGTAGCATAAGCCCACATGTAGGGATCTCTTTAAGAGTGGAAAGAGAGATGTACTTGTAACTTTGTGTGATAATCACATGCGAGCGTGGTCTGTTTGCTTATAATGCCTCTTCAGATAGCTTTGATTCAAAAAGTAGTATAGGAGACTTTCTAGTCCTCGGAATAAAAAAAAAAAAAAAGTCTTGCTTATCATGGAGGAAAAAAAGTTGCTCTTGTAGTAACTTGTCCGGCACTAGACTGCTGTACTGTGTACCTCTTTGAATCCTGGTATTTCCCTGTGGATTAGGGTTCTAGTTAGTTTTAAAAAGGAGGAATTCCCACCCCTGTTTGTGTGGGGTGCAGGGAGTCCCCCTGCCTGCCCCGTGCAAGTGCCGCCCGGTCGGTCTGCACAGGGACAGAGGCCTAATCTTGTCCCCGTGCCCGCCACCGAGCGGTGCTAACGTCTCGCTGAGCGACTGGGAGGATTTGGTAACGCGTGAAGAATTAGAAACACAGTAGGGCTCGATGCCACTCAAGGGAAGGAATAACTTTCTGATGTTTCTCTTTCAGTCAAGTGCTTCTGCTCCTGATGTAGATGACCCAGAGGCTTTCCCAGCTCTGTCCTAAACTGGATGTCATAAGCCAACCCTGCCCTCGTCGGGCCTTCCTCTCCGAGGCTTGCATGCTTAAGGATCCTAAACAACTAAGAAATTTAAAAAAAAAAAAAAAAAGAGGAGACTGTCATTCATACCATTCACACCTAAAGACTGAATTTTATCTGTTTTGAAAATGAACTTCTCTCGCTACACAGAAGCAACAATATGGTAGTCAGTTTTGTATTTAGAAATGTAATGGTAGCAGGGATGTTTTCATAATTTTTTCAGAGATTATGCATTCTTCATGGATACTTTTTTGTATTGCTGCTTGAAAATATGCGTTTCCAAACTTGAAATATAGGTGTGAACAGTGTGTACCAGTTAAAAGCTTTCACTTCATTTGTGGGTTGTTTTTTTTTTTTTTTTATTCAGGATTTTAGACATTTTCCCCAAACTACAAACTGGGTTTTAATTATTGCACACTATTTCCGTTTCCTTAATTCCTGTTTAGCAGATTTTTATCGGCCCGTGGTCTTTTGGAATATGTGGAATTTTAATTTGGCAGACTGTTAGTGCTGTATGGAATACTAACTCCTGGAGTACTTTAGTTTTAATGCTTAATTTCAGACTTGGAAAAACAGTCATTTTTCATCTATGTTTGGTAGTTTGTTTAAGCAAAAATCTTTCTACAAAATTGATGGCCAGATACTTGAAAAAGATTCAAAGCACATTGGTTTGTAGTTAAATACCTGTGTATTGATCCAGCAATGATGTGTGGATAATTGGTCTAAACAGTTTTTTAAAATTAATGTATTACACCTTCCACTCACCCTTATTACCTTTATTCCCTCCTCCTCCCTTCAACAGAACAAGATGCTTTGTTGGGGAAAAAAAAAAAAAGAGTTTTTAAATTACCTATGTTTTTTCTTTGAGAGGGGTGCCCTGTAGATTGGAGTAACCTTTCCCGAAGTTGGAGCGGGGAGGTCGGGGACGGTGGTAGCCGCTGCTGCGGTAGTCCCTCTGGACTCCGGCTGGGACGTGGAATTTAGCAGCGCAGTCCGACACGAGTACATCAGTTCCTGATGTATCCGCAGCGCCGCTCCGACAGCAGTAGGTCTTCCGAAGAAGAAACCGCAGGCCTTGGCTGGGTCTGGCAGGAGGGAGTTTGGGTTTACCGTTTGAGACGGGAACATTGCAACCTGTGCGCGACACCACAAAATAACGCAAAACAAAAGCCCAACACTTAACCTCTCCGTCAAAGTTTTGTTCTGGATTTGTGCAGTGTTTAAGATCTGATTGCTAGCTGACAAATGAATGTTTTTCAGAGCGCAATTGTAAGAAATACCCTTTCTACCCCCGTAGAAATTTGCCGTAGGTTTAATTTAATCCCTGTGAACAGGATTACCGCTTCAGGACGCAAAAGGAGTTGAGAGAATGACTTATAAAGAGGGTTTCTTAGGGTTTTTATCTGCAGCATTTGTTAGGAGACTAGAAACAGGTTTCTCATTTGATTTAATGTTTTACACTTTGGACAGCTTATAACATATTTGTAGTTTCTTAACTAGGTAGATAGAAAACAAAAGGTAACGCCCTATTTTTTTAAAAGCTGTACAGGACAGGCAAAAAGTATCGGAGACCTTTGAATATGAACTATCAAACTCCTTAACTGTGGTGTTTAGCTGGCTTGCTTTAGCTGAACTATTTTCTACAAAAGTTTTTGTTGTGAACCACTGTTAATATCATTGGATGAGACTTTTTAGTGCACTCACCTATAGTTTAACGTTCCAGGCTGTGAGAAGGAGGCAAGTTTTCAAACGGTGGATGGGAAAATCTCTTGGTTCGTTTCTGCGGACTCTGAGCAGATCTCAGCCAGGTGCTCGGAGCGGGGGCTGGTGCAGGTCCAGCACCGAGTCCTTCCTCTTCCCCCTCCCTTTGTGGTTCAGTAGACTGTGTTGCAGTTCCAGCCTTAGGGACATAATACAATTAAGCGCATGCTGAGATACGCAGAAACACACTTCTGGAAAAGCTTTCTCTGTAACATAAGCCTTCCTCCCCTTACCCAAACTCTGTATATTTGCCGTTTCAGTTGCCACTCGGCTTTTTTTCGAGATGACTTCTGGGCCGGCTGGTCAGTCGTTTGGGGCCCTGCTAGCCGGACTTGGTCAGAAGCTTTCCCTTCTCCCGCTTTAGAGCGTAGAGCAGTTTCCCGAATGGCATCTCACGTACGATTTTCAAGACAGCTTGTACTTAACAATTGGTCCGTCTGCTGTTCTGATAGATGTAAATTTGCCTCTTTCGGTCCATTTGTGTCAAGAACTAAAACTGTGAACATATATCTTTAATATTGGTGGGTGTTAACTGAAATAAAGGTTTATTTTCATGCTCTTTTAAAAAATGTCATGAAAACACATGGAGATGGAACCGCTTAGATTAATAGCGTCTCATCTAGGTTCTGCCCCAAGAGGTCCAGTCTGCCTGCGGCCGTGGGGCCCAGGCGTTTCCATTGCCAGGAATGGACTTGGCCTTGGGAAAACATCTCCCTCCCAGTAGCTTATTTACAATTAATGACCTTGCTCTTTAGTAACGTTTTTCTGTCCTCTTGCTTGCTACTTGTGCTGTCACGCCAAATCCAGAGGACTAGACCTTTTAAAACCTGCACAATTTGAAAAAGGGGGTCAGCAGAAAAAGTTGGAGAGAAACGGAGAGAAAAAGCACACGGTGCAGATTGGCTTTTGACTGTAACGAGGGCAAGGTTGGAGCATGAAAGTTCATCTTTCAGATCGAATGCCGCCGATGGCTGGGAGGAAACGAGCGTGATGAATAAATGAAGTTGTTAGCCGTGCGGGAAAGGACATCAATTCTTCTGAAACATCAGAAGTCGGTGTGAATATATGGTGTTTGCAGTTCGAGGAGTTGAGATGACTCTTACCTGTAATGACTCTTTGCCCGTGGAGATTGGTTTGCATAGCCACGCCTCTTGTTTTAATAAACGCAGGACATATGCCTAAAGCTGACACTTCCAGCATTTGCTAACCTGCTTCTTTTCTAAAAAAAAAAAATCATTGCGAGGACCACGCTACCTTCATTTTGTGCTCCTGTTGGGGTTTGCCTTCTCCAGGTAACAGCCTCCTGCCCAGGCTCAGGGGTGTTTGAGCAAGCGCCGAGCGGCCCAGTGGCGTGGTTGGCGTGTCCCCTGCTGTGCTGGGTGCTGTGCTAGAAAAGCCAAATGTAATATTCTTACTGGGGGGGATGTGTAACCTGACTGGAGGGGGGAACGGTTCATTTGCCCTTACTGGGAGACTTTCAGGTAGGAGTTACAAAAGTTTGGTGGTTGTCCTACTAATGATGCTATTTGTCTCTTGAGGTTGGAGTAAGCCTTCATGTGAAGCCTCACGTGGCAATTAGAGACTTGAGCAGGGAGAAAATGCGCTATGGTGTTCTCTTGTCTGTTGAAAATCAATATGCAGAAATAGGTGAATGATCAAATAGTACTTTTTTTGCCTCACCAAAAGAAAGGCTGCTTTTTTTTTTTTATTTAATTTGGTTGTATGCAGCTGATTGAGGTATGGATTTGTCTGATGCTCAGCCAGAATCCTCTTGCCAGGGCGGTTGCCAGATTGGGTATGGAGAGCGTGAAAATGGGGTTCTGTTGCCTTACGTGTCTGACCCGAGTACGAGTGAAGTGTTTGCCTTCGGGTGACACCACGCCAGTCTTCGCAGGTGGCAGATGTCTGGGTACCGAGGCTGGAGACCAAACCTCAGAACCAGCCCCTAGGCCTAAAAGCAAAATGGCAGAGCTGGTACTTGGCAACAAAAATCTTGCACGCTTTGCGTAGCTGATGGTGTGATGGGCCTTGTGAGCAGGGCCGGTGCTGATGCTCGTTTGTTTGGTGTCAGCTGAGGCTGCTTTGGTTCGTGTCGGTTCACTGCCCTGCGGTGTGAGCTTGCCCGTAGTTACCAATAAGTGCGCTTGAGCTGTTTGAGCTTCACCCGTGAGGTGTTGCTGCAAAGGTCATCATAACACCGAGAGGTGAGGGAGCTTTGTTTTTCTTCTGCATTCTTTACTGGGTGGAGAGACGATAACTCAGATTCAAGTTTGGTTTTACCGTGCTCTTTCAGTTCAGCAATTTGAATTGGCGCGTGCCCGGTTGCCTTTGGGATTTGTACTCGGCAAACTGCAGGATTTCCGGTGGCGTGTATGGAGGACGAGGGAAAGATTTGCTTCTCTTTTCTCCTAAGAAAGCGCCTGGAGGTCTGGCTGGGTGGGTGAGACGGCATGGCACTTGCAGGGCAGCGATGCAGGGCAGGGGGGCATCACGTGGGGACAAAGATGGCCATTGCTAGTTACGTGCTTTTTCGTGCAGTAGTTCCCTTTAACGGTGGACCACTGTTTACCTTCGTCAGACTTGGATGAAGATGCTAAAATGGGTGCCTGCTCTGCAGGTCGCTCGTGGACTGCCGTTAAAAGCTGTTTTCACGTGGAAGTGCATCTTCCCCTGCTGTCCTGTCTTGAGTACGTCCGTGTCCGAGCTGTGACCTTGAGCACGGGTGTCCTGGACCGGTTTGGAGATGGCAGTGAGGGATGCAGACAGGTCCCAGGGTTGAAATACTATCCCAAAGTCCAACTCAAAACTAAACTTAGAGCAATAGAATCACAGAAGGGTTTGGGTTGGAAAGGACCTGTAAGGCTGTCTAGTCCACCCCCCTGCCGTGAGCAGGGACATCTTCAACCAGATCAGGTTGCTCAGAGCCCCGTCCAACCTGGCCTGGAATGTTTCCAGGGATGGGGCAGCCACAGCTTCTGTGGGCAACCTGCCCCAGGGGCTCACCAGCCTAGAACTGCTCTGACGCCTCTTGGCAAGTGGTTTTATTGAGAACCTGCAGATCAAAAAATCCTGTTGACTTCAACACCCCTATTGAACGTGCGGGTGGAAGGGGGGAGCGTGGATCGCTTGCAGCGCTACCGTGGCGAGGCACACTGCGTGCCGTGTCTTAACGAGTGCGTCCGCCTCTCTGGAGCGAGAGGCTGTGTCTGTTCACTGGCACGTCTGGGAACTGTTGTTCTTTGGTGCCCAATTTCTGCCGTCAACATGGTGAGTTCCTGCTTGGGCAGTCAGGGTAAGTATTCTCGTCCTCCAGTGACCGCTGAGTTGCGTGGCAGGAAGAATAAGCTTTCCTGGAGCCGTGACATCCCTTGGCGTGCCTGGGAGAAGTCGCGAGCAGCGTCCTGCCGCAGGTGAGCCGCGGGCTGGGCGCAGGGACGGCGCTCCCTGTGCCGGGGCGGTGGGGGAACGGCGCCCGGCGCTGGAGGAAGAACAGCATCTCAGAGTGGTGTCGGTGCTGCAGGGGAGCCCTCGATGCACACCGTGAGACGGCGGGGTGCTGCTCACGCTCCTCTCGCGACGCTTCCCCGCAGCACCTTCCCCTCTGCTTTGGGAAAGTAATTTCCTGGGCAGTGGCTGTTGTCAGTTGTTCTCTTGGTTCCTTCTCCCTGAGAAGCGACTTGAGGTGGGGGTACCACGCGCTGTCCTGCCTCCAGCTTCCACTGCAGACTCCAGCTACCGAATGCGTCTCGGCCGGGCGGGTTTGGGGGTGTGTGGTGGGAGCTGGCAGCGAGCAGTGTTGGGTCCCATTGGCTGCTCCGGCTTTACCGCGATGCGTCTCCTTCCTAGCAATCCGTGCGGCTGTGGGCTAACGACAGCTAAATCTTTGCCGATGGTTTGATTTTTGTTTTCGATACACCGGAGACTGGCAAGCTAAAGCTTGAGAATAGCCAGGGTGTTGTGCCAGTCTGAGGGAAAGGCGCTGGGCGTCGCGGGAAGCGCGGAGAGATGTCGCGGAGAGCGGAACAGGAGGAGAGCCGGTGCCAAGGCTTGAATTTCACATTCCTAAAAAAAAAAAAGTTTAAACCTTAAATGTGCACACAACTATTCCCATATGTTCGTGCCTATCGCAGAGGTGTTTTCCCGGTGCGGGTGGAGGTGCAGAGCTCGGCAAACCGGGTGGTGCGAATGAGCCCAGCCTGCCTGGCACCCGCTGGGGACGCAGCGCCTGACTGGTTACGAACAGACTGGTCCTGCAGTGCCTTTGAACTTGGGAGGGTGAGAGCGTACGCGCCTCCTGTGGAGGAGATCTGGAATAAGAACTAGGGGGGAAAAAGCCAACGGAGACCTCCCTAATGCAGCCCTTCGGTTTACTTCTCACTTCAAGCGAAAGGCGGTGGGGGAAGCTGTGGCCTTGAGGTTGCAGCCTCGGTGCGCCTTCTGTTGCCGCTGCTGGTGGAAGGAGCTTTTTGCAGGGCTGCCGGGGGCCCTTCCCTCCCCGAGTCCGACAGCAGCTCTCCCTGGAGGTGCTCTGAGGTGGTGGTATCACAGGAGGGCTTTGTCACCAGTTTATGCCACGACTCGGCAGGTTGCGGAGCCAGCTGTGGCTGGAGAGCGGCCGCCTGATCCTGGGCAGGAGGAGGATGCTCCAGGTAAGTTCAGATCTGGACTACCTCATCTCCAGCAGTGACGTTTCAGCTTTATCTTTTAAAGACACTTTATTTTGCACGTAGCTGCAGCGTAGCACTTAAGCTTGACTGGAGGGAACAACAGGAAACAAATTTCAGGTTTCCAACGCTTTATTTATCCATATACGCATACAGTAAACAAAGTCATTAAATGTGTAACACATACTTCAAACCTGTAATTAGAATACTTCAATAAATGATTTAAATTCTTCTCACCAGTCCATTAGACTTACTGTGTACATGCGCTGCCCGTCGCTTTTATTTCTGGTGAGGATTTCCTCCTTTCCTGATCTGAGCCAGGACGGCTGCGCTGGAGCACCGGTGTCACTGGGGACAGTGTGACTTAGTGCCAGCGCTGGGGCTGCGGTGAGGAACGCCACGTCCCCGTGCTGCGTGCCTGACCAGCTGTGCACAGCTGGAGGAGCACGGGCTGCAGCCACGGTCCCGCTGGGGCGGCGATGCTGAGGTCCTGAGCGAGCGGCGGCCAAAATGATGGTTGGGACATCTCTTGATTCCTGGGGTGGACCACACCAGGCTGAGCCGCTCCTGATCAGGCAGCGGGGCCAGGAGGAGCCTGAGGCAGTCAAGGTGGTGTGAAAAAATCTGGGTCATTAATTAACCGCTCCAAAAGCTGGATAACGCATCT
>NW_009648149.1:1954686-1976150 GCF_000708025.1 Charadrius vociferus
TCTGTCGTTAACTCTACCTGGGCGTGCCGGATTGATGAGGGGTGCTGTGTTGTACAGTAACGTGTGAGTCGCAGTGTTGGAAAGATTGGTGAGTTGGGTGGTTTTTTTATCATTACTGGACAGGTGCGACCAAAACACGCCGAAATACTTCAGTCTGAAGTGTGAAAACTCAGGCCCGGCTGGCGTCACGCTGACCGCCTACCTTGTGAAAGAGCTGTGGTTCATTTTCACCGCATCCAGAGTGAGGTGCCCTTCGTAGGGAAGCACGGGGGTCAGAAAAGCTCTTGGGAAGACGGAGAGCGGATTGCAGTCCAGTTCAGGATGGTCTTCAGCCGCGCCGGTGACCAGGGGTGGGTACGCGGTGACGGGGTTGGCGATGTACTCGGAAACAGTCTGTGTGTGCTCCGTCACCTCCACCACTATCTTCTTGTAGAGGTCGGGGAGCTGCTGCTCGTACAGGTCCCCGTCTGCTGTGCCGGCCAGAGCCTCGTACTCCGGCTCCTGCCCCAAACCGCTCTCCAGTGGCCAATGGCCCGTTCCCCCGTGGCCAGTGCTGCCGAAGAGGAGCTGGTCCCGGAGGACCGGAGGATCTGTCTTCATGAAAGCTTCCTCTACTTGGGTTGTTTCAGGCTCTTCGAAGCGGCCGGCGCTGAGCAGGAAGGGGCTGAAGGGTGAGCTCAGCTCTGCCTGCGGAGGGGGCAGTGGTAATTAATTATATGAACGAGATCCTGTGGCCTCCCACCCCCGGAATGCAGGTGTCCCTCTGCACGGCAGCTGATACTGCTGAGAATGACATCTCTGCCTTGTTCTGCTGTTAAACTTGCCTGATGGATAGAATCACAGGATGGTTTGGGGTGGAAGGGACCTTGAAGATCATTGAGGTCCAACCCCCCTGCCCTGGGCAGGGCCACCTCCCACCAGCCCAGGTTGCTCCAAGCCCCGTCCAACCTGGCCTTGAACACCTCCAGGGATGGGGCAGCCACAGCTCCTTGGGGCAACCTGCCCCAGGGGCTCACCACCCTTATGGTCAAGAGTTTCTGCTTAATATCTCGTCTAAATCTCCCCTCTTCCAGTTTGAAGCCATTCCCCCTCATCCTATCACTCCATGCCCTTGTCAAAAGTCCCTCTCCAGCTCTCCTGGAGCCCCTTTAGGTACTGGAAAGCTGCTGTAAGGTCTCCCCGGAGCCTTCTCTTGTCCAGGCTGGACACCCCCAACTCTCAGCATCCTCCAGTCTAAGATGATACAAGACCAGAGCTTATCCACTGTCGGAGACTGCTGGATTTGCCGCAGCAAGAGATGACTGACTCGCGTGGCTCCAGTCGCTTTTTCTGCTGAAGTTGGGTAGGATTAGAAGAAGAAAAAAGAAAAAAAGGTCGAACTTACCTTCGTAGACATGTAGTTCTTGGCCCACGTAGCGTTAGCTGGGTCTGGAATGGCTTTGCTTTGCCACTGCGGCATAAACGCAGAGAGGAGCGAGCGCAATCTGCAGATTGAATGAGTGCAGTTAGAATCATAGAATTGTCTTGGTTGGAAGAGACCCTTGGGGTCATCGAGTAATTCAAAGGGTGAACGGTGATCCCCGCGGTGCGGCGCTGCCCTGGGATGTGCCGTGTGTGCGCCGAGGAGCTCGGTGCCGTGGTGAACCTGCCTTGGGCAGAGCGGGGAGCGCGGCGGCGGAGGGCAGGGTGATGCCGCGCAGCATCCTCCTCCTGCCAGATGTTTGCCTGCGGTAACTAACAGCAGCCCTGTGGGGCAGAACTTGCTGGGTACGGCCGTGAGCCCAGAAAAATCTGCCAGGGGACGTCTCTGTGTGTGTGTGTGTGTGTTGCTCTAAAGAAAAACAATTTATAATCCTAGAGTTTAATTTTGCTCCCAGGCTAATCACCAAGGGTGGGACCCCTTCAGTTCCGTTTCGGCGGCAGCAGACCTTAAGCTCTAGGTTAAAAATTCACAATATCTATGAAACAAGGCTGTATTTTAAGCTCATCGCGTGTTCTTATTATCATTTGCGTACTCCGAAACCTGTGTTCAGAACGATCCTCGCCGTTCCCCAAGGTGTCCTGAAAGGATGTGACCGTCCCTTCTAACAACAATTCCGTGTTTTATGGGAACGTAACAGATGGATCCACTCACCCTTTTCTTACCGGAGGCACAGAACAAATGCAGGCTGAGAAGATGAAGAAGCTGCAGGTAAGCACAACAGTCATCCAGTCCCCAACACCTGAAATACGGAACACCCATCATTCGCCTTTATTTAGAAAAATATAATACTTAAATATGCTGGTTCAAATTGGACAACAGTCGTGGCCTGAGTAGCGTTTGCGCTCATACAACATACCAACATGTTGGTTTAAAATTGGGAATCTAGATGGATTGTTGGGGATAACAGGACTTTGGTAGACATCTTCATGTTGCAATGTCTCCTGAGGTATGTAGTCCACAACCCAAAACACGCAATATTGCCGATCTCTCTTCCAGTACTGAACCAAACATTTTTCAGAGGACGTTAGCTTGGGGTAGTGCACGCCGCAGAGAGGTGTTAAGTAGAAAAGGTCTTACAAAATTCACAGTGTCTTCAGAGCTGGGGAGGGACTTTTGACAAGGGCATGGAGTGATGGCACGAGGGGGAATGGCTTCAAACTGGAAGAGGGGAGATTGAGATGAGATATGAGGAAGAAATTGTTGGCTGTGCGGGTGGTGAGCCCCTGGGGCAGGTTGCCCCGAGAAGCTGTGGCTGCCCCATCCCTGGAGGTGTTCAAGGCCAGGTTGGACGGGGCTTGGAGCAACCTGGGCTGGTGGGAGGTGGCCCTGCCCAGGGCAGGGGGTGGGACTGGATGATCTTCCAGGTCCCTTCCAACCCAAACCATTCTATGATTCTATGAAACTAGAGATCTTCAGTAAATGAAGAAGAGCAGGAAAAGTGTTCCCAGTCTGTGAAGAACAGGGGGCCAAGGGCTAGGAGCTCTCCTGGCCCCCCGTCCTGGCAGAGACTCTTACTTTCCAAGCAGAGGAGCTCGCTGTTGCCCCAGGGTCCCTCTCCGGCAGCCGTGGAGGCTGTCATCCACAGGGCATAGTGCTCCCCGGGCTGCAGGTGGGCGACGTGCAGGGAGCGCGGGGCGCTCGCGTCGGAAACAGCTGGAGGGGAGAGAGGGAGAAGCAAATGAAGCAGCTGGCACAGGTTTTTACTGCATTTACCTCGAATGAACCGGGTTTCCAGAACTTGGGGCACGGAGAGGTGTCTTAACTTAAATTAACTTTGTTTTCCATGTTGCTGAATAGTTGTAGGAGACGTTATGCTCTAGGGGTGAGCGGCGCCGTTGTGCGGATGCGACACCCAGGACTGCGTAACCTGTCCTCTGGCTGCCGCTGCTGCTTGCTCCGGTAGTGTTTCGGTCTGAAGTGGGGTTTGTATGGTGGAATGATGAGACATCTAGTCCAAACTGTCATGCAATTTCTGCAAAAACTTGTTGTTTTTTTTTTTTTTTTTTTAAAAAAAAAAAAACGTTTCTTGGGTGGAAGCCCAGGAGTTAGGCAGACGGAGGGCGAGAGGGCTTGGGGGGGGGAGCAGCGGGGGGCTGCGGTGGGGGTGTTGGGCAGCGTTTTTAGAAGGGCGTTTATTTTCCCCTGCCGATAACTACGGGGGTCTGCAGCGGTTGCGACCTCAGAAAAGAACTAATATTAAAAAAAAAAAAAAAAGAAGCCAAAAGCGGGGGAGGAAATCTGGTAGTTCCACATTCAAAATAACTTGGTGTGATCTGGAAGCGCTGAGCAAGCGCTCCTGTTGACGGGCAGCCGTGGCAGCGAGGGGACGGGCTGAATCTCGCTGCTGAGGCCCCCCGGCGGACCGGGAGTCCCTCCCGACACGGAGCTTTCCGAAGGCATCTCTCTCTCCCACCCTCTGTCCTCCACGTGCGCCATCACGTTGTTCTTCGCCAGATACCCACCGTAGATGGTTGGAGCTTCCTCCCTCTCCTTCTTCTGCAGGTACACGCGGTACCCAGTGATGCAGCCCCTTTGGTGGTGGGCAGGGATTGCTTCCCATGAAACCAAGATGCCGTTTGCCCGCGGTGTTGTGTACACCTGGGGCCCCGCCGACGGTGCTGCAAAACATAAGACCGACTGTTAAAGCTGAGCTTAATCGGGCTTAAAAAAATACCTGGAAGGGTCTTAACTGTGGTTTACCTTCGGCTCTTGAGTATCCCCTAACTGATGCCGCTTGTCCAGCTCTGTCCCGATAGAGTGCGAACACGCTGATCTGATAGCACACGTTGTCTTTTATCTCCTCTAAAGAAAGAAATGAAAAGAAGTGGCTACTTACTAGTGAAAGGATTTACAGTCGCGGTTAAGGCATTTACATCAGCTGCTTAAATGGGAGATTAATCTTCTGATTATTAACACATTTTTCATAAAGAAGGAAAAAAAAATTGCTTCTCTGCCATCTCCTATTCTGCTTGGCGGAGCTTTACTGTGCGTTAAGCGAGTGATGTTCGCACTTGGAAAAGTGAAATCCTCTGTTTCCTGATGAAGCAGCAGCCGCTGGCAGCCCCGTGCCCTCCTGGGGACACCCACAGTGTGCTCCAGGAGAGAGCAGGAGGGGAGGAGCTGTTACCCAGCTCCTTGCTCTAAGCTGTGAGGCACAAGGTTTGGCTCTGCGTGAGGTCACTTAGGACACAGGAGAATCACAGAATGGTTTGGGTTGGAAGGGACCTTGAAGACCACCCAGTGCCACCCCCTGCCCTGGGCAGGGCCACCTCCCACCAGCCCAGGTTGCTCCAAGCCCCGTCCAACCTGGCCTTGAACACCTCCAGGGATGGGGCAGCCACAGCTTCTCGGGGCAACCTGCCCCAGGGGCTCGCCACCCGCACGGGGAAACATTTCCTCCTAATATCTCATCTAAATCTCCCCTCGTTTGGTTTAAAACTGTTCCCCCTCATCCCACGGCTCCCCTCCCTGATCCAGCGTCCCTCCCCAGCTCTCCTGGAGCCCCTTTAGGCACTGGAAGGGGCTCTGAGGTCTCCCCTTTTCCGCCTTCTCTTCTCCAGGCTGAACCCCCCCACCTCTCCCAGCCTGTCCTCCCAGCAGAGGGGCTCCAGCCCTCCCAGCATCTCCGGGGCCTCCTCTGGCCCCGCTCCAACAGCTCCGTCTCCTTCTGCTGGTGGGACCCCCCGAGCTGGAGGCAGCACTGCAGGGGGGTCTCCCCAGAGCAGAGCGCAGCAGAGGGGCACAGTCCCCCCTCGCCCTGCTGGCCACGCTGCTGGGGATGAACCTCACACCCTTTCTTCCCCCTGACTTCGTGCGAGCATCCTCCTCCGGGCTCTTCCTGCGGGTGCGGGAGGTTGGCAGGAACTCGTGTCTCCCCTTTCCAAAGCGGGGCACAAAGCGATGGTGCGAACACACCGCTTTTTCAGCTCGTTCGAGAGTGGGGCTGCAGCACCTCACGGGGACGGCACTGGGATGGAGAAGTGGCGCAGAGTCTAGTTGGAGGTTAGTAACAAGTGGTGTCCCTCAGGGGTCAGTACTGGGCCCAGTTTTGTTCAACATATTCATCAATGATCTGGATGAAGGGATAGAGTGTACCGTCAGCAAGTTTGCTGATGACACAAAACTGGGAGGAGTGGCTGACACGCCAGAAGGCTGTGCTGCCTTACAGCGTGACCTCGCCAGGCTGGAGAGTTGGGCAGAAAGAAACCTTATGAAGTTCAACAAGGGTAAGTGTAGGGTACTGCACCTGGGGAGGAATAACCCCATGCACCAGTACAGGTTGGGGGCTGACCTCCTGGAGAGCAGCTCTGTGGAGAGGGACCTGGGAGTCCTGGTGGACAACAGGATGACCATGAGCCAGCAATGTGCCCTGGCGGCCAAGAAGGCGAATGGCATCCTGGGGTGCATCAAGAAGAGTGTGGCCAGCAGGTCGAGGGAGGTCATCCTCCCCCTCTACTCTGCCCTGGTGAGACCGCATCTGGAGTACTGTGTCCAGTTCTGGGCTCCCCAGTTCAAGAAAGACAGGGAACTGCTGGAGAGGGTCCAGCAAAGGGCAACAAAGATGATTAGGGGACTGGAGCACCTTTCTTATGAGGAAAGGCTGAGGGACTTGGGTCTCTTTAGTCTAGAGAAAAGAAGATTGAGGGGGGATCTTATTAATACATACAAATACTTAATGGGAGGATGCCAGGGGGATGGGAGCAGTCTTTTTTCAGTGGCGCCCAGTGATAGGACGAGGGGTAATGGGCATAAACTTGAACATAGGAAGTTCCATCTTAACATGAGAAGGAACTTCTTTACTTTGAGGGTAGTGGAGCACTGGAACAGGCTGCCCAGAGAGGTGGTGGAGTCTCCCACTCTGGAGACATTCAAAACCCGCCTGGACGCTGTCCTTAACGTGCTGTAGGTGACCCTGCTCTGGCAGGAGGGGTGGACTAGATGATCTCCCGAGGTCCCTTCCAACCCTAACAATTCTGTGAATTCTGTGAAGAGGAAAGATGAAGGAGGGCGGCGCTCGCCGTCACCCCCGTTGTAACTTCGTGGCTGTGTGATGTGCAGAACACTGACACATAGTACTGGTTGGGATTAGTAAGCAACAATTAGTAGAAAGGAAGCAATCTTTTCTTAAGCCTTTGATCTCTTGAACCTCTTGCTGGCTTGTTTCATTTTGGAGGGACTTGTTTGGTTGGTTTTTTTTTTCAGAGACATTTAACTTACAAGATATAAATCTCAGCTGAGAGTGCCTGCATAACCGAGCCCAGAGCGGCCATCGATTATTTTTTTTTTCCCTCCTATACAGAAAGCTTTAAATGCCATCATTTCTTATGCTGAATTAGTAAAAACTAGAATCTGACTTGTTCCTTCAGAAACTTTCAAAAAGGTCCCTCGGGGACACCCGGCCTCGAGGTGGTGGTTACCTGTGATCACCGTGGACAGGTTGGACGCTGGCAGCTTCACCCAGGTTGGATGGGTCTCCGGGTGCGTGTCCCTCCCCGGCTCTGCCCACTCCACCACGTACCCGTTGGGTGATGCCACCGGGCTGCTGGGTGGTTTCCAGCTGACGAGGATGCTGCTGTTGCCCATGGCCATGGCAGACACCTTCTGAGGAGGAGGTAGATCTTACAGGGGAGAAAGACCAACCAGACAAAAAAGACACCGTCAGCACAAACTTGCCTTGACCTCTGGTGGGCTTCCTAAGTTTAATATGTGACTTTTGCTGTGTCTCATCCATTTTGGCATCATGGAACGGATAAGAATAAACTGCCATTGATAGGAAAGGTCTTTACAGAAGGGTGGTGTCTATGCCAATAGGAATAGAGCCACATTCTGGTCTTGTCCCCTGGTGCAGCAGTTTGGACACGCACAGCTTTGCTTGATCATACCGTCCCCAAGCCCTGAGAAGATGCTGTCGGCATGTACCAACACCCAGCTCCTGTGACAGAGCCACCAACAGGCATAATCTCCACAAGACCAAAGCTCTTGCTTTCACAGCTAGGGCCAGGTTACTTTTTCTTGCAGGAGAAAAAGTTGGGAAAGTCATCAAAATGTTCCTTGGTAGTATGAAAACACCACCATCTTTTCTGAATGTTTTTTTCTTACGAATCATAGGATCACAGAACGGTTTAGGTTGGAAGGGGCCCTGAAGATAATCGAGTTCCACCCCCTTTGCCCTGGGCAGGGCCACCTCCCACCAGCCCAGGTTGCTCCAAGCCCCGTCCAACCTGGCCTTGAACACCTCCAGGGATGGGGCAGCCACAGCTTCTCGGGGCAACCTGCCCCAGGGGCTCATCACCTTCACAGTCAACCATTTCTTCTGAATATCTCATCTAAATCTCCCCTCTTTCAGTGTAAAACTGTTCCCCCTTGTCCTATCCCTCCCCTCCCTGATGCAGAGTCCCTCCCCAGCTCTCCTGGAGCCCCTTTAGGCACTGGAAGGGGCTCTGAGGTCTCCCCTTTTCCGCCTTCTCTTCTCCAGGCTGAACCCCCCCAACTCCCCCAGCCTGTCCTCCCAGCAGAGGGGCTCCAGCCCTCCCAGCATCTCCGGGGTCCTCCTCTGGACTCGCTCCAACAGCTCCATGTCTTTCCTATGTTGGGGGCTCCAAAGCTGGACGCAAATGCCTACAAAGCAGTTCTTGTCCTTCAACTAATCAGATCCCAGCGCTATTTCTGCCTCAATCCTGCCTCTACCTAAGGAAGGGCTCACGTAACCAATGCAGCCCACAAGCTGAGGAGCTGCGCGTCTGCCTCCGAAGGAGGGGAGCATCCGGTTGATGTTTGAGGCAGCGCTGGGAAAAGGTGAAATACTTAGCAGTGGCTCTGTTGCTGTTTTGCTGACGTTGCAGAGCAAATAGAGAATAAACAGCCCAAACTGAGACCGCGAGGCTCCGTCGTGCCCGGTGCTGGCACAGGAAATTCGGGGCTGGGTGAGTTCAATCTCGTTAATTTTGCCGCGTGGGTACAACAGAGTGCAATTTCGCAGGAGATAAAGCTTTGTGTGACTTCCCCTCACCAGTACCTTCCCTTCGGTCCTGCCACCTCGCTCGTGAAAGAAAAAAAAAAACAACAAAAAACCCAAAACCTAAACCCACCCTTTATTTTTTAGTTTTTTGGCATGGTTAATTCTCTGCTGTGCCGGGCGCCTGGGTGGCCGGCGGCGTGCCTCACGCCTGTGTCGGCAGAAGGGGTTGAGGTGAAATTGCAGCAATACTAATACCGGGCAACTCGACCTGTTGTGAAACTGCACCTCTGACCACACTGAAAATTGGGCCCGCAGACCCCAGAAGGTTCACTGAGGTGGACCTCCATGAGCACAAAGGTGGTGGGACCCGAACGCTTCCATGGTGAACAGCGCGAAGCAGAGCACTGGTGTTATCCCCAGGGTGCCTTACCCTGGGTGCCCAGGCTGGTCACGATGGATGCAGGGGGGGACCTGCCCCTTGAGTTCTCGGCGGTGACCGTTATCTTGTAGCCCACCCTCGGCGTGACTCGGAGGTAGCTGGTGTGGTTGGTGAGCTGTGTTTGTGCTGGGGGGCTCCGCTGGTCCAGGGCTTCGAAGGTCACTGTGTACCACAGGATTCTTCCTCTCGCCTCCGACTTGCTCAAAGCCTGCGAGGAAAGAGCATTTGTTACTCTCTTCTTCGTCTGAGCATCTGGGGGTGCTGATTGATGAGAAGCTCAACACAAGCTGGCCATGTGTAATCGCAGCCCAGAAAGCCAACCGTATCCCGGGCTGCATCCCCAGCAGCGTGGCCAGCAGGGCGAGGGGGGACTGTGCCCCTCTGCTGCGCTCTGCTCTGGGGAGACCCCCCTGCAGTGCTGCCTCCAGCTCGGGGGGTCCCACCAGGGAGAGACATGGACCTGGTGGAGCGGGGCCAGAGGAGGCCCCGGAGATGCTGGGAGGGCTGGAGCCCCTCTGCTGGGAGGACAGGCTGGGAGAGTTGGGGGGGTTCAGCCTGGAGAAGAGAAGGCGAAAAAGGGGAGACCTCAGAGCCCCTTCCAGTGCCTAAAGGGGCTCCAGGAGAGCTGGGGAGGGACTCTTGACAAGGGCATGGAGTGATGGGATGAGGGGGAATGGCTTCAAACTGGAAGAGGACAGATTTAGATGAGATACGAGGAAGAAATTGTTGGCTGTGCGGGTGGTGATCCCCTGGGGCAGGTTGCCCCGAGAAGCTGTGGCTGCCCCATCCCTGGAGGTGTTCAAGGCCAGGTTGGACGGGGCTTGGAGCAACCTGGGCTGGTGGGAGGTGGCCCTGCCCAGGGCAAAGGGGTTGCAACTGGATGATCTTCACGGTCCCTTCCAACCCAAATCATCCTGTGATTCTATCGTGAACAAAGCCTGCAGAAAGGTGGTGGTACCAAGCTGGAGGTCCCAGCAGGCTGCCGAGGAAGGCTTCGGACTGGCTGATGGATGAAGCTGGTTTTGGCCATTTGTGAACCAAATATCACACCTTCTTTTAAATGAACCTATGACCATGAAAGGGATCTTCATGTCACAGCCACCAGCCTTCTGGAAGGAGGGTTTAGCACACTCCATGCGGATTGTCCACCCGGGCCGGGATGCCCGTGGAGCAGCAGCCCGGGCCCCTTCCCATGCCGGGCAGAGGTGGGAACCTTGCAGCCAGGGACGGCTTCAGAGCATCTCCCTGATGCTCAACCTGCCCATTAAGTGAGCGACTTTCACCCAGAGGTAATTTTTTCTCTTCCTTTTCTGTTCTAGTAGTAACGAGGTCACCTGTCGGACAACAGCACATACCAGCTGATGTTTTTTGGGAACCAATGATCAGTTTTTAATTTCTTCTCCTCTGAAAGCTGGAGGAAAGGAGGAGTGCTGCAGAGATTGCTCGCTCACTGGTTGAGACTGCTTTCTTCTGTAATAGTTTATCTTTTTTTTTTTTTATTTAAAATTAACTGAAGATCTGTTGGCCTGAAGTCCAGCTAATGCATTTCAAAGGTAGCACCATTTCCCATCAGTACCAACTTCAGATAGATTCCTAAGTGAACATGCGTTTTTATTGCTACAAATATAATGCTTTTTTTTCCAAAGGAATTTAGCGTCCTTGCTGCAGGATTTCCCTTTTCCACCATGATTTTGCGCATTTGTGTAAAACCCGTACCACGTAACAGCCTGCTCCGATTTTTCCCTTTGATTCTGCTGCTGTGACCAGTGCTCTCCATTCCCAAGCCTTATCCCAGCCCCATCACTGCTCTGCTCTCGGGAACGTGTGGCGTCCAGCCACACCAAATGCGTTAATTCCCTAATGGTAGGGCCAAGAGCATGCGTTTACCTGAGAGCCTCTCTTAAGTTTGCATATCTTTATTTCTTATTTATTTTTCTTGCTTAATTCCAGTTCAGTGAAGCTCTTTTGACGCGAGCTGCCGATTTTCCAAGCAGTGGAGTAGCTGGGGACAGGGAAACACGCAGCCTCCTCCTTCCTTGGGTCCGAATTCAAGCCATGCTTTCCACAAGGAGGGGGTGGGGGGAAGGTATTGACTGCACAGGTGGATGTGTAAAAAAGAGCAATTTTTAAGTAGGGGAAAATCCAGATTTTTTTGCTTAAAGCCACCATAAAGAATTATTTAAATTCAACCCCTCAGACGACACATCTCTGAGAAGTCAGTCTGTGCTGTCCCGTGTAACACCTCTCGCTGGTTTTTCCACCCCGGGTGTCTGCAGTTGTACTATCGCTTTCGGTTTCCTGCAGTTCCCATACAGTGAGTTCATTTTGGGTGGTTTTTTTTTTTTTTTTGGGTGGTAAGAAAACACAAAAAAAAAAAAAAAAGGAAGAGGGGGGGAAAAAAAACCTACTTTTAAAAACAGGAAAGTGTTGGCAGCTTTGCAATGGCTTTGGCTGCGGCGGGGGACAAGCGCGGCGCTGAAACCCCTCTGAAAGCCCGCGGGAATTAAATCGGTGCCCCTTCCTGCGGAATTAGCGTGGAAATATGAAAATGTGTGACGGTAGTACGTTGTACTGAGCCTGAGGCTTTTGCTTTGAAGCCGTCGTGAAAACTAAAAAAAGCGATGTATGGTTTTATGAATGATGCTGCAGGAAGTCGCCTTCCATACAGAAAGTGTCGCGATTGCGAGTTAAAGGGCTTCAAGTTAAATGTCTTAAAAGCCACAACGGCTGGAGGCACATACGCGCATGAGAATTTCTGCTTTCACTTAGAGCGCAGTGCTTGGTGGTGGGGGAGAAGATGGAGCAGCAATTAGAAGGTTACCGAGAGACGGAAAACTGGGAGTCAAAGACAATTCGTGCTTTAAAAATTGGATAATAATCTTACCAGCTTTGAAATAAAACCATCACAGCAAAACGCCCCACAATCCCAAAATCCCTCTCGGAGCTGGCTATTGGGCCGGCGATACTGGAGAAACTCAGCACCTGGCACCGGTAACAGGGTTTGGTTTCACTGGGAGCGTTGGGAGAGCAGACCTGGCGTAAGCCTTTTCCCCTGAGCTGGGTGGTAACGTGGAATTTTTACCCTACAGACGGGTTTTAATCTGAGTTCTGTTTGAAATTTCCCTTGCGGGGTCTCAGCCCCGGCTCACAGGAGGCGTTGCTCAGCAGACCCAAACCACCAAAGGTTTTCGACTCTCAGTTCGCCCAGTTTCAGGTCTGCAGCTTCACCGTTAGCAAACCCTTCTGCATGTGCTTTGCCCATCACCTGCTTCACACCTACAAAAAAACCCCTTTTCTTCCCGTGCTGCTGTACGACAAGAGCATCACCCGACTGTCCGCCCACACAGCGGGGACATGGGCAGGACCCTTCCAGTTGCCCAAACTACAGCCAACGCTTAAATTTTTGAGAGTTTGGTCACCTTAAAGGGCTATTACAAAAAATTGCCTCTTCTGCCTCCCCCATTCTTCATCGCTCTGTCCTTCATATAAGCAAAACAGAGCAGAGCCACCCCTGAAGGGCGCTCATATCCCAAAGCAGGCCCAGAAGGTGCGTGCATATGGCGAACATGGGGCATGGCGCCCTCCTGGCCTCCTAGAACTCCTGTCCTGACCACCTATGGCAACCATGGCAAAAAGCAACGAGGTGGAGAACCAGGAGAGGGAGATATTAATTAGGAAACAAATTAGGAAGTCTGTAAGGTTGTTACAGAGTCACAGAATGGTTTGGGTTGGAAGGGACTGTGAAGACCATCCAGTTCCACCCCCTGCCCTGGGCAGGGCCACCTCCCCCCAGCCCAGGTTGCTCCAAGCCCCGTCCAACCTGGCCTTGAACACCTCCAGGGATGGGGCAGCCACAGCTTCTCTGGGCAGCTTGTTCCAGTGCTGGAAGAACAATCTGTTGTTGTCTTTGGAGATATCACCAGGGACAGGTCACCTCATGGGAAGGGGGAGGGAAGGTGTATCTCTGAAAGGTGGTAACTGAGCCGTGAGACCTCCACTTCTCTTCGCTGCTGTGATGTGCTGGGAACCTGTTATACTTCCAGCATGACAGAAAGTTTGGGGAACTGTGAAAGGGAAATTGTAGGTAGAAAAGAGTTGATGAACCTCCCGGGGGAGATGAGCCTCGGGAAGCAGAGCTGGTCCATGTCCCTGTCACTGGGCACTGGTAAAGCCCTCGGCTCTCCTTGGGATCAGTCCTTTCCTGCGAACACAGAAACCAGAGTTCCCCCACATCTGCTCAGGTTTCACTTAAACAACTTACCTTCCAAAAAAGAGAGATGTTCTGCCTTTGGGAGTCCACGTCCTGCTGTCGGTACCAGACGTCCAGGAGCCCGGTGGGCACTGGTGTGGGAAGGAAAAGGGTGAGCGGCATTAATGGCCGTGTTTCGAAGCAAAGAGACAAGAGGTTGAACAGGAGAAGGAGGTAAAAATCCTGAGACAATGAGAATTTAAGATTTAAGAAGCCTGTTAAACGGTGCGATATGTAATTGCCTGTATTCGCTGGTGTAGCTGGAGTTCGGCTGCATTGGTGATGGTGCTTATGGAGAGAACAAGCCACCCACCCGAGAGAGGGTTTTTTCCTGCTGGGGACTTTATCCTGCCCTCGGGAATGGGGATGGCTCCCGAGGAAGCCTCCACTGCAAAGCGGCAGTACGAGCTCTCCTCTTTCATGAAAGTTGAGGCTAATTGAGGTCCTTGGGGTTGGCTACATTAATCCTAAAATGATGGGCAGCCTCAGGCGATGGGGTTTGTCGGATCTGTAGGATTTCGCTGTCTGGCTCTGACTAATAAATGTCTGTAACAGCTAGCTGGGTAGGAGCTCGTCAGAGGTAGCTTAAAACCCCTGTTCTTTCCCCGATTCTCCTTCCAGTCACAGAGTGACTGGAAACCCTTGATGTTTTAAATAAACCTTCCGAAAATAACATTAAAGCAAACTTCTGGCTGCAGAAACGGGCGAACCATGTGCTCCAACCGTGCAGAATCAGAGAGACGTGAAGAAAGCCGATGCGACAAAAGGTAACAAAGCTTGGTTCCTCAAGGTCTCTGACCAAAATAAACCCATCAAATTCAAATAATAATTGCTACTAATAACCTGAGCGGCAGGCAGCCGTTGGGCGACCCCAGCTAGAACGGGGCTGCCTGCTGTTTGCCAAGTTCAAAGACAGAAAAAAAACCCCTCGGTGCCGGCAATGTTAAGAGCTATTTGTCCTCTATTAATTGCAAATAACGACTGAAATAGAAACAAGAAGCAGGACCGACAGAAGAAATAAAACCAGGACGCACTCACTGTGAGCCAGGGAGGAAGGGGCGAGCTCAAAGCAGGAAAAAATAAAATATGGGATTGCATCTGTTGGACTGCAGCCCGGATTTTAAAGTTCATTTCACACGTGAACCACACGAATTAGCTGAGGAGGGTGGGGGGTGGGGGTGGAAAAATCTGCTCACTTACCAACAGTGCTTGCATAAAGCAAGTTTTGTGGCAGAAAAAATAACTGTTCTTACTGAAAAGGTACACTCCTGAATTTGCAAAAGGCCAAACTCCCGTGTGGAACTTCAGCTCCTTCAAAGAAGGGCAACCATGGTGTACCCAGAGCTTCTCGTCACCCAGTCTGGGGACAGAAGACGCCCCTTGGTTGGCTGAGAAGATTGGCATTTAATTGCAGCGGCTGGGTAGAGGGGTGACGACCACAAAGGCCGTAGCAAGGCAGGGTGCAGCGAGAAGGTTGAGAAAACTGTTGAGAGGAAGGTGGGGGAGGGAAGGAAAAGTTCACACCCTTTGCATCAATCAATGCTTCTTACAGAAACTGATGCTGTCAGTAGTGGTAAATAGCGCGAGTAATAACGGACTAGGCTGAAGAGCTTATAGTAATTCACAAAAAAAGGGTAACCAAAGCCAAGCAGCAGATGAAAGGAGGGGATGCCAAAGGAGCTGACGCATCGTTGTTGAAACACAAACTTCTGAGAAGCTTTCTTCTCTCGTCAGAACTGCAAGTTTTGCAGCCTCGGAGTTTGTGCAGCTCAGGGTGAAGCCAGGCAGGCGGGTCTGTGAGCCTGCGGCCAGCACAAGGCAGCCAATGTGGACCATGGCAGGAGTTAATGGTTCAGCCTGGAGAAGACTCCGGGATCACCTTATAGCAGCTTTCCAGTAGCTGAAGGGACCTACAAGGAAGCTGTAGAGTGACTTTTTACAAGAACACGTAGAGATAGGAGGAGGGGGAGTGGCTTCAAACTGGAAAAAGGTAGATTTAGATGAGATAGGAGGAAGAAATTCTTGACCATAAGGGTGGTGAGCCCCTGGGGCAGGTTGCCCCGAGAAGCTGTGGCTGCCCCATCCCTGGAGGGGTTCAAGGCCAGGTTGGACGGGGCTTGGAGCAACCTGGGCTGGTGGGAGGTGTCCCTGCCCAGGGCAGGGGGGTGGAATTTGGTGATCTTTAAGGTTCCTTCCAACCCAAACCGTTGTATGGTTCTAATGGGGTTGCCCTCAGGTTGGTGCCGCGTGTCCCTGGACTCTGCTCTTTGCTCACCTAATTCCTGGTGGGAACCTCTCTCTCCCGAATTCCTGGCCAGGTTCTGCTCTGCTGAAGCTCCCTGGGTCTCCAGCCGCTCCACGGTGTGGTGGAGGGGGCACCTTGGTAGGCGCCAATCCAAATAACTTCTCTATTTGGGAAAAGATGACTTGGCAAAATTCAACTCTCTCGTTAA
This sequence comes from Charadrius vociferus, assembly GCF_000708025.1. Taxonomy (NCBI): domain Eukaryota; kingdom Metazoa; phylum Chordata; class Aves; order Charadriiformes; family Charadriidae; genus Charadrius; species Charadrius vociferus. The sequence goes on from NW_009648149.1 coordinate 1,970,269, forward strand.
AACCTGCCAGCGTCAGCAGAACGGAAAGAGGGGAAAAAAAAGTTTCCTGGCCAATTCACCCAACTTCTCACCAGATTGTTGGGCGAGCTCAAGGACCCAGAGCGGGTCACCCAAGCTGCGTTCCATTTGCACCAGAGGGTGACGTGGCAGCTGTCCTGACCCGAGCACAGGGTTGTTGCAGGAATTCAGTAAAACACTTAGATCTGAACCGATACAGATGGTTTTTCTTTCCCTGTCTAAGCTGCACAAACTGTCTCTGCCTTCTCCAGCTGTGTCACGATGTGGCACGTCGCTCTGGCTCCGGGCAACGTGGGAAAAATTCCCCCAGCCTTCAGCGTCTACAAAATACATCCTTCAGTCCTTCTCAGTGAACTCTTGAAATTCCTGTTTTGCGAGAGCCTTGAACAGCTTCCATTTTTGTTCATTAAAAGAGCAATTCCCTTCCAGGAGTTACTTCCCGGTTGGCTCTGCGACTGGATCTACAGAGACTCCACAAACCAACCGGCAAAAAACCCGGCAGCGTTTTGACTTCGTTAGCTGAAGTTTGGGCTTGTGTGCAAAGGGTAGAGATAGGCTCCGTGTAGGAGATGCGTCTCATGTTACCTGCTTCTGGAGTCCAGGTCTGGTACCCGCTCCAGTCACTCCACAATCCTCGCTCGGGGTGAATTTTACAGCTGACCTGAAACTCGTAGGCAGTGTGAGGCTCCAGACCGTAAAGACTGCATTTCTCACTGCTTAAGGTCTCAACCTTTAACAAAGATAAAGGACATATATTGTTAAGACATATAATAAAGACTGCGTTTCTCACTGCTGAAGGTCTCAACCTTTAACGAAGATTAAGGACATATAATGTTAAGACATATAATAAAGACTGCATTTCTCACTGCTGAAGGTCTCAACCTTTAACGGCGATAAAGGACATATAATGTTAAGCTCACGAGGAAATAAAGGTTGAAGGCAGTGAGAGGCTGAATTACTAATACCCAAAGCAAAGCCCAGCCAGCCAAAACACGTCTTTAAAAAACCAATGGGGAAACCCCTCATCTGAGGCAACTTTAATAACTCAAAGAACGATGCGATGAATCATCGGGCTTGCAGTCTTTCATCAGAAAAATCCCGCATTTAATTATGCGAAGACAACAAATTTTCTGTTCACGTGTTTTACTCGATTTCAGGCAACACATTGCTTTTACCACTTAAAATAAAAGCAAAGGTTTTCGATCAGCATTAGGGAAAGCACAACCGATTTGGAAATTGTGCGCCTGTAGCCGTGAGCTACAACGAGCAGATATGACCATATTCCAATAAACTGGCGGGTCAAGCACAACCTTCTTCAGTGCACCATACAGACACGAGACATACGATGAAATATTCACGCACACGCTTTTTTACAGGATCGGTGCTTTACCTTCGTTTAGTTTTAGGCCAATGATGGTTTTTGACCGGTAGGCAATAGCTTTCCTTAAGCGTGGTGTTAAAGAGCAGAGAAAGGCAAATTTGGACAAAGTGGTTCTAGTAAGAACTAACGCTATTGAGGCAACCTCCATGGATGGTAACGTCCTTTGGTCAGAAGAGGATTACCGTGCTCCAGGTGTGCCTGGCGAGGGGACGATATCTCAGCCTGCAGTGCTGCGCTTGTGCTTCAGCCTGCCGAAAAAAGGCGCAGCCGGTAGTGGAAGAATTTTCGAATTCCACCAGAAAGTTGGGAGGATGTGGTTTCACTAGCAGCAAACAAAAAAAAAAAAACAGAAAGAAGTGAAGAGCGCTCAGATACACAGCACAGCTCCGAACGGGGCGGGGTAGGGGATGGAGTGGAAAGTAGAATTACTGGGTTAGACTGGATGGATGCTTCTTCTCAGAGGTTTTAAACAAGAAAGTGCCCAAAATGTTTTCATGGCTTTCTCAAGGGCTGGGACTAACCAAAAGGTGGTAAGTCATGCATGTACCTATGTCTATTAACATGAACACGAGTGGTTGTGAAAAAGCACTTCCTAGCTCGTTGGAGGCAGCAACCACAAGGGTGTACGTAGAGTCGAAATTCAACTTGCTCAGAGCCAGCGAGCCAAACTCCGTATTCTGGCTTTCTTCTGAAACACATAAGACATCCATCCCATTTGATAGCCTGGAACAGAAGGAAAGTGCTTGGTTAATACTCTCCTGTACACCAAGAAAGCCAAACCCTGGGTGCGTCGGGGCACAGCTCGGGTCCCCGTACAGTTGTGCTGCTCCTGGTCCCTCGGGGCTCTTCCAGCAGCTCCCCTGAAGGTTGGCTTTCACGGGAGGACCACTGCGCTGAAAGCCAGGTAGGTCATCCGCTCCTTGAAAGAGCCGCTTAAATACGGTGGTTACAGTAAATACCCCTCTGGCCAAATCTGTAGCGAAGGTGTTTTACTGCTTTTTGGTTTTAATTGCAGACAAAGGAAATAGTTTCGGATTTCCATTGAGCTGCAAGTGTGTGAGTAGGTTCCTTTTAATAGCGTAATGATTACCTAATATTTCACTATGAATGAGCCTAGGTGTTGGCACACAGAATTTGGGGGGATGATGGATTTTTGGGGGGCTGGGATTGTTTTTTAACTAAGTCAGTGATTAAAGATGTAATTTTTCTGCAGTATCTGCAGAAGACGGCATGGCTTCAAACACAGCTTCTAATTCTCAATGTCATTCAACCCGTTGCCTTGGGTAAGTCATTTAGTTCCTCTGTGTATTTGCTTCCACCTGAACTAGAGATGTTTATATCATGTTGCTTCAGGCTGACCTTTTGTATTCCGTAATATACTTAATAACTTACTAGCAAGCACTGCTCTAGCTCTGTTACGACACTTGCAGGACTCGTTATCCACACTTCTCCACCCTTCTGCAAATTACCCATATATTCTCCTTCTGCTTAAAGAGCAGCAACAGGTTTCTACAAGCTGCTAAGTTGCTGCTACCTTGGCCAACAGAAGCAGGTGAAGAAGAAGGTGGAGAAGGTGGAGAAGAAGAAGAAGAAGGTGGAGAAGAAGAAGATGGTGAAGAAGAGTGAGCCTTGCAGGGTAAGGAGATGGTCAACATGCAGCACCTTGGAAACAAATGGGGACTACTTCAGCCTAACCCAGTGGTTTGCAAAGGGCAAAATTAATTCATTCTACCCCAATGTTTGCTTGAATAGAGGTTTTTAATAAGGTTCCTCCTATGCATGGTGATTCCCGAAATCACCAAGGTCTCCTAACGTGCCTTGACGGGCTCTAGGGAGCCTTTGCTCCTTCCCCACCCTTTGCTGCAGAAGTTGCCACGACCTTTTTCAGCGAAGGCTCAGCAAAAGCAGAACGAGCACAAATAGAGGCTGAGTCTAAAATGGGAAGCAAAAATAACACATGTCCAAGCAAAGTCCCTCTCCATCTCCTCAGCTAAATTCCAAGAGCTCAGATCACAGGATTGCTGGTGCAGGCACTGCCGACCACAGAATCACTAAATAGAGGAGATCCACCACAGGAAAGCAGCAGGTCATCTCTTGGCAGACCCTCTTTACCTGCTGAAATCTGAAGGAGCCAACCCACTGCGGTGCAGCACCCGCAGATGTGAGCAGAAAAGGGGTTTTAACCACTCTGATTGGCTTCTGTGGTCATGGAAGCCTTAGGCTGACTTATTCATAGAATCATAGGATTGTCTAGGTTGGAAGGGATCTTGAAGGTCATTGAGTCCAGCCATTGACCCAACACTGCTAACACCACCACTAACCCATGTCCCTCAGCACCACATCTGCCCATCTTTTAAATACCTCCAAGGGATGGTGAGTCCACCACTTCCCTGGGCAGCCTGTTCCAGTGCTTCACAACCCTTTCGGTGAAGAAATTTTTCCTAATATCCATCCTAAACCTCCCCTGGTGCAACCTGAGGCCATTTCCTCTTGTCCCATCGCCTGTTACTTGGCTGCTCATAAACCAATTCTTTAATGCGCTTTGGTAAGGTAAATATTCAATAAACGGTGTAAAAATACAAAAATTCTAAGACGCGTTCTTTCGTGCACTTTGATAAGGGTAAATATTCAATAAACAGTGTAAAAATACAAAAATTCTAAGACGCGTTGATATGTATTAAGGAACCTATGCCCCTGCATTACTCACTGTATCACGTATGTAGTGCTGATGTAGGTGGGCCTTCCTTTTTCCCAGGTGCAGTTGGGATGGCCGTCTGTCCCGTACTGGATACACGACACGTTTCTTGGCTCATCTGGAGGATCTTAAACAGATACTCTTATCAATTTCTTCCTTAAAGATGTTGATAGGAGACATTTTAAGAAAGTTTGATGTTTTGATTGGTTTGGGTTTGTTAACGAATTTCTAGGCGACATATTCGGGCTAATAATTTTAATGTGGGAAAATAGCAGTCAGTGATCTCTGACACTTGAGCAAGCCCCAGTGACTTTGAAGGGTGCCAGATGAATACAAGCGCTTAACAGCTCTCCAGACCGAGCACCGCAAGCTTCTCTTGAAGCAATCAACCATTATTCTTTTATATATATATATATTTATGTAAAGGCAGACGACTGCTGCAGCAGCATCAGCTCCTCAGGCTCGAAGAAAATCTACAATTTAGGATTTTTCTTGCAAGTCCCCTGTGTCCTGGGGAGACTGGCGGGTGTCAGGGGCAGAACAGAGAGGCGCAGTCCCAGCCAGAGATATTTTAAATACAAAGAGCCACTAAAAGACTGCACCTTTTCCAGAAAAGGCCACCCACTGCTAGTTGCTAACGCGCATCCCAGAGGTACCACAGGAAATGCTGAAGAACAAGGAATAATTAAATTCTCCTTACTTCCAGACTCTATCTCGATTCCACAAATGAGTGTTTTCCTGTGTTCACAAACTATTTTGCACGTAAATACGTGTTTGCCGTACGTATGGATTAGAAACTTGGTGCTTACTGCACTGCTGTAATTGCTAATTAGTTCCGAGCTGTTAAAGAAAATAGCAATCCTGCACTGGTTGGTGGGTTTCCGGGGCTTCAGTCGGCAGGAGAGGGTGACATCGGTTCCAGGCTGGACAGGAGAAGCAGTGTTAGCGGTCATGTTCCCTTTGTCACATATTTCTGTGGTGCCATGGGGAACTTTGCTGGCCGTCACGTTCCCCTTGCTGCACGCGTCTGCAAGAGAGTGGGAAAACCTTTAACACGGACACATCACGTTGTACAACACGCTGCGCTCGAGGAAAAGAGTCTCCCCGAGTCCCTCACGCAAGGATTGCTGCCTCCCCATGGCAACTCATGGGCTGTTGCTGTGCCCAGCCTTCACCAAACCGGTTAACCGGGGTCAGAAACCAAGGGTTGGCGACCGGGCATGGTACAAAAAAAGCACAACCTCAGGGATGACCTATCAGAACTCTGTTTTCATTGTGGTTTAAGGAGATAGCAGTGTTTCAGCAAAGCAGTGGCAGGCATGTCTCCGCTGAAGAGACAGGCAGGATTTTCCCTGACTTGCAGAGACCTCCCCGTGCACGTTATTGTCTTTTCAAAGTGGCACAGGACAGGCGGGGACAGGCGATCCTGCCCTCAGCGTGGGAGAGCACGCGCTTGCTGGCAGCATCCCGGACACTCGTGCGCTGGGCAAAGGAGCCGAGCGGCAGCAGAAGACACGGGGAAAATGATGGAGCACCATTTCCGCTTGCTTGTAAGTTCCGACAAGTGGAAGCTAACTGTAGAGGTGTTTTCTCATGTGTCATAGAATTGTAGAAAGGTTTGGGTTGGAAGGAACCTTAAAGCTCATCGAGTGCCACCCCCTGCCCTGGGCAGGGCCACCTCCCCCCAGCCCAGGTTGCTCCAAGCCCCGTCCAACCTGGCCTTGAACACCTCCAGGGATGGGGCAGCCACAGCTTCTCGGGGCAACCTGCCCCAGGGGATCACCACCC
>NW_009648149.1:1976394-1980753 GCF_000708025.1 Charadrius vociferus
CCAGGCTGAACCCCCCCAACTCTCCCAGCCTGTCCTCCCAGCAGAGGGGCTCCAGCCCTCCCAGCATCTCCGGGGCCTCCTCTGGCCCCGCTCCAACAGCTCCGTCTCCTTCTGCTGGTGGGACCCCCCGAGCTGGAGGCAGCACTGCAGGGGGGTCTCCCCAGAGCAGAGCGCAGCAGAGGGGCACAGTCCCCCCTCGCCCTGCTGGCCACGCTGCTGGGGATGCAGCCCGGGATGCCGGTGATTCTCTGGGCTGCGATCGCACATTGCCGGCTCATGGGGAGCTCCTCACCCACCAACACCCCCAAGCCACCCCCATGCAACCAACAGCTCTACCTTGACCTAAACTGAATAACCACCCTGCACGTCTTAGTAGCAACCATTCGCTCTTCCCTGCCTTGAATACGCAAACGAACCAGGCTGGCGGTGCTAATTGTGCATGAAGAGAGATTCGGTTCAGCTGAGAGCCCTCAGTCACTCCAGCCCTGCCAGGTCCCCCCCGGGGGGAACCGCGGGACACTCAGCAGTAGCAGCAGATCAAGGCATTCTTACCGAAATTACTGTACAAACCTGATCAAGCATCAAATTTTGCTCTCTCTAATAAGAAAGATGTCTACTAGCACACCGCGCAGAAACTGGGAAAAAACCCCAACTAGTGAGCCTGAGTGTTTCTTTTAAGTAATAATTGCTATGTAGGAAAAAAAACCCAACAGTATCTTACCTGCTGTGACGTGCACCAACAACCAAATCGCTGCGGGCACAATCCGTGCAAACAGCATTTTTCTCCCTATAGAGAAATGAACACCTTTTAGCAGTTCCTAAAAAATGGGGAAATAATTTACAGATATTTGTATTTTACTCTTTTGCAACCTCAGAAAATCCCAAATGCTGATTTCATGAAACCTTTCGAACCAACGTTCTCTGCTAACGTTGCTGAGTTGTGACTCTGGAGGCCCTGCCCGCAGCAGCAGGTGATTTTTCGGCAGGCACAAGAGAGAGGGGAATGGCAGAGCACTTTAAAACTCAGTGCTTTAAAACCAGACAGCTCTGTGCTTTAGAAAAAAATCAATATTTCCTCCCTTCCCTCCCAAAGCCCGGAAAAAACCCACCCTTTCTGTGAAGGACAAGAACGAACCCTCAGTGCTGTTTTTTTCTCCCCAGGTTCTGGTTTGCACTCCTCGCTCCGGCACAGCCCGCGCGCTCCCGAAATCCCACAGCATCTTTGGGAGGGAGCAGCCCCATTCCTGCCTCCCCCCGAGAAGGACCCTCGCGCGCCCTTCAGCAGCTCTGTGCAGGTGTCCCCCCAAAGCCAACCGGCCCCATCTCCTCTCCGATGACTAACACAGCCTCGAGGCTCCCAGACCTGAGTATTACATATAATTTTGGGTAAGACCTTGGGAACCAGCAACCTTACCATTTCTTTAGCCTCCTTTCCAAAGGGAGCGCCGTCCCACGCGGCGTATTCGCCACTCTCTCGCTCTGCCCCGACGGACCGAGCCGCGACCACGCGCGCTAAGCACACCGCTGACGGCGCGACCGAACAAAACCCCTTTGAAATGTTTTAAACTCCACAGGATGGCCCCAAAATCCTGTCCAAACTCAAAGCTGTGCCGTATCTAGACTCGCTAGGTAAAACCCACGCTCCAGCACTGGACGTTCTGGGTACAAACATTTTACACAGATTATTCGAGGTCAGCCTGAACTGAGCTCAGTATTTTCCCATATATTTCGCAACCAGCGTTAACAACTGTTTCCTTTTTTTTTTGACCCTTTCCCCTGCAGAATGACAGGAGCTGTGAGAATACGTCGGATGCTTCGGAAGCAAATACGCCGACAAGCGCTGTCTGTAAGTCCTGACCTGCCACGGAGACGCAGCTATTTTAATAACTTGATGCCATACGGGAAACAAACCATTGTTAAGTGAAACTTTAAATTCAGACCACTTTTCGTGCCGTCTCGGATGGAGGGGCACTTCCATGGGGATGCACTGCACAATATAATTTTTGCTACATGTATATCAATACAAAAGCATCCAAAAAAAGTTACTTCAGGTTGTTTTTATATAGCGAGACGGGATCCGTTCTATCTTTTTTCAAGTGAAATGCTATCTGAGGTGAACGTGAAATACCTAAGATTTGCCAAAACGCCTATTAACACCTCGCTTTATTTAAATACAGATGGGTTTCGGACTGAATATTGTTAAGCTTTGCTGCAGCGCCTCAGCTTTACGAAAGGCGCTTCACGCGGTGCCTTCTGTAGGTGATTAGTAACTGCAAGGATGAGCAATCGCAGCGCCAAGGTTCTTCAAGGAAATGCTCTGCCTTCCAATAAACTGAAATCGCCTGGTGACTGTGTAAACATCCTTCAGACGGCTTGCTTTCTGACAGCAAAACTGTACCCCAAAATACTCGAGTCAACGGACAAAAATAGTCTCGCTTCAAATAATTTTAATCAGTGGTTGACTTAGGTAAGTGCTAGACAATTTCTGCGGCATCATATGAGTGCAGCAGAGCGTATGAACTGCGCTCAGAGCAAACGATGAGAAAAGAATGAGAAATAACCTTCAGCTTAGAGCAAAGGTACGCGGAAAAAAAGAAAAATTTAAGAAGGAAAAAACCTCCAGATTCCACATCAATGAGGGAAAATGGTATCGCTGTGCACAGGTTAAAGAAAATATAAAGGCTGTTGTCCTGGTAAGTGCAAGGTAGAGGAAGCACATAAGGCGTTCACTGAGGAGGAGATCATGACTGTGCGTACTCATCGCTACGAAATCGCAGCTGAAAACACAAGCGCTGCAGAGCGAACATTTTGTTTCCCTATGGACTCACCGGCGGCTGGTTGCCGCAGTAGGCCCAAGCCCTTGAACGAAATCACTCGGAAAGCACTAAAGCTCTGTAGCTCGCTTTTAACCAACTTTTGATGCCCCCCACTTCTCCCTAAGAAAAGCTCAGCGCAAAGCAAACGTCTCTTCTAAGGGAACGTGGAACCTGCGGGCACAACCGACCGACCGCCGGTGGAAAGAGGAACACTTCTCACTCTCACATTTTGCCAAGAAAAAAAAAAACAACCCGTTATTTGTGCCCAAGCTGTGCTGTTGCTTATGTATTGCTAATAACACCAGCGGTATTTTTAGGGAAACTTCCCACTGTCAGCCCGCGGGTGAGGGCCGCTCCGGCTGCCCTGGCTGCCGCAGGCCCAGCGAGGACAGTGGTACCCGGTGCTCTGGGGCTGAGGAACGGCGGCTTGGTGCCGTCCCGCCCGAGGGCAGCGACTCTGCGCCAGAGCTACTGAGCCCGTGGTATTTCATAAGACCTCACCGTACGAAGGAAAGGGACGGCGTTATTACTAGAGGACGGCCCTTCAGCACTGTGCTCCCTTAAGCAGCTCCGTTCCAGGGTGCAGTGAGCATTCTGGGACAGGCAGTATCCCGAGGCAGTGAGCATCCCAAGGCAGGCAGCATCCCGAGGCAGGCAGCATCTCAAGGCAGCGAGCATCCCGGGACAGGCAGCATCCCAAGGTAGTGAACATCCCAAGGCAGGGAGCATCCTGAGGTAGTGAGCATCCCAAAGCAGGCAGCGAGCATCACAGGGCAAGCAGTATCCTGAGGCAGGCAGCATCTCAGGGCAGGCAGCATCCCGAGGTAGTGAGCATCCCAAGGCAGCGAGCATCACAGGGCAAGCAGCATCCCAAGACAGGGAGCATCCCAGGGCAGACAGCATCCCAGGACAGGCAGCATCCCAGGACAGGCAGCATCCCGAAACAGGGAGCATCCAAGGGCAGGCAGCATCCCAGGGCAGAGAGCATCCTGAGGCAGGCAGCATCCCCAGGTAGTGAGCATCCCAAGGCAGAGAGCATCCCAGAGCAGGCAGCATCCCAAGACAGGCAGCATCCCAGGATAGGGAGCATCCCAAAACAGGGAGCATCCCAGGGCAGACAGCATCCCAGGGCAGGCAGCATCCCACGACAGGCAGCATCCCAGGACAGGGAGCATCCCGAAACAGGGAGCAACCCAAGACAGGCAGCATCCCAGGACAGGGAGCATCCCGAAACAGGGAGCATCCCAATGCAGGCAGCATCCCAGGACAGGGAGCATCCCGAAACAGGGAGCAACCCAAGACAGGCAGCATCCCAGGACAGGGAGCATCCCGAAACAGGGACCATCCCAATGCAGAGAGCATCCCAAGGCAGGCAGCATCCCGAAACAGGGAGCACCCCGGGGCACCCATCCGCGGACCGCTGCCTTTCCCCGCTCCCCTCTCCGTTGCTGCCCGCGCCGCCAGCGCCCCGCGGATCGCTCCTCAGACCGAAAAGCCGCGGGCTGTGTGGGGAGGAGAGATGCCCGTCCCCGGCAACCCCCCC
>NW_009648149.1:1980796-1992143 GCF_000708025.1 Charadrius vociferus
CGCCACCTCGGAAGGGGAATCGGGGAGGGCCAGCAAAAAAAAAAAACAAAAACCCAGAGGTTGGCGACATAAGGACATGGCCGGTAGGTCGTCCCCCCCCTCCTCCTCTTCCTCTGTCCGGGTTCTCCCCGGGAAGGTAATGCACAGGAAAATTCAACAACAGAAAACCCGACTTTGAGAAAAAGGATGAGATTACCAGGAAAAAAAAAAAAAAAAGAAAAAAAAAAACAACAAAAAATGCAAAAAAAACCCAACACCAAAAAAACAAAAAAAAAGGCTGTTAAACTCCAACTCTCACTGCCTGCCCGACACCTCTTAAACTGGAAAGAGCAAGAAGTGCAATCAGAATAAAACAAACCCCTTTGCCACCCTCGGGAGGGGGAGAGGGGCTCATCCCGACATGTATCCACTCTGATTTTTTATCTTCTCTTTAATGTGATTCTTGCTTTCTCCCCCGCCCCCCCCCCCCCACTCCCCTTGCATTTTTTCAGCACTCCTACAAACTACCGCCATGTTTAAGAGCTTTTAATGAAAAAGTCTCTTGCTACTATTGTTCCTTCACTTTTCTGGACATTGATAAGATAAACTCAGTTTTCCTGATGGCATCTCCCTGATGTGATTAACTTTTTCTAGCTTGAAAATTTCTTTTTTTTTTTTTAATTCAAAACATTTTGAAAATTTGAAATTCGATATTTTTTTTTTCTTTCCATTTCTAGCACAGGTATTTCGGAGGCAGACATTCAAATCAACGGGTAGAGGAAACACAACGTTTGCAGCCTCCGAGAGTCAAGAATTTTGCATTTGAACCTCCAGTCCACCTCATCTCTCTTCCAAAACCCAGTGGAAGGTTTGTGCTTCTTTCTAGAGAGCTGACAAAGTTCACTGAAACACCGTCTGTCAACTGTGCGAGCCCGTTCCCTACAAAACTCCAAATACCAACAGTTTCTTTTTAAGTATGTAGCTTGGTTCCCCTCCGTCTTCTTTTAGCTCACACTACATTTTCACTTTTCACAGTACTGTTTCCCAGCACAGGCTTCATCTAAAACCAGGATTCATAGACATTTAAAGCAGGAGTTTATATGGAATCTTATCTCCTCTTTCTTATCAAGCCCCACTCATCGCTACCCATCGCTGCCTGTATTTACTTCTCCTTGGAAAAAAAATACGGCAGCAGCCATTACATGACGTGCTAAACCGGCGTTGGTGAAACTTGAGTGGTGTTTTACTCATCAATAATACCTTTAAGGGAAGATGCCCATCAGGTGGCCCAAGTGACCGGAGTCTTGTGTTGTGGTGACAGGAAGCTAAACTGAAAATCACTGATCCATTACCTCTCATAAATTGCAGCTTCTTTCTTTTTTATTTTTTCTTCTTTTTCCTTTTTTCTTTTTCCTTTTTATTTTCCTTTTTTCTTTTATTTTCCTTTTTTCTTTTTCTTTTTCTTTTTCTTTTTCTTTTTCTTTTTCTTTTTCTTTTTCTTTTTCTTTTTCTTTTTCTTTTTCTTTTTCTTTTTCTTTTTCTTTTTCTTTTTTCTTTTCCCTTTTTTCTTTTCCCTTTTTTCTTTTATTTCTCCTTTTCCCTTTTCCAGTTTTTTCTTTTCTTTCTGCTTAATTTTTAGCACCAAAATCGGCTTTTTCATACGATTCTTTCTTCACTGACTTGTCTTGAGCACAAAGCTCCAGGAGAAAGCATGTGGTACTTATGACTCATAAAGAAAACAGTGTGTTCCCTGCAGTCGGATGTCTCACCAGAACCTCTGCCCCATGCTGGACTGCAACAGAAGAGCCGAAACAGAAGGTCCTGCTGCAAACGGAGCTGAGAGGACATGGTGCCAACCTCCCTGCTCCACCAGGCAGGGGATGATGTCAAGGAAAGTACGGACTCATCAGTTCTCTGAGAGGAGGGGGTGTCTGCGATTCTCAAAACGAAGCTCGGGAAAGCACCAGCAGCAGTTGACATGAGGTGTGATGCTCGGTGGTGACGGTGGGGACAGGTCCCCGGGAGCCCTCGTAGCGAAGCAGCGGAGGGCAATGATGGAGGCTGTGACAAAACCCTATTAGTGGTTGTGGCATAATCCCGTACCCCTCAGGCCAAGTTGAGCTGCCCAAGATCCGCACCCGCCTGGTGCGAGCAGAAGATCCGCTGCTCCAGTAGACTGGTTGCCATGGGGGGAAGCCCATATGATAACTGAGCGTACGCCAACACGTAGCTGTAAAGGCAAGACCCAAGGCAGGTTGTTGAGCACGCCCTTCAGGGAATACTGGCTACCTCGAGAGGAGCTTGCCGCGGGAGGAGGTTACGACCTGTCTCCTGGCAGACCTTTGCTGCCAAGAGGAGATGATGGTGGTTACGGCGAGGGAGGCAGGGACACGAGGTACTGGTGCCTGCTGTTGCTTCGTCACCTTATTTCTGCTGAGCTTCCAGTGAGACAAATCTGGAAGGAATGTCCATCGGTAGAGGCGCTCAACGAATTGAGGTCAAGATGCTTTCTGCTTCAACGCCACCTCATAACACGATGAATGCTGGGCTGAGGAAAAAGAGTGAAGAACATGGACTCAGAGACAGTGCAAATAAAGCGTGTGCAAATGATGTCGTGAAATTTGAATGTATGCTATTGTGGCAATTCGTGCTCAGCTCCTCGAAGTGAACGACAAAATATTTTACCTGGGATGAAAAATGCACATAAAAGGAGACTTCTAGAGTGAAGCAAACCAAAACACAAGACTGAGAATGGTTTATTCAGCCATTGTGTTCATTGGCTTCGTAAGGAGAAAAAAAAAAAAAAGAGGCTATCAAAAAATGTAAGATGTTTCAAAGAGTGCAAAGCTGCCCCTTTCCCAACTATTTTAGTAGGAATCAGAGAAAGTTAAAGCTGCTGATGGGGGAAGGCTGGAGCCCAGTCAGAAATGGGCAAGTGCAAACGTGAAAAATATCACTGGAGGAAACAGAATTCAGACTCAAAAGTGAAATCAGCAGGTGCAGCCCTTACACTCTCTGGTTTTGTCAGGTTGTAGGTCTGGAAATAACCTTGAGAAAGGAGAAAAGTGAAGGAATGGTGGTGAGTCACCAGCACCAAAATGATGAGTGACAGAGCACCGGGAGATAATTATTGGGTGCTTAAAAACCCATGCAGGAGAATGTGAGTATATCCAAAAACTCCGACAGTGGTCAGTCGGGAAGGAGCTGTGTTTGTTTATTTAATGTATTTCCTCCATAATATTCTCTGAAGTTCTTTATTTTACCACGTTGTCTGGTCCAGCTTAGGAAGGGCTTTTGTCATGGTGTTTGCATCCCCGCTCTTTGAAAGGCGTGCCATGATTTTTTGTGTTCACTTTGTGTGCAGCATAATTCCATTTTCTGGTGTCAGCAAAGACAAACAATTATTAAAAAAAACCCACCAAATATTTTTTCTGCCTGCTTGAAGACCTCAGAGGTTCACAGACTGCTTTGAGGCTGGCATCTCTTACCCCGCAGGAGGGTCACCCCTTCCAGCCTGCTCTTTTTTTTTTTTAATTTCTCTGAATATCTGTTGGTTTCTCACTTTTTTTGGTGATGACGTTCCAGAAGAGTCATCTAGATTCTAGTTCTGATTGTACCAAGGACCACACAGGCAAGGTTGTACAGCAGCTCTGCACTAAATGAGAGGTCTCCGGCCAAGCCATGAGCACTGGTTGATCTTGGTTGATCAAGCAGTGGTCACATTTTGTTGAAATTTCATATTATGTCTGTGGTTTTTTGTAGTGCTGCCAACTCTCCATTATCAGCCACTCTCCTGATGGACAAGAAGGTCTCTGGTTCTTCGGTGCTGAGCTTTAGCTGCTGTTTTCAACAGCTGACAACCAGGGCAGCAGGGAAGAGCCTTCTCAATAGCAAGGCCACCACGGACGGCCGAGGACAGGGACTTCTGGAGCAGACAGAGCCAGCAACACCAACACGGGGCACACCAGCCCACTGCGGTCACCAATCCAGTGTGCAGCACCAACACCAAAGCCATCTCAACACTTAGGAAGCTGAAAGAAAGTAACATTAATTCAGTGTTCAATATAGGAATAAAAAAACCCAAATGTTGTTATTTGGATTTACAATCAGTTCTTCGTTCCAATTTGCTGCGCAGGACCGTGACTCGTGTCAGCGCCATGGAAGAGGTGGGACCACTGGATGTGGTTGAAGGAACACAACTGCTTAGGCTGCTGAATGTCAAACCACAGCCCAAGCACACGCAGCTCTGCTTCCAGGAGCTGAGCTTGAAAATTTCCTTCTACCTTTCTTGCTGCCACAGCTTCAGATACTTTCATGTCTTTCAGCTGCTCAGATGTTCTGCTCCTTGCAACCCAGGCAGCGGAGTTTTAGTCCATGGCACTATAGTAATATTGAAGTCACTACTACAGCAATAGATTAGGCAATAATTGACTGCATAGAATCATAGAATGGTTTGGGTTGGAAGGGACCTTAAAGTTCATCGAGTGCCACCCCCCTGCCCTGGGCAGGGCCACCTCCCACCAGCCCAGGTTGCTCCAAGCACCGTCCAACCTGGCCTTGAACACCTACAGGGATGGGGCATCCAAAACTTCCCTGGGCAACTTGTGACTGTATCTCAACACCCTCAGAGTAGAGAATTTCTTCCTAATATCTATATCTACTCTTTCAGTTTAAAACTGTTACCCCTCTTCCTATAGCTATACTTCCTTATAAAGAGTCCCTCCCCATCTTTCCTGTAGGCCCCCTTTAGGTACTGTGAGGCTGCTATAAGGTCTCCCCGGAGCCTTCTCTTCTCCAGGCTGAACAACCCCAACTCTCTCAGCCTGTCGTCATAGGAGAGGTGCTCCACCCCTCTGATCATCTTTGTGGCCCTCCTCTGGACTCGCTCCAACAGGTTCATGCTCGCCCTGCTGGCCACGCTGCTGGGGATGCAGCCCGGGATGAGGCGGACACGTGTCCACGTGTAGGACCTTGCACTTGGCCTTGTTGAACTTCATGAGGTTGGCAAGGGCTCACCTCTCCAGCCTGTCCAGGTCCCTCTGGATGGCTTACCTCCCCTCCAGCGTGTCGACCGCTCCACACACCTTGGTGCCATTGTCAAACTTGCTGAGGGTGCGCCCAATCCCACCATCCGTGTTGCCAACAAAGATGTTAAATAGCACCGGTCCCAGTACCAAACCCTGAGGAACAGCACTTGTCACAGGGTCACCACTTGGACATCGAGCCATTGACCACAACTCTTGGAGTGTGACCATCCAACCGGTTCCTTATCCTCAAGTGGTTCATCTGTCAAATCCACGTCTCTCCAATTGAGAGGCAAGGATGTCGTGTGGGACAGTGCTGAATGCTTTGCACAAGCCCAGGGTGCGCATTAGTCTGCCTTCGATATTGCTGTAGTCTGTACGCTGTCTCCATGAGCGTAACAGCCGCTGTGTGTGCCGGGATTCCCGTTGAATTTGCCTTGACCCAGCAGGATGGAATCGGTGACTTAGTTCGGTAAATGCAATCACATTGCCTCCTCTTGAGTGCACAACCAAGCCAAGGAAGGCCGAATTCCCGGGGAGAGCGTCAGTCCAACCACACCATTCTAGAAAATCGCACATCGTCACCATGCAGCCTTGAAGAGGTTAAGAATTGTGAGTTTTTCTAATATTCTTGTGGCAAGATTAATTCCTCTCTCTTAAAGAAAGACTCGGCTGGTTTGGTGAGCTGCAATCCTGAAATCTCCTTTACGACATCACTTCTATAGTTTGTTTTCTACTCATTGTTTGTTTTCTACTCATTGTGTTCAGTGCCTGCTTTGCTCTTCTGCCCAAACCCTACTCCTGGTGCTTCACAAGTGATGTTTTCATGGGATTTGACTCTGTGAAGCCGACACTCAGTGAAGCCAGTTGTGACACAAACCACAGCCTCGCTGCTCACATCCTCTTCTACGAAACGCAGGTTTGGTTTTGGTCGCTGCCGTTGTGCTCAGCCCTTCTACCCCGTCAATAGCTCCTCACCTTCCCTCTTAAAGAATTAATCCTCCTGAAGGCTAAGGAATGTAGGAGGCTGTACCAAATAGCACATTTTTTAATGAATATTCCTACTTTTGTCATGTGGCTGTCTCGTCTGCTGCCATTTTTCCATCACCGCATTTTCAGAAGGCTTTTGCTGATCCAGGCATTTATTTGCAGCGCTGCTCGCAAGTGTTGGTCACAACCTGGGCTTTGATCTTTTGTCTCCGCGTGTTATTTAGCTTTGCGACACGTTAACGCTTTTAATCCAATTTTAGCCTCTGCAGCATATTTATCTGCCACTAAATCTCTTCCCCAATCTGCCGACAACCAAATACTTCCAAACCTTTCAGCGTGGAGCCCTCTGGCAATCCACACGCAGAATAAAAACGAGCAGCGCAAGATTGCTCAGAAAACATTTCTATTATCTTCATATTCTTGTACCATTCCCGTTACCAAACGCCATATGGTGCTTTCGGACTTTAGATCCTGAGGCTTTACCAGAGGTGGTGATTGTTCCTACCCAGACTTTGCGGATGAGAAACCTGGTGGAGGTCATGGAGCCGGTCCGTGACTAAGCCAAGACTTAAACCCAGCTCTCCTCTGCTTCGAACACGAAACTGGAATTAATTCTGTGTCCTCCTGCAGAAAGCGTGGTCACGGCAGCAGAGCAGCAGCATAAGGGATTAAAAATTGTAGCTACCGATGCATATTTAATGTATAATTCCTTGTGTGTTCAGTTTATTTATTATGTATTTATTATGCGTTTCATTTAATGAATTTTTAAGCCTCCCAAAGAGACTACGCCCAATTTCTCATTTCTGTTTAGTTTCTTCTCTCCATCCATTTGTATAAAAAAGATTCTTTTTGCCGTGGTTGTGTTAGACCCGCGAATGGCAATGGGACACAGCGTCCTGGTGCGTCCCTGCGGGTCGCGAGCTCTCTGCTTTGCCATTTAACGACATTACACGTAGATGAGTGGGCAGCTGCCGGCTCGCACCAGCGCTGAGCTCTTCCTCAGGCTGGTGGGGACATCTCCGCGGGCCTCGGGCTGGGTCTGTCTGGGGGACAGGGACACCAAGCTCAAGGGACATGGCGTCACCACCCCTTTACATCAAGGGACATGGGGTCACCACTCCTTTACATCAAGGGACACGGAGTCACCACTCCTTTACATCGAGGCACACGGGGCCACCACTTCTGCACACCAAACAAGCCTGCCTTGTGCAAAGATCCCCCACACTATAACTTTGACAGCAGCCGCTTTCTCCACGTTACTCATTCGGCACGAAAAGACAATGTCTCGTCATAAAATAATTGCATCCAGCTTTCACTCGCGTGGGACAACACATGGTTGAGTTTGCACCCTTGCGCAGGTGGAGTGGGAGTTCCATGGGACATCAATGCTTTTTGGTGCATGCTGTCTGTGGGTAGAGACATTACTCAGCGTATACTTCCTTTGCGTACCTCCAAGGTACATAACCGCACGTTGCAATGAAGCTGAACAACCCATGAAACTCATCGCCAAACCGATAAATAACCCGTGGAAATTGCCGGCACAAGATACGGCTGCCAAGAACGCAACCAAACTTAGGAAAAGCTTAGAAAATACTAGTGTCAAGAATTAGAGAGTATGCAATGTTTGAGGGAGGGTGGGAATAAAAATACGCCATGATTTGATTCAAAAAAAGGCCATCCGTGTTGCTCATATGAGGATCTCGGTGCTGGGTTTGCACGCCTATAGTTCAATTCCCATCACCCAGCTCGCTGGTTTACGTTCCTGAATACCCCACTGGGTGGAAAGAAGGTCCAGGCAGGATGCAAAGGGCTTTCTGAGGGCAGAGTAGGCAAAGATAAACAGCAGAACACATCTGACAAGGGAAAATATGAAAGTGAGGACACGATGTGCTGTTGGGATATTGGGCTATATCAAAATTTCTTCACGCCCCGGTCGATTTACCCACCGACGCATTCATTGCCAGAGGTGAACATCACCAGACCAAGCCTGTCACCTCGTAAACTGTTGGTAGGTACAGACACCGTCCAAATGGGTTAGAAGGGAGGGAGAGGGGAACTGTATTGTATATTAGAATGGAATGGAATGGAAGGGAATAGAATGGAATGGAATGGAATGGAAGGGAATGGAATGGAATAGAATAGAATAAAATAGAATAGAATAGAATAGAATAGAATAGAATAGAGTAGAGTAGAGCAGAGTAGAGTAGAGTAGAGTAGAATAGTTCAGTTGGCATGTAAATATTTGTGCCCTTCTTCTTCTTCCATTTTCCTGGTAACCAGTCCATATTTACTAGATGTATCCATGCACCAGTGTAAAGGGGAAATATTTCCCTTGGCACCACCCAAGAAATCAGTGAGAGTACGCGTGCACGGTGGGAGCAGGGCGACGTTTCACCCCTGCGGCGCTGCGGGCTGAGAGCTGCTGAAGAGGAGATGCCAAAGATCTATTTGCAGGTCTCCATCCTGGAGTGAGTTCGCAGGGCTGGAAATGCAACCAGCGGGTACCTGAGATGCACGATGGGGTTTTCAGCCTCGTTTGCCTGACGAGACGAGCATTTTCACCCACGGGGTTCAGTAGTTCAGGCGATAGCGGCAGTGCAAGTCTCAGGATGTGGACATTGAAAAAAATACCTTCCTCATCGCACGTTTGGGCTGCTGGTAGTATGTGGCTGTTCTTTTACAATTTCCTTCCTGCACAGGCAGCAATCACTAATTTTAGACTCGCTTACATGTAAAAGTCACTTTTCTGGCTTGGAAACGGTTTGCTGCTTCTAAAGAATAATCCTGCTCCACCTTGCAAGGTAACTGCTACTGGGTAAATTTAAGCGATGGATCTCTGGAAAGGAAACGAGTACAGCACACAAATGTGTTGGTTTGAGGGTATCCGGGACCAAACGACAAAATCCATCCATTTGTGCAACCCAAACGCATACAGCGCACCTAGCAAAACTTGAAAGAAAGATTATAATCTCCAGGTCTAGCAGTTCTACTGCAAAAAGTGATTTCAGAACAATCAAGTGGATAACTCCAGATGGGCTATTACGTATAGGTTAACATTTACAGGAGCTTTGTGAATTTTGAATCTTAAAAAAAACCCCTTGTCAACGCTTGCTGTTGCTATTTTACAGCTTTTGGGTCGGTAATGCGCAGCCAGGCGGTCCCTTTGCCTTTTGACGTGCTGATGTTACCGGCGTTCTTACCAGACGTGTTCCCTGGAAACCTTCCCCACGCTCAGCTCCGTCCCGGGCACCGCTCAGAGCCACCCGGGCCGCCCGGCGAGCAGGAACCCCACGCACGGGTGTACGGTTCAGGGGCTTTTTGTGCCACGTCTTGTAAATGGAGACTCGGTGCGAGTGCGGTGGGATTCTTGCGAGCGCACCGAGCTGCTAGCGGGGTATATTTAAGCCCCCGGTCCCTCCTGCCGGTGGTGATGGAGCCTGCGCTCTCTCGGCTGGATGCATGGCTGCGGGATGCATGGCTGCTGCGCGCTTCGGGATGAGCTGGAGGGGTCCGGCTTTGCTGTCCGGCCCAGCCTGGAGGGGCTCGGCGTGGAGATGGCCCCCCCAGCTCCCCACGGCGGCGAGCGCCCGGCCCTCCTGCCCTCTCCTCCCGCTCGGCGAGGAGCGCTGCAGCGCGCTCACGCAGCCCTGGGGGCGCATGGGGGTGTATTGGTGCGTATGGGTGTGCATGGGGGTGTACTGGTGTGTATGGGTGTGCATGGGGCTGCATGGGTGTGTATGGGTGTGCATGGGGCTGCATGGGTGTGTATGGGTGTGCATGGGGCTGCATGGGTGTGTATGGGTGTGCATGGGGCTGCATGGGTGTGTATGGGTGTGCATGGGGCTGCATGGGTGTGTATGGGTGTGCATGGGGCTGCATGGGTGTGTATGGGTGTGCATGGGGCTGCATGGGTGTGTATGGGTGTGCATGGGGCTGCATGGGTGTGTATGGGTGTGCATGGGGCTGCATGGGTGTGTATGGGTGTGCATGGGGCTGCATGGGTGTGTATGGGTGTGCATGGGGCTGCATGGGTGTGTATGGGTGTGCATGGGGCTGCATGGGTGTGTATGGGTGTGCATGGGGCTGCATGGGTGTGTATGGGTGTGCATGGGGCTGCATGGGTGTGTATGGGTGTGCATGGGGCTGCATGGGTGTGTATGGGTGTGCATGGGGCTGCATGGGTGTGTATGGGTGTGCATGGGGCTGCATGGGTGTGTATGGGTGTGCATGGGGCTGCATGGGTGTGTATGGGTGTGCATGGGGCTGCATGGGTGTGTATGGGTGTGCATGGGGCTGCATGGGTGTGTATGGGTGTGCATGGGGCTGCATGGGTGTGTATGGGTGTGCATGGGGCTGCATGGGTGTGTATGGGTGTGCATGGGGCTGCATGGGTGTGTATGGGTGTGCATGGGGCTGCATGGGTGTGTATGGGTGTGCATGGGGCTGCATGGGTGTGTATGGGTGTGCATGGGGGTGAATGGGTGTGTTGGGGGGTGTATGGGTAAGTATTGGCGTCCCTGGGTGTGCGTGGGTGTGTATGGGCATGCATGGTTGGACATGGGCATGCATGGGGATGCATGGGTGTGTATTGGTGTCCATAGGTGTGTATGGGTGTACACGAGTGTGTATGGGTGTGCATGGTTCTGCATGGGTGTACATGGGTGTGTACGGGGGTGCATGGCTGTCCATGGGCATGCATGGGGGTGCATGGGTGTCCGTGGGTTTGTGTGGGTGTCCATGGTTGCTCATGGGCATGCATGGGCGCATACGGGTGTGCATGGGCGTGCATGGTTGTCCATGGGCATGCATGGGTGTGTACAGGTGTGCATGGGTGTGCATGGTTGTCCATGGGCATGCATGGGTGTGTATAGGTGTGCATGGGCGTGCATGGGTGTGTCTGTGCATGCGCTGGTGTGCATGGGCATGCACGGGGGCGCATGGGTGCACATGGGGGTGCACGGGGGTGTATGGGTACGCATGGGGGTGCATGGTTGCACACGGGTGTACATAGGCATGCATGGTTGTGCATGGGCGTGCACAGGCATACGTGGGTGTGCACGGGTGTCCAGACCAAAACCAGTCCCTGCTGGGACACAGGCAGGAGAAGAGGAGCGGCAGAGCGAACATCGTGGAGAGCGTTGAGTGCTCAGGCATTTTACCGAGTATCCTAAACTTCTTTTACACTTGTATTCCTTAAAAACACCCGGAGCGTTTCCTTAAAAAGGTGCCGGTGATCAGCAAATAGATAATCCAGCCTCTCGCATTTCCAGGGAGTTTCTGGTTGCTTTCGGAGTATTTTGCATTCTGAAGTCTTGGGCAAACTTGGCAACGATTTCAGCAGGCAGGAGAGTCCC
>NW_009648149.1:1992159-2004894 GCF_000708025.1 Charadrius vociferus
CAGGAAGGAGAGTCCCATAGCTTGTTGTCTGGATGTCAGAAGATCCACATTCCCTGACACGTGCTGAAAAGATGCCGTTTGGCTCTACCACACTGTGCTTCACGCAGCACGGCAAGGCTGAGGCAGCGACGAGCCACTGTGAGATGATAAAGCCCTCACCCAAAATGAAGAACCCGCCCAGTGACCCATTCAGAGAGATCTTAAATCGGCCTGGCAGGTGACGAAGGTTTGTTCTTACCCGATGCAGTTTTTATTATTGAAGGGGAGGGAAAATGAATTTGCGTTACTGTGTCATACAGAGAAGATTTCATCTTCTTGCTACCCATGTCTGCTGTACAATATATAAATCCTCCTCGGTGTAGTGTCTCTTCGTGAGGAGTGATCCCAAGGCATTTTGCACAGCTCAGTCGGGATGTCTAAAGGATCATTTTATCCCCCTTAACTGCAGACAGCTCCAGGGATTAAATGCTCCAGACAAGAGAACTGAACATTTAACGAGAGAACGATTTTGAATAATAATTGAAGCGTATTGCATCCCGCAAAAACCACCTGCTCTGTATTTCGGTTCTTACGGGAATCCAAGTTTTATGGTTTTTATGCTTGTGACAATATGAGGTAAGTTTAAAATTGTGATTTACTGGCCAAAGCGCTCCAGGGAGCCACAAGTATTTGTAGTCGATTAAGAGGGTGAATTTCAGATTCGGAGTTTTGCTCCAGTTCCTCCATTTGCAGCCTCAAAGGCTGATCTATGCCATGCTCATCGCTTCGGGTTTTTTAACCACAACTACAATGCCTTTCAAAATAACCTTCCGATGCCCTGCGGAAAGCAGGTCTTCATATCCACCGACTCCTCGTTCATGGCTCTCAGGCAGGAGACCAGCTCATCGGGCACCAGCGTTTGCTCTTGAACATCGCCGGCCAGCGTGTGTCCCCACGGGTTCTCCAGGAGGGCGCCGTGTCCCCCTGGGGCCGAGCCAAACGCCTGGCTTTGCCCGCTCCGGCTGTTGTTTAAGATGAGGTTGATCTTCTCCAGCAGACAGACTTGGTGCCCCCCTCCCTCCCCGTCCCACACCTGCGGAATGGGGCTCGTGTAGTCTCTGAAGAAGATGTTCATCTCTGGTTCTGGGAGGGCTGCGGGGGGCTGTGTTTGGTAGAAGTTGGCAGCTACGTACCCCAGCGTGTTCCCATCGGACACCTGAGGTTTGTAGTCACTGATCTGCTTGGGGGCCATGATGTTGGCGGGTGTCATGCTCTGTGGGCGCTCCCCATCCTCGGGGACCTCTCTGCTGGGGTTCTTTCTGGTGGCCACATTCTTGTATTCCTTCTGGGCTGGTACCTCCTCGATTTCCATAACTGTGGGGTCACCAGTGTCCAAGAACGGCTCATGGAAACTGTTACTCATGAAATCACTCTTTTCCTGGAAAAAAAAAAAAGATGAGTGTAGTAACAAACTGGCAAATTTTGCCAATGGGAGACATATCATTAGAGCATCCCAGGAAGAAATGGGGGCAATGACTTGTTGTCTTCATCTCGTCTTCCTTCCCACCTCTCTCATCCAATCCCCCCTGTGAAAGAGACCACGGTGAGGGGGACAAGAGAAGACAGGGGAGCAGCAGTGCATGTCTCCATGCTTCTCTATACACTTCAAGGGCAGCTTGAGTCAACTGTGGCCGCTAAATAAAGTGTATATGGAGGAAAGGTTTAAAGACCTCCGCTACACTGGGCTCCCACGCACCTTGCGAATGCCTGGGAAGTGATTCCTGAGCAGTTCCTGGTCCCTTAGAGATTAATCCTCTTCTCAACTGTGTTTCTCACAGCTCTGGAGCAAGCCTTAATCTAAGGGGAGTCAAGGGAAGAAAAGCTGGGAGGTAACGGTGCAATTACCTGGAGTGACTTTACCACGTTGCTGTTTTCCATGTGGGGAAAATCTTCAAACAGCCATTTGGGCAAGAGCGACACAATGGCGGCCTTAATCCTTTACCGAAAAGAAAAAATAAACCCCCCCAAATTTAGTCTACTTTATTAGTCACGTGTTCATGTTGGGTGAAATTGTCCCCCAGCAGGAGGGGAATGCACAAAGCGCGTCCATCCTTCACGGATGGCTTGGAAGCCCCAGGTTTGTGCCATATCCCCGTTTCAATCCTAGCTCTTCATCTTTCAACCTTATTCCTCTGGTTTGATTCTGCAAGCTATATTACTTGAACAGGTTGCCCAGAGAGGTTGTTGAGGCCCCATCCCTGGAGGTGTTCAAGGCCAGGCTGGACATGACCTTGGGCATCCTGGGCTGGTGGGAGGTGTCCCTGCCCAGGGCAGGGGGGTTGGAACTAGATGATCTTCAAGGTCCCTTCCAACCCAAACCATTCTATGATTCTATGATTACTCCATTTAAATTGTAAAACTTGTCTGTATATGAAAATGTTGCTAAACTGCGGGGTGGGAGGAGAACCAAGCTATGCGTATGACCCAGAGGAGGCATGCGTGTCCTGAAGTGATGAAATCAAACACACAGCAGGAACGAAAGCTGATTTCTCCTACAGCCAAAGCTGCTGCAGAAACGAGACTCATTCACAAGAGATTTCGATTTTGCTGAGCTTTGCTGCCGTTCTGGTGCACGGCTGTGCTCCTGGGGGAACACGCGGTGCCTGTTGTTGCTGAAACGCCCGTGTTTCACAATTACATCGAGAGCAGAAGAATTAGGCCGGGTTCAGGAACCGAAAGAGGCAGTCCCTCAACATCTTCCAGCCCCAGGTCTCCTCTCCCCTATTTCTTGGTTTGCCGGCAAGATCCAGCCAGTAGCTCTGCGCCACGGAGGTCACCCATTCCCATGGGATGGTGTTGGGGACAGCAGTGCCCGGATGCCTGGACATCCCTATTCCAGTTAAATGGCAAACTGGGACAGAAGGAGCGCTGGTTTGCGAGCGTGCCTAGCAAACAGCGGTCAGTCTTGAAAACCCGTATTAAGATTCTCCCCATTGAGTTTCTCTGCTGTTGCACTCTCCAGCCTCTGCCTGTCCCTCGGGGTCCAGGCACGAAGGGCTTCAGCATCCCCTCATCGCTCAAAACTGGGAGTAACGAGTCCTAGGATCAAACTTCCCTACAAAAACCTGGTTTTCCTCTCTTTCTCTACACCTTATCTGTGTAATAATATATAGCGTGTCCCTAAGCCTGGCCTTGACAGACAAGTGATTTTTACTGTTTTTATTGGTCTTTGCCTTACTGTAGAGCGCATAGATGTCTTTTCATATAGCCATATGGTTAATGGGAGGAGTTTTCGTTAGTAAGAGCACGTTTCTGCAGTGAACTTTAAACTATTCTGGAAGAAAGGCAGGAGTTGGAAATAAGGAAAAAATTGTGAAGAAAGCAATACCTTTTCCTGGCTGATTTTTTAAACATCAGAATTAAAAAAACGACGGACAGTATGACCACGCTGACGCCCAGTCCCAGGAAAACTCCAACGTCATCGTCTGGAAAAGGATAGAGAAGAAGAAGGTGAGCCGGGTGGTCCTGCTCCACCGCCCCATCTCCCACCGCGTTCATTGATAGGAAGGGCAGATCTTTGAACAAAGCAGCCTTCAGCGTTTCGCTTGCCCTCTTGCTCCTCGAAGGAACGAAGCAAAGCCATAACAAAAGCAAAACCAAAACTGCTGTCCGCGGTGTCCTGTGACTCAAGCACCGTAGGCCACAGCCGTGGATAGGGGGGTCAAGTAATTCGAAGAAGTATGGTCAGCGTGTTTAACCATTTCCTACGCAGCCTCACCTTCCAGAAATGCTGAAGTGACTTCTTCAGCTGATGCTGGTTTTGCTTTTGGTTTAAGTGCTGCAACAGATCATAACGTAACCTTTACCAGAAGATGTGCAAACCAGAAGCGCGACCAAAGTTAGAAAAATGGATGGGAAATGCTTAAATGATTCTCCGGTCCAAGCTGTAAGACTGAAACAGTCTATCGCTGTTATGCTATATGTTAATATTATCTTATATTTTCCTGGGCTTATCTCCTACTCGCGGTAATGTACATTATATTGTAAGTCTCATAAGAAAGCAAAACCCAAGGCATGTATCATACGGGTGCTATCAAGCTGCTAGAGCACTGCAGCCTTTCCTGCCATGCAGCTCATGTCCCCACCAAGTGGAAAGTTGCTTTTGTGGCCCTGACCTCTCCAGAGCGTAAGGGAGCTTTCGCTTCCCCACCACCAGATGCTGCAGGGGCTGTTCGGGCCAAAAATTTCCACTTCTGGTCAAGGAGAAAATCTGGCTTACCAAGTCTGAGCTACTATCTTCTTACCGTGCGAGATCTCGCTATAGATGCTGCCCAGGAGCTGAACCTGTGAGGGGACTTAAAAAGAGAGAGAAAAAAAAAAGTGTCCATAACTTCATTTCAAGGACAGCAGGTGACATAGAAGCGATGGCTTTTTTTAGTTTGTTAATATTATTTAGAAAAATAAATAAAGGTATAGTGAGTAAAAGAAAAAGCCTCCCAAACTAATTAGTAACTCCAGCTCTGGGTGGACTCTACTCAATCTCCTATTTCTCAGAGATCCAGTTCAACGAGACGTTGACGAACACATTAACACCAATGACAAAACATCTTCCGCGCACATCGCTCCCCTCGGTACCTGAAACAAGAATTTAGTCTTCCTGAGGAATTATGCATTGTTTTTTGAGAGCACCTACGGATTATTTCCCGAAGTGTCTGAACCCCACAGGACTGAGTTTTCTGATCATATCTGTTTGTGTGACGGGCTGTGCGGTGAGGGAAGAGCTGCAGCTAAGGAGCCTGCCATGGCAAGAAGCTTTTTTTTTGGTAAAATAAGCAGCGAGCTTTCTTCCCGGCCCTATGAAGCAATTCCCATGGGATCTCTTCTCCTTAATATGTGCTGCCGTTGGTGCTACAGAAAAGGGGTGAGGGTCCAGGCCAAGGGCGATCCCACCTCTGGGCTGAGTGTTAGACTGAATCTGTAGCCTGGACCAGAACCACAGCAACGTGGGCAGGACAAGCCACCCACCACATGTCCCTGGGGTCACCTCCCTGCAAGGGGACTGGGGCCTGGCCGGCCAGAGAGGCCACCATGCCCTGCAGTCAGACCTCAGGTGGAGTCATCTGCTGAGGTTGGAGCCACCCAGCAAGAAAAAGGGACGCGCGTGGCATGCGTGCTTGCCCTGGGGAGAACATGCCCTGTCGGAGCGTCCCGGGCAGAGCACACAGCAGGGAAGCGTGCTGGGGTGGAAAGGAATCAATGCTGCAAGGACAAGGAAGGTAGTCGGTCCCCTTTCACCGTGAGCAGGATGAGAGTCATCATCTTAAACTGCAGCAGTTAAAACTCATGTGAGGAAAGAGGACAACTGCTCTAGCAGCAAGGCTGAGCAGCACCGGGGTAGGTTGCTGTCACGGTTTCAGCAGGGATAGAGTTGACGTTCTTACTAGCAGTTGGTGCAGTGCTGTGGTTTGGATTTGGGGTGAGAAATGGTGTTGATAGCACGCTGGTGGTTTTGGCTGTTGCTGAGCTCTCGAGGCCTTTTCTGCTCCTCACACCGCCCAGCCAGCAATGGGCTGGGGGACACAAGGAGTTGGGAAGGGACACAGCCGGGACGGCTGTCCCCAACTGACCACAGGGATAGTCCATGCCATGGGACATCATGCTCAGGATATAAAGCCGGGGAAGAAGGAGGAAGGGGTGATGTTCGGAGTGATGGCGTTTGTCTTCCCAAGCCACCGTGATGTGTGATGGAGCCCAGCTGTCCTGGGGATGGCCGAACACCCGCCTGGCCACGGGGAGCAGTGAGTGAATCCCTTGGTTTGCTTCGCTTGCGTACGCGGCTTTTGCTCTACCTATTCAACTGTTTTTATCTCAGCCCACGGGTTTTCTCACTTTTACTCTTCTGCTTCTCTCCCCCATGCCAAGCGGGGGAGGGAGCGAGAAGCTGCGTGGTCCCAGCTGCCTCCTGGGCTTAAACCACCACCGTTGCCTTTTCCTGCAAACGCGAGAGCGGTTTCAGCAAACATCTGCCGGGAATGGAAGCGATACAGCTGATCTTCCCTCGGGAACCGGGAGCCATCCTTTCCAGCCCCTCTCCCTATGATTTTCCTGTGTCACAATAGCAGTGAATATCGCTGATGATGTGGTTGTGGGTCTGCGTTGCGTTGGAAGGAAGGGAAATACCCCCAAAGCGGCAGGCAACATAAAAGACCCCTTTTGAAGTCATCCAGGCAAGCACAGCTCACGCCGGCAACAGGATTTTCCCAAGACAGCAAATCCCCAATGCTGGGAAATTCGGGAAGGGCGGACTCGCAAGGGCATCTGTAGAAGCGCCAGGATCCAGGTGCTTTAGGAAACTCCTCATTTGCACGTCTCAAACCTCCTCTGTACCCTTCAGCTGGCTGACCGCTTCAGGAAAAACCCTGCTGCTCCCCACGTTTGCCCTCTCTGTCCCCGAAGCCGTCTGTCCCAACCGGGCAGGGACACGGGGCCACCTCCTGCGCAGAGCGAGGCCGACCCCCGGCTCAATCCGAACGCCTCCTCGGGGCAGCAGAGGGCCGAACGCGTTAAAGCAGAGGGTCGGCATTAATAAGAATAGCAGATAGCATCCTCACCTACAATCACAGCCCTTCAACTGGCAAAGAAAATTAAGGATATCCAGCATAATATATCCTAGATATATAGTAGAAATGCCCTAAACAACACGGGCCACCTGATTTCCGCCAGTGATTTCTGCAACAGAGTTAGTAATCCATCAGTTGAGACTGGTTCAGATGAAAACGAGTGAAAACCTTTCTGAATTCACAGCCTCTAATGAATGAAAGAGTGGCTGCCGAAGGGCAGAGGTTATCCAAGGCTGCTGGAGCAAGCCCCGTTCCACTTCTCTTCAGCACTGGCTTTGCATGGACCGAGGCAAACCCAAGGCCAAATGCAATTTCTTCTTCTCCAAAGGGAAAAAAAAAAAAAAAAAATCCCAGAAAATGGACTGTCTGTGATTTTGTGCATTTGAAGCATAAATGTCTCCTAGCAGAGCTCCTGCAATTCAAATATTTTGGTTCCCTGGGTAGAGAGGGCTGCAGGTGCCACAAAGCATCTCTTGACTATATGGGGCTGTGGAAGGCAAGTGATGGGGTACGTTATTCTGCAGCCCGGGAACTCAGCAGTTTTGGGGGGCAGATGTCGCTGGCACATCGAACTTGTATAAATAAAAATAAAAAATATGATTATAATAATGCCTTCCTGACGACGGATGGGCTCAATCTGAATAAAGGAGAGGGAGAACAAGGTTCAACCTGTGGGGACAAGCTGGAGAACTTTAATTCGGGTGTCAGCTGGGGGTTGTGCTGCTGCTTTGGAAGCAAACCTTGTCACGGACACGAGCGTCACCGCTGCCTCGCGTTGGTACTTCCCCACGTGAACCCCCAAGCTTTGTTAGAGGAGTCTACGCAACCACTAAGGATGAAGTCTCTATTTTTAAGCATTTATCACATTTTCTAAGCCATTTGCTAGTGCAAAGGTTAGAGAATCCTCCTTTTGACACTCAGTTCTTCCCCCTTCCGTGCAGGTGGAGACCTGCTGCCGAAGTTTAAGCCCCACTTGAGGATCAGGACCCTGGAAATTCATGTCTGGAGGAGCTGGAGGTGCCCGAAGCCTGACCTGCCCAGAGCCTAAGGCTGTCAGTGTGTCCGTGAGGATAACAGTCAATAGCCAGGGCTGACAGCTCGGCATGAACCAGGCAGGAATATTTACTTCCATTTCTTGGGAAAAAAAATGGAATAACTGCCCTTCTCAAAGCCATGAGAGGTGCTAACCGGAGACACAGAGCTGGTTTGTCCTGGGGAAAGTATTTCAGCAGCTTCAAAAATTGCATCACAGCATGGGATGGTGAAGTGATGACATCCTCAGGTGTCATCGTTGCGTGCAGCCACAACCGGCTACGTCAGGGCACCGAGGGCACTCGCAGGCCTTAATGGCCCTGACCAGCCTCACCTGGGACCTCCACCCACAGCCCCTGCACATGGGGCTATTTAAGCTCAGCCCTGGGCTACAGGCTGTGCTGGAGGACTTGTGGAGGTCCTAACCCTGGCCCATGGGCTGACTTCATGGTTTGGCCTCAGCTTTCCCTTGTCTCCATGGTCCTGCCCAGCCACCACTGGACACCATGTGTGGCGTCCATAAATGCAGAGGTTTTGCCTGTGGTGTCTGTGGAGGAGGTATGGTGGTGCTGGGAGGTGTCTTCAGCACTCAGATATTGAGCTGTGTGTGGCTTATCCTGGCTCAGCTGGGTGAGGACCAGCAGCAGGATGGAAGAGCTCAGGGATCTCGGTGTACCCATCTCCTGAGGACAACCAAAGTGCAGTGCTGGAGATGATGCAGAACCAGTCCTTACTCTGCTTTGTAAATTGGCCCATGCTCTGTCCTATCTAAAACTATCTCCAGAACTGAAGCCTGCCTACTTCTCACTCCAGGTGAGAAAGGACATGCTGCAGCTTGGCCAGCTGGTCTCTAAGTCATTTTCTTTGTTTTGTTTTATCTATAACATTTGATTGTCACATGTGCAGAGCAGCAACCTTCTCTTTTCTGCCCCAAAAAGGGAGAATGACCCCATTGGTGTATCTTGTGGAGTAAGATGTGGCTCTCGTGTGCATTGGAGATTTGTGAACAGGAGCAAAGATCAGTCAGAGAAGGCTTTCCTGCAAATGCGTTGATAAAAATATCTGTTTTCATGACCCACAACCAAGAGGTTTCCATCTGGAGCCCTGCTTTCCTCTGGTCAGTGGGAGGGTTTAACATTTTGTTTCTAAAACTAAGTCATTCTGCAAAACCGGCTGACGGGGGAAATACGAAGAGTGAAATAGCAAACTGAGCTCTGCAGCCCCGTGGCAGCAAGCAGCGACTTCTCCATCCAACTGGGCTTACCTTGGCTGGAGCTTGGTGCACTGACTCCATCGGGGTAGACTGCGTACACCGACACACTGATGCGCCCTCCTGCTGCTGTTCCTTCTGGAAAGGAGTGAGATTTGCCTTTAAAATGTATTTGTAAGCCACCATGAAAGCTCTAGGCTTGCTCGAGGGCTTGTTACTGAATGGTGACAGTAGGTGGAGGTGTGAGGAGGGTCCCCAGCTCTGAGCCCACTGCCCACCTTCCCTCCCCTGGGGAAAGACATTGTGTGGGTTGTTCCCAAAAACACACCTGGAAGAGAAAATCTTGGTCCGGTAATGGCTAGGAAGTACCCAAAACCCCCAGTAAACGCCAGAATTAATGTGGGGAAGCAGGAGCGGAGTGGGACGGGTCCTGAGATGTTCCTGCCGCTGGGCTCAGGCTGTCGGTGAGGACCTCCAGGCTTGTGTCTCTGGGCACGGTGGGGAGGAGATGTGCTAAAGCAACAGCCATGGGGCATCAAGTGTTGTGCCTTCTCTCTCTGCGTCCTTTAAAGACGCGCGTGTACCTCCTGCACTTGGGCAGGCCTCCACGGCTCCCTCCGTGGCTTCCCCGTCTGCCAGCTCACTTGTCACCTCGTTCTCTTTCCCTGTGACCTTCAGCTGGGTGACCAAATCCCACCGACTGCCCTCGTATCTCCTATTGTTTCACTCTTCCTTCTCCCTAAGGGCTCTTCATGATCCCACTCTCCAAAACCAAGTGGGGCAGGGGCTCAATTTTAAACAAAACTCTGCCTTTATAACATATTTTAGCTTTATAATATCCTGATGAACCGCACCAGATAGCAAAAGGACTCCTGGAACATCTTACCTTGGAGGTACGTGTGTGTTTCCTGGTATGGGACTTTCTTCCAAAAGTACTGCTCCTCCTGGCTATACTGGGTGGTGGAAACCCATTCCACTACGAACCAGAGCGGGGACCTTCTGCTGTGGCTGGGGGGCTGCCAGGCCACCCAGACCCCACTCTGGTTCTCGGACTTCACCTCCACGGACACCGGCGCCGGGAACTCTGTGGAGAGAGATGGCAAAGGGACTGTCACCCCAACCTCATCTTCAAAGAGCAGGAGGCTTGGAAGGGTCAGCGAAGCCCAGGCGAAATGAGGCTTTCCTGAAAGCATTTAAGGACTGAAGAGGGGGAAAAAAAATAAAATATCTAGAATGTGGTGGGTTTATAGATATATAAAATATACTTATATTTTGGGGTTGGGGTTGGTCAGCCTGGAGAAGAGAAGGCGAAAAAAGGGGAGACCTCAGAGCCCCTTCCAGTGCCTAAAGGGGCTCCAGGAGAGCTGGGGAGGGACTTTTTACAAGGGCATGGAGTGATGGGACGAGGGGGAATGGCTTCAAACTGGAAGAGGGGAGATTTAGATGAGATATAAGGAAGAAATTGTTGGCTGTGCGGGTGGTGAGCCCCTGGGGCAGGTTGCCCCGAGAAGCTGTGGCTGCCCCATCCCTGGAGGTGTTCAAGGCCAGGTTGGACGGGGCTTGGAGCAACCTGGGCTGGTGGGAGGTGGCCCTGCCCAGGGCAGGGGGTGGTCTTCAAGGTCCCTTCCAACCCAAACCATTCTATGATTCATTCAATGACTTTCATATAGATGTAAATCTTTAAAAAGTGTTTATATATATCTCTGTGCTATCACACACATATCACATAAGCACATCTTCAGCTTCGTCATGTCTCATCTGAAGTGCTTTACCTGTCATTTCTTACAAGAAAGGCGCGTGATTCTGATAAGTACGAGAGATTAGAGAATTTTTTCCACCTTGCTTCTCTTTAGTTTCTTTTTAGTCATATATTTGTCCTCAATTTGAATGGGACTTTCCCCTCCCTTTGCTCATTAAAAGAGACATTTACTCAAAAATAGGAAAGTGTGGTTGTGGGGAAAACCACAACCTGTGGCGCGAGGAACCGAAGGTGGCCCAGAAAGGAATTATTTTTTTTTCCTTCCCTTTCTGTTTGCGAGGACCCAGCTCACCTCGGGGATCATCTCACTGGCAGAAGCAGCAGGAGCTATTTTGGGGAGCGCGGAGCAGAGGAGTACCCCTGTGCCGAGCCAACACAGGCAGGACAAACTTATTTTTAAACTTCTCACTGCAGCCTTCAACGTTCAAGGGCTGAGATACGCAGCTGCAGAGCCTCTCCATCTCAGGGGGATGCTGACCTTGTCTGGAGGGACGTTGTGTTCCCCGGCGGTGCGGGCAGAGCTCTGTTGGGGCTTTTCCTTCGCTTTAGCACAAGCTAGAATTTTTTTTTTCCCCCCTGCAATCTTGATAAAATCTGGGTTGCAGTTGGTGTGTGTGAGATCCTACCTTCCCGGCTGCTGGCGCCTTGGCTGAGGGTGATGCTGGTGGGGCTGGAAGCCCCCTTGGAGTTGTGAGCGGTGACGTGGAGGACGTGGGCTCCCGGGGGTACCAGGATGCTGCAGACGGTGCTGGAGGTGTTGCAGAGGACCAGCGCTCCCCCGGGGCTCTCCGCAACCACGGCATAGCCCAAGATCTTCCCGCGGGCATCCTGGGGCGACAGGGGCTGTGGATGGATGGAAGGACAGACAACCGGCCTCATGGGGACAGGTGTTGGGTCCAGCACTGAGCAACCTCAGTGCCAGGACAGATGTCCACTCAGCTGGGGTGGATTTTGCAAGGATGGAGAGATTTTGCCCCAAGGACACGTTGGGGGCTCTCAACTTCCCCCCATGTCTTTGGCCAAAGGGCTCTTTAGGAAGAGCATCTCCTTCCACTGCCTCTTGGCAGGTGCTGTTCTCGGGGAGGAGCAGAGCACATGAAAACTTCACAGGAGCTGCCAAAAAAAGACCTTACCTTGATCAAGACCGTCACCTCGTGGCTGCCGTTGGGGAACGCCGGGCCCAGGCGCCGCCAGACGTCGGGCGGCATGGCGGGGGCTGCGGGAGGGAGCGTGGGAGGTGGCGTGAGCTCCCAACGGGGATCCAACCGGGGCTCCCACCCACGCGTGGGACTTCCACCCACATGGGGCTCCCACCCAGGCTTTGCAGAGCACCGGCTGGTACCCAGGCGGCTGCGCCGAAGCTGCTTACACGGCTCTGCCGCCGCGGGGAGGAAACGGCCCAGACTGCAAACAGCAGCGAGAACCGCTTTTTAGGACAAACATGCCCCCAGCTTCCTCATTGCAACCAGGATGTAAGTGATGGCATTGCTCCTTGGGTGTTATCCCACTGCTGGTGGAGATAACTTGAGCCGGCTGTGCCTCAGCTCATCCCGGTGTTAGTAACTGGGATGCAGAGTGGGGAAGCTGACCCAAGATGGTGGGTATCTGTGGCTGGTGGGACACCTTGGCTGATGTGTTTTTTCCACCAGGAGGTGCTACCAAAGACGGATAAGCACACCCCATCCCTCTTCCCGTATGGAAAACATTCTGCCCGCAAAGCCCCCCTGGGGTCTCTCCATACTGCAGCAGCCGGGGGAGTCTGCCAAAACCACTGTGACCCGCAACCTGCCACGGGGGCCAGGGGGGCACGAGGCAAGCTGCCAGCTGGTGACAGTGCTCAGCCCTCGGTGCCTCCAGGCGCCATGGCATCACGCCCGATGTCTGCCCACAGGGGTCTCCAGCAGCGTGGGGACATTCAGACTCCCGTGCCGTGTGCGTGCCACGCGCACACATGCTGCTGCCGAACTTCAGGTGCCGGAGCTGGCACCGGGTCGCCGGAGAGCATCTCGTGGAGCTGATTTGGGAAAAACGTGGCGAGAGTGGGGCTTGAGGCTGA
The DNA here is from genome assembly GCF_000708025.1 of Charadrius vociferus. Lineage (NCBI taxonomy): Eukaryota > Metazoa > Chordata > Aves > Charadriiformes > Charadriidae > Charadrius > Charadrius vociferus. The sequence goes on from NW_009648149.1 coordinate 2,004,816, forward strand.
GCCTACCTGCCTCGGGGGTGGTGTAGAGAAAGGGGGTGCTCCAGGCGCTCCAGGGGCTGTCGGCCGGGCGGAGCCCGCA
>NW_009648149.1:2005867-2006721 GCF_000708025.1 Charadrius vociferus
CCGCCTCTTCCGGTGGATGGTGGTGGTGGGAGGCGACGTCTCCATCGTCTCGGCGCCAGCGACGAAGGGCAGAGCGGGTACCACTGCGGGAAGAGCCGGCAAAGCGTGGGCCGGGGGGGCTGGCACGCCACAGGGGGGGGCTGCACGTCCCTAAAGTGACACCTCCTGGCAGTGCACGGCCAGAGGGATGGACGGACAGACCTACCGATCTCCTGCAGGTGGAGGTGCCGGGGGGCCGAGCGGGCAGTGCCCAGCGTGTTGTTGGCCTGCACCCACGCCGAGTAGCGGTTCCTGCCACGCAGCGCGCTCAGCAGCACCGGCGAACCCGCGGGGAAGACCTCCTCCTCCTCCTCTTCCTCAGCATCCGCCGCCATCCCCGTGCTGGGAAGCAGAAGGCAACCCCGGGTCAGAGCCCATCCCGGCATCACGCGCCCGCTGGAAAGGCAACCCCAGCTCTCGAGGGGTCACGGCTCGCGACGGGGGCCGTGATCTCCGAAACCAGAGTTTGTCACTCTTACAGCGAACTAGAAAGTAATCGCCTTCGGTTCTTGACATTTCTGCCGGGCGTTTGCATTTTCGCTGCAGGGAGGGAACTTTCTCAGTTCTTTTTGACTGCGCAGTTCAAAGTCTTGAACCCCAACAGGTTTAGGCGGGTGGTTAATCACTTCTCTTCACAAAGCCGACGTACGGCAGGATTTAATGCCTTTAACTTTAATAATTGAGTCAGATTGGCTTTGAAAGCCTGCCAGCCTTGTGTCACGGGGGGCTTCGGCGGCAGACATGGGCAGAAAGCATCCCGGGCCGGGTCGGAAGGGCTGTGGCACGCCGTGCAGCCGCCGGCACGCCTGCCCCCC
>NW_009648149.1:2006763-2007458 GCF_000708025.1 Charadrius vociferus
GCGGGGGTAGTGGACCGCCGCGGGCTGCAGCCTCTGCGCACCCTTTAGCTTAGAGGGAATCAACGCATCTGCAAAAAATGCACGGCCGTAACGCGGCGCGGCGCGATGCCGGGCCGCTAAGAGCGCCGAGCGCATCAAGGTCCATCCTGCAGAATTAAAACTCTCGCTTTAACGTGTGGTGTGCGAGCAGTAGACAGGGAAGGCGCGAGCTTTAGGAAGTGTAACTAGGGCATGGCGCCCGCTGCCAGAAGCAGAGCAGCCCTGGTGTCACCCCGTTTTGTGGCCGCCGTGCCCCGACCACACGCCATGTGCCTGTTACCGCGCTCCCCCCTGGCCCCATCCGGCTCGGTACATCGCCCCCCCCATCCCACGGGGTCTTACCTGCGCAAGTGGAGGGTGTAGCGGGGGCTCAGGGGGGTCGGCCGTCCCACGTGCACGCCAGGCGCTCCGAGCGCTCCTGGATGGTGCAGGTCAGGTTGCTGGGGGGGTCCGGAGGGTCTGCGCGGTCAAGGTCAGGCAGAGCATGCAGACAGACACATAGAATCACAAAATGGTTTGGGTTGGAAGGGACCTTGAACATCATCCAGTTCTACCCCCTTTGCCCTGGGCAGGTCCACCTCCCACCAGCCCAGGTTGCTCCAAGCCCCGTCCAACCTGGCCTTGAACACCTCCAGGGATGGGGCAGCCACAGCTTC
>NW_009648149.1:2008818-2011057 GCF_000708025.1 Charadrius vociferus
GTGGTCCGGGAGGGTGACGCTGTGGTGGTCGAGCTGAGCCGCGCGGCCACTTACCTCTGCAGAGGCAGCAGAGCAGGATGTGGAGCACCAAAGCCTCGCCGGACCCCACCATGGCCTGGGCTGCGGCCGCTGCCCGCGTGTGGCATAGTCTGGAGGGGGAGAAAAGGTGGGAGGTGTTCCCCCGACCGCATCGCTGCCCAACGCGACCGGGTCTGCCCTCGCCCCGGGATGCTCAGGGACCGCCCCGGGGGCGGCGATGGGGATGCACGGGGAGGTTTTCGTTGGGGATTTGGGGTCAGGGCGGGTCGTGTCGGCGGTGGGAGCGGGGGGAGAGGGGGACAGGCACACAGGGCTCAGCATTTCGGGTCACGGGCAGCCCAGTGTCCAGCCCTAGCGAGAAGCCCCATGGCCGCTTTCCCCGAGCTACCACCTCGGGTGACATTTCTCTTCATTTTCCCGCCTGCGAAATGTCTCCAAATCCTTTCCTTTTACGGGTGTGTACGTTCGTGCGGTTTTTGGTACCCCACAGGTGGGACGGCCTCACCCCCAACCCTCCTGGAAACCAGTTCCCAACACGTGTGGGAGGACCGGGAGGCGATGGGAGCCGTCAGCGTGGGTTTACGAAAGGGAAATCATCCCTGAGCGCCCCGAGAGATGCCCTCGGTCTATACGGTGGGTGAGGGGCGTGCGGGGGATGCTGCCTCTCTCCATCCTGCCCTCTGCGCAGCCCTGGGGAGACCCGGATGGGGTGGTGGGTCCAGGGATCCCATCTCCCCAGGACAGGAGAGACGGGGACAGAGCGGAGTGAGTCCAGCAAAAGGCCGCAGAGATGCCGGAGGGTCTGGAGCACCTGAGATGGGAGGAAGGGCTGGGAGAGGGGTTCAGCCTGGAGAGGAGGGGGCTCAGGGGGGTCTTGTCCCCGGGTAGAGATGTCTGATGGGGGAGTAGAGACGAGGGAACCCCGGGGACAGGACAAGAGGCAATGGGCTCACGTTGAAAATCAGGAAATTCTAGTTAAACAGAAGAAAAAGCACTCTAAGGGTGACTCAGCCCGGGGCCGGCTCCCCTGAGGGGTTGCCCTGGAGTCTCCAACCCTGGAGATACTCAGACCCAACCGGCCAGAGTTTTGTGGGACAGAAACTTCCCCTGGTTCCCTGACGCCTTTCCCACCCCAGTGCTGCGGCGGGTCCTGCCCGAGTTGAGCGATGACCCTTCTCGGCCCCGAATCAGCCCCAAAATCCCAGACAAGGGCATCCCCTCTCTCTCCGAGGAGCCGCGCTCCCGTCTGCATCCCACGATCTTGCCTGAATTTTGCCCTGCTCACCTCTCCTTCCTCCCCGGCCTCTCTGGTCTCACACCGCCGCTCCCCAGGCCAACCCCGCCGTCGGTCGGTGGGCGCCGAGCAGACCCCTACCGTGGCCCGACACCCCCCGAAAATTTGCGTGCACGGCGCCGAAAACCGAGCGAAGCCCCGCACCGCCGCGGTTTTCTTTTTAAGCCGGCAAGAATTAAAATAACCCGCTACAAAACCTGACGTTAGAAAGGGCGAGTTTTCCTAGAGGGACGCACCGAACCAAAGTCGGCTGGAAAAGCTTCAAAATGACGTTGTTCAGCCCAAACCAGGCTGCTGCCTACAGGTAATGCTTTTATATTTCTCCTGCGGCGTGAGCCGACCTCGTTTGTCTTAAGGGCCGTTCAAGCGTTCATAATGAGTCAAATTTCAAGCGCCTTTCTGTTACCTGACCCACCGAGAGGAGAACTTGACGGCCTCCTGATTGCCCGCCAACCTTCCGCAAGTTAGAACGAATAGAAAAGAAAAAAGAAAAAAAAAAAAAAAACAACTAAGAGAGAAAACCTCATGGTCTATGAAAAGAGCTGAAAATACAACAAATCTGCCACGGCTGCCGGCACTAAAACATGATTTCAGGCTCTGCCTCCTCCGGGGATGACTCCTGGTCGCATTTTTATTCCGATTTACAGCCGTTTGCAAACTCCAAAGCCGGGAGGAACCAGACTGTTCCCCTTCTCGAGAGATACGGGTCTTTGATCCCATCTCTGTTTAAAATTCTCCTCGTCCGTTAGCGCTAAAGGGATGCGAAGCGCGTGAAGAAGAAGGAAAAAAAGCCGTCCCGCTCGTGCGAGCCCCGAACCCTGCGAAATCTTTACCGGCGACGCCTGTCAGAAGCGGCTAACGCGTACAAGCACCAGCCGAAAAAACACCCGCTGGGATTATTATTAT
>NW_009648149.1:2013054-2014548 GCF_000708025.1 Charadrius vociferus
GCCTCAGGGGTGTCCTCAGAGTTGGCGCTTCTCCGTGTCCTGGCACCGGGGCCACCCCAGGGGATGTGGCCGCCCCTGGCCAGGGCTCTCCCACCCATGGGGGATGTGGGTGGTCCCAGGGAGTTTCTACCAGGGCTGATACCCCTCAGCCCCATCGTGCAGCCCCTGTGCCATGGCACAGCAGCACGGGGTGGTTGGGACAGACAGATGGCACCAGGGTGCAGCCCTCCCCAGGAGCCACATGGCATGGCACGGCATGGCTCAGCAGGGTACAGCATGGCTCAGCACGGCATGGGGCATGGTCTGGCCATGCCTGGCACAGAACAACCAGGCATGGTGTGGCGTGGCGCAGCGTGGCTCAGCACAGCACCGCATGGCACAGCATGGCATGGCACGGCATGGCACGGCATGGCACGGCACGGCATGGCACGGCATGGCATGGCATGACATGGCACAAGCATAGCATGGCACAGCATGGCACGGCACGGCATGGCACAGCATGGCATGGCATGGCATGGCACGGCATGGCACGGCATGGCATGACATGACATGGCACGGCATAGCATGGCATGACATGGCACAAGCATAGCATGGCACAGCATGGCACAGCATGGCACAGCATGGCATGATATGACATGGCACAGCATGGCATGGCACGGCATGGCATGGCATGACATGGCACAGCATAGCATGGCATGACATGGCACAAGCATAGCATGGCACGGCATGGCACACGCATAGCATGGCACGGCATGGCACGGCCTGGCATGATATGACATGGCACACCATGGCACGTGGCATGACATGGCACAGCATAGCATGGCACAGCATGGCACGGCATGGGGTCACACGGCATGGCACGACATGGCATGGCACAGCACAGCATAGCATGGCACGGCATGGCATGACATGTCATGGCATAGCACAGCATGGCACGGCACAGCACAGCATGGCATGGCATGGTGTGGCACAGCACAGAATGGCATGGCATCGCACAGCATGGCACAGCATGGCACAGTACAGCGTGGCGTTGCATGGCATGGCATGGCATGGCATGGCACAGCACAGCACAGCATAGCATGGCACACCATGGCATGACATGGCACGGCACATCATGGCATGACATGGCACAGCGCAGCATGGCACGGCATGGCACAGCCTGGCATGGCACGGCACAGCATAGTATGGCACGGCATGGCATGACATGGCACGGCACACCACAGCATGGCATGGCATAGCGTGGCACAGCACAGCACGGCACGGCACTGGACAGCGTGGCGTTGCATGGCATGGCACGGCATGGTGTGGCACAGCACGGCACAGTACGGCACAGCACGGCACAGTACAGCGTGGCGTTGCATGGCCTGGCATGACATGGCATGGCACGGCACGACATGGCACAGCATGGCACGACACGGCACGGCAGCCTTCTCCCAGCACCCCCAGGTGTTTCCCTTGGGAGCCGGGGCGCTCCGCAGCCCTTTTTCCAGCCAA
>NW_009648149.1:2020021-2020665 GCF_000708025.1 Charadrius vociferus
CCCCCACCCCGGTGTAGGAGGGATGTGGGTCTGGCCCTCACCCACCGTGCGTGATGATCTGGGGTCCCCCCCCGCCCCCGGCAAAGTCTGCCCTAAGCGATATTTTTGGGTGTGGGAGTAATGCCGTTTCCCGAAGGCAAACGGAGCCGCTGGCTCTGCTCTCCGGAGCCGTTATCCCGCTCGGGGTGTTGCTCTGTGGGTGGCCACCAAGCTCGTGGGGGTGGAAGCCCTTTCATTCCGCTCCCCCTCTCCCTCTTGCAGTCTGCCGATGTTCACCGTCCTCCGGAGGTTCTCCATCCTCTTCACCATGTTTGCCGAAGGATTCTTGCTCAAGTGAGTCAGTCTTCTCCGGGGTGACAGATACCCCCAAGAGGGACGAAAAGGTGGCGGAATGGCGTGTGGCGTGTCAGTCAGTTTGTGTGTGTCGGAGATCCCCCCCGGCTGTGGTGCGCAATGCGGGGGGGGCTCAGCTTTGGATCCCCACGTAGTCAAGGGAGGGGGCTTTGGATCCCCTGTGGTCCCCTGTGGATCCCCGCTGCGGTCCAGGGTGGGGGGCTTTGGATCTCCTGTGCTCCGGGGGTGCTTTGGATCCCCCTGCGGTCTGGAGGGGGGGGGGGGGGGGGGCTGGGTGGCTGCGGCGGATG
>NW_009648149.1:2021684-2022813 GCF_000708025.1 Charadrius vociferus
GTGTTCCCCCCCTGCATCCCCCTGTGGTCAAGGGAGGGGGGCTTTGGATCCCCTGTGGTCCGGGGGGGGCTTTGGATCCCCTGTGGTTCCCCCTGGGTCCCCTCTGTGGTCTGGGGGGGCTTTGGATCCCCTCTGTGGTCCAGGGGGGGCTCTTTGGATCCCCTCTGCAGTCCAGGGGGGGCTCTGTGGATCCCCTGCGGTCCCCTCTGCGGTCCAGGGGGGGCTGTTTGGATCCCCCTGTGGTCCGAGGGTGGGGGGGTGCTTTGGCACTCAGCTGGGTTTTAGGAAGGTGCGGGAGAGAGCAGCATCACGTCACTCGTTGTGGTGTCTCACCGTGATCCACAGAGCCTTTTCCCTCGGGGGGGGGCCGGGGTTTTCCTGGAGCATCCAGATGACGGTGTTCGCCATGATCATCGGCGCCTTCGTGGCCGCCAGGTGAGCTTCCCCGGTGGCCCTCCGGTCTCTGCGGTGTCCCGGCGGAGGGGAATCCCCTACCCCCGCTACGGCCCGAGAGGAGGGGAAGCGCTGACTTCTTCTCCTCAGAGGCGCTCTCGAATAGGAAAGAATCTTTTACCCACCCAAATCCCGCTCCTTCTTCCAGTGATTAATTTTTTTCTGACAACTTTCCTGGCGAAACGGGTGGCGGAAGGAATCTCGCCAGGGTTGCACTCTGCGCAACTTAAAGCGTTTAATTTATGGGGTTGTGTTGTTGTGTGGTTTTTTGTTTTTTGTTTTTTTTTTTTCCTTTCCCAGTGCTGACTTGGCATTCGATCTGGAAGGATATATTTTTATCCTTATTAACGATGCCTTAACAGCTGCAAACGGTGCCTACGTGAAACAGAAGCTGGATTCGAAGGTAGGCTCAACGTGGGGCTCCTTCTTGTAATCCCAAGCACAGCTCCAGGCTGGGGGGGGAAATGGCTGGAGAGCGGCCCTGAGGAGAAGGCCCTGGGGGTGCTGGTGGGTGAGAAGCTCAACATGAGCTCAACATGGGTCCCACCAGCAGAAGGACACGGAGCTGTTGGAGCGGGGCCAGAGGAGGCCCCGGAGATGCTGGGAGGGCTGGAGCCCCTCTGCTGGGAGGACAGGCTGGGAGAGTTGGGGGGGTTCAGCCTGGAGAAGAGAAGGC
>NW_009648149.1:2022855-2029007 GCF_000708025.1 Charadrius vociferus
GGATGAGGGGGAATGGCTATAAACTGGAAGAGGGCAGGTTTAGATTAAACATTAGGAAGAAGTTTTTCACTGTGAGGGTGGTGAGGCTCTGGCACAGGTTGCCCAGAGAGGTTGTTGAGGCCCCATCCCTGGAGGTGTTCAATACTTATTTAAAAGTATATCATTTTAAATACTTATTTAAAAGTATATCATTTTAAATACTTATTTAAAAGTATATCATTTTAAATACTTATTTAAAAGTATATCATTTTAAATACTTATTTAAAAGTATATCATTTTAAATACTTATTTAAAAGTATATCATTTTAAATACTTATTTAAAAGTATATCATTTTAAATACTTATTTAAAAGTATATCATTTTAAATACTTATTTAAAAGTATATCATTTTAAATACTTATTTAAAAGTATATCATTTTAAATACTTATTTAAAAGTATATCATTTTAAATACTTATTTAAAAGTATATCATTTTAAATACTTATTTAAAAGTATATCATTTTAAATACTTATTTAAAAGTATATCATTTTAAATACTTATTTAAAAGTATATCATTTTAAATACTTATTTAAAAGTATATCATTTTAAATACTTATTTAAAAGTATATCATTTTAAATACTTATTTAAAAGTATATCATTTTAAATACTTATTTAAAAGTATATCATTTTAAATACTTATTTAAAAGTATATCATTTTAAATACTTATTTAAAAGTATATCATTTTAAATACTTATTTAAAAGTATATCATTTTAAATACTTATTTAAAAGTATATCATTTTAAATACTTATTTAAAAGTATATCATTTTAAATACTTATTTAAAAGTATATCATTTTAAATACTTATTTAAAAGTATATCATTTTAAATACTTATTTAAAAGTATATCATTTTAAATACTTATTTAAAAGTATATCATTTTAAATACTTATTTAAAAGTATATCATTTTAAATACTTATTTAAAAGTATATCATTTTAAATACTTATTTAAAAGTATATCATTTTAAATACTTATTTAAAAGTATATCATTTTAAATACTTATTTAAAAGTATATCATTTTAAATACTTATTTAAAAGTATATCATTTTAAATACTTATTTAAAAGTATATCATTTTAAATACTTATTTAAAAGTATATCATTTTAAATACTTATTTAAAAGTATATCATTTTAAATACTTATTTAAAAGTATATCATTTAAAATACTTAAGATACAGAATTTCAATATTTATTTTAAAACGTAATTTTAATATTTATTAAAAGTATATCATTTTGATATTTAAAATAGAATTTTAATATTTAAAATATAGAATTTTAATATTTACTTTAAAATACAGAATTTTAAGATTTATTTAAAAATATAGACACTTAAGATTTATTTAAAAATATAGACACTTTTTAAAGATTTATTTAAAAAAATATATAAAATTTTCTAAATATATACATTTTCATTAAAAAAAAAACAAAACAAAAAAACCAAAACCCCAAGCAAACAGTCCAACTCTTCTGTCTCGGTGAATCCCACGTGGATTCAGCTCCCGAGACGCCGTCCTCGCTCGCGACCTGAATAAGGATTTCTGTTCCCGGTTGGGACCGGGCTGAAGCAGGCGGCTGTTTCTGTCCCCAGGAGCTGGGAAAATACGGTCTGCTGTATTACAACGCGCTGTTCATGATCCTGCCCACCTTGACCATTGCCTACTTCACCGGCGACGCGCAGAAGGTAGGATTCCTGCCCCAAAAAAGGCAAATCCGTAGGGGCACGATACCCTAAGGGCAAAGTGGGATGCATCAAAGAGCCTTTTACTGGTTGTCATAATGCGCTTTTCTGATGTGAAATGGGTAAACGCTCCAAATGGGAAACTCTAAAAAGCAGTTCGTTATCGCCAGTTTGCAAATGGGAAGGAGGGCGGCGGGTGAGGGAAGAGGCTGGGGCGAAGGACGGGGTTTCGGGGCGGAGAGGGGAAGGCACGGGAGCAGAAAGTAACTGTAAAAGTCGTAACGTTGGGCTTGAAATCCGCAGAGTTGCTCCATTCAAGCATTTATTTTTTTTATTTTTTTTTTTTTTAATGCTTGAGGAATGGGGAAGTGCGAGAGCAATAAGTGAAACCAAACATTAGTTAAAACGAAGAAGTTGAGTATTTTTTTTTTAAATTATTTTTATGAATAAATGGGCTTCTTCAAACTTCTTTCTGTCCTTCTCTCTGGCTGGGGTGGGAGTTATGTTGAATTATTTTTTTATTATTAATTTTTTTTCTTTTCTTTTTTCTTTCTTTCTTTTCTTTTTTCTTTCTTTTCTTTTTTCTTTCTTTTCTTTTTTCTTTCTTTTCTTTTTTCTTTCTTTTCTTTTTTCTTTCTTTTCTTTTTTCTTTCTTTTCTTTTTTCTTTCTTTTCTTTTTTCTTTCTTTTCTTTTTTCTTTCTTTTCTTTTTTCTTTCTTTTCTTTTTTCTTTCTTTTCTTTTTTCTTTCTTTTCTTTTTTCTTTCTTTTCTTTTTTCTTTCTTTTCTTTTTTCTTTCTTTTCTTTTTTCTTTCTTTTCTTTTTTCTTTCTTTTCTTTTTTCTTTCTTTTCTTTTTTCTTTCTTTTCTTTTTTCTTTCTTTTCTTTTTTCTTTCTTTTCTTTTTTCTTTCTTTTCTTTTTTCTTTCTTTTCTTTTTTCTTTCTTTTCTTTTTTCTTTCTTTTCTTTTTTCTTTCTTTTCTTTTCTTTTTTCTTTCTTTTCTTTTCTTTTTTCTTTCTTTTCTTTTCTTTTTTCTTTCTTTTCTTTTCTTTTTTCTTTCTTTTCTTTTCTTTTTTCTTTCTTTTCTTTTTTCTTTCTTTTCTTTTTTCTTTCTTTTCTTTTTTCTTTCTTTTCTTTTCTTTTTTCTTTCTTTTCTTTTCTTTTTTCTTTCTTTTCTTTTCTTTTTTCTTTCTTTTCTTTTCTTTTTTCTTTCTTTTCTTTTCTTTTTTCTTTCTTTTCTTTTTTCTTTCTTTTCTTTTTTCTTTCTTTTCTTTTTTCTTTCTTTTCTTTTCTTTTTTCTTTCTTTTCTTTTCTTTTTTCTTTCTTTTCTTTTCTTTTTTCTTTCTTTTCTTTTCTTTTTTCTTTCTTTTCTTTTCTTTTTTCTTTCTTTTCTTTTTTCTTTCTTTTCTTTTTTCTTTCTTTTCTTTTTTCTTTCTTTTCTTTTCTTTTTTCTTTCTTTTCTTTTCTTTTTTCTTTCTTTTCTTTTCTTTTTTCTTTCTTTTCTTTTCTTTTTTCTTTCTTTTCTTTTCTTTTTTCTTTCTTTTCTTTTTTCTTTCTTTTCTTTTTTCTTTCTTTTCTTTTTTCTTTCTTTTCTTTTCTTTTTTCTTTCTTTTCTTTTCTTTTTTCTTTCTTTTCTTTTCTTTTTTCTTTCTTTTCTTTTCTTTTTTCTTTCTTTTCTTTTCTTTTTTCTTTCTTTTCTTTTTTCTTTCTTTTCTTTTTTCTTTCTTTTCTTTTTTCTTTCTTTTCTTTTCTTTTTTCTTTCTTTTCTTTTCTTTTTTCTTTCTTTTCTTTTCTTTTTTCTTTCTTTTCTTTTCTTTTTTCTTTCTTTTCTTTTCTTTTTTCTTTCTTTTCTTTTTTCTTTCTTTTCTTTTTTCTTTCTTTTCTTTTTTCTTTCTTTTCTTTTCTTTTTTCTTTCTTTTCTTTTCTTTTTTCTTTCTTTTCTTTTCTTTTTTCTTTCTTTTCTTTTCTTTTTTCTTTCTTTTCTTTTCTTTTTTCTTTCTTTTCTTTTTTCTTTCTTTTCTTTTTTCTTTCTTTTCTTTTTTCTTTCGGGGCTGCCGCCAGGAAACTCCACGGTTTGTTTTATTTGGATGAAAAATTGTGAAGGGCGCGCGGCTGAACGTGTCCCGCACGGGGCGGAGGGGGGGACGACACTGCACCTCCCACTGTGCTCCTGCCTGTGTTCAGTCTCGTAGCTCGTTAACGAACATGGAAGGTAACGACGCCTCGTCATGCCGCATGGCACAGGCTGCCCAGAGAGGTGGTGGGGTCTCCATCTCTGGAGCCATTCCAAACCCCCCTGGTCGTGTTCCTGTCCAACCTGCTGGAGGTGCCCCTGCTCTGGCAGGGGATGGACTAGATGCTCTCCAGAGGTCCCTTCTGTCCCCTGCTGTTCTGTGGCCACCTCGGGCTGGCGGTTTGTGTCCCTCTGGGAAAGCCCCATCCCAGCTGCCTGGCAGGATCCCTGTGTGTGTGGTGGCCCTTCTGCCCACTGTACCAGTTCCTGTGGGGTTGGGAGGGGAGGGGACCAGTCATCACCCTCTTGTGCCCTCACCACCTCTTTGAGGTTTGCAGGGACCTCTGGAGCTCATCTGGTCCAGAAGGTGGCCCAGAACCATGTGCAGATGCCACCAACCTCCCTGGGCGACCTGTGCCAGTGCTTGGTCACCCTCACAGTGAATCATGGTATGGTTTGGGTTGGAAGGGACCTTGAACATCATCCAGTTCCAACCCCCCTGCCCTGGGCAGGGCCACCTCCCACCAGCCCAGGTTGCCCAAGGCCACCTCCAGCCTGGCCTTGAACACCTCCAGGGATGGGGCAGCCACAGCTTCTCGGGGCAACCTGCCCCAGGGGCTCACCACCATCACAGCCAACAATTTCTTCCTGATACCTCATCTAAATCTCCACTCTTTCAGTATAAAACTGTTCCCCTTTGTCCTATGGCTCCACCACTGACCCAGAGTCCCTCCCCAGCTCTCCTGGAGCCCCTTTAGGCACTGGAAGGGGCTCTGAGGTCTCCCCTTTTTGGCCTTCTCTTCTCCAGGCTGAACCCCCCCAACTCTCCCAGCAGAGGGGCTCCAGCCCTCCCAGCATCTCCGGGGCCCTCCTGGGGGTCACTTGTAGGGCTGTTACTCCCCACGTTTTCCAGGATTGGTGCTGCGGGCTGGAGGCGATGCTGCCGTGGGTCCATCCGCAGCCCCGGGATGTCACGCTGGGCGGTGTTTTGGTTTGTTTTTTTTTTTTTCCTGCTGTGCCGTGAAAGCCCACGTCAGGGGTTTGTTTCTTGTCTTGCTGTGAATTGTTGTGTTCTTTCCTCCTCCTCTAAGGGTTGGGCCATGTTTCTTGCAGGCCATGGAGTACCAGGGCTGGGCGGACAGGCTTTTCGTCATGCAGTTTACGCTGTCGTGTGTAATGGGGTAAGGACGCGCGCGCTGTCGCGGCGGGTGCTGCCCACCTCCCGGGGTTGGGGAGGAATCCATAAAAAGGGTGGTTGAGTGCGGGGAAGGCATCTCTGTTTCCAGAAGTTTTGCATTTTGGTGGCCTGAGCCATTCTGGCTTTAAAAAAAAAAAAAATAATATATATATATAAATCTTCAGCCCTGATGGGGACATCATTTTGGAGAGCTATGGGGGATGGAAATCATTTCCTATCCCACTTCGGTGCAGGTGTAGCCAAAAAAGTGGTGGTACAAGTACGGCTCTAGGCAAAAGGAGGGGGAAAGATGCTGCGATGAATGGGGGCGCACAAAGCGTGTCCCGGAGCCCCACGTCCCACTCTTCTTCCTGCAGGTTTATTTTGATGTACTCCACGGTTCTTTGCACTCAGTATAACTCTGCTCTTACAACTACAATAGTTGGCTGCATTAAGGTAAGTGGTTCCTCTGCTGCCGGCGCTGCCGTCAGACGAGCGTCGCGGTGAGGGTTGCTCGGGGCACCTATGAAACAGCGGCTTTAGCCATCGGAGTGGGGGCTCTCAGCACTCGGGACGTGCCTGGTGCCGCGGCTCGCTCCAGTTCCCCATGGCCGGAGTCATCCCCTGCTGGCCGTGCGTGCCCGGGACGTGCGGTCGGTGCTGCTGCCTGCGGGAGTTGTTCCAGAAAAAGCCATAAACAGCCTCGTGGCGTCCGCAGCCTCTCTGCATCCCACGTCCTGCTGCCCCGGCACCGTGCATCCCCCCGGCTCTGCCCCCAGCAGCAGCGGTGTTGGCGCGGCAGCAGCACGGGAAGGGCTGCCTGGAGGGGAGTGTGGCTCCAGTGGGATTATTTTTATTTTTTTTTCCCTTTACTATTTTTTTGCTCCTGTCTGGAGTAGAGAGAACCTCATAGAATAGGAGTGGTTTAGGTTGGAAGGGACCTTGACGACCATCCAGTGCCACCCCCTGCCCTGGGCAGGGCCACCTCCCACCAGCCCAGGTTGCTCCAAGCCCCGTCCAACCTG
>NW_009648149.1:2029106-2030966 GCF_000708025.1 Charadrius vociferus
CCACCTCTCTGGGCAACCTGGGACAGGGTTTTACCACCCTCACAGGAGAGAATTTCCTCCTAATATCTAGTCTAAACCTCCCCTCTTTCAGTTTAAAACTGTTCCCCCTTATCCTATCACATCAGGCTCTGCTAAAAAGCCTGTCCCCGTCTTCCTTATAAGCCCCATTTAGGGACTGAAAGGCCACAATAAGGTCTCCCCTTTTTGGCCTTCTCTTCTCCAGGCTGAACCCCCCCAACTCTCCCAGCCTGTCCTCCCAGCAGAGGGGCTCCAGCCCTCCCAGCATCTCCGGGGCCTCCTCTGGCCCCGCTCCAACAGCTCCGTGTCCCTCGTACGCTGTGTGCCGTGCGTGGCAGTGACTGCCATCCGTGCCTTTAGCATCCCCGGGGCCAATGATGTGCAAAACACCCAGAAACAGCCGCGATCCTCTGGGTCACCTCCGCCCAACAATCCCGTTGCAAAAAACCCAGACGGGCTCTCCCAGGCGTTATTGTGGGTTTAGTGCCGGTCTTGAGGTGTGGGAGAGCACCGCAGCCCCCGGCGGCACTGTCCCCCCCGGCCTCAGGAACCAAAGTCTCCATCCAGGAGCATTTTTCGGCAGCTCTGAACCCCCCCACCGTCAGTCCAGCACTGCCACACGCTCTCTGCGTCCCGGGTTTCCGTCTTTAACGCATACGGCGATGTTGTCTCGGGCTATATAGACACTTACGCTCTTGTTCCTCGAATCTTGTCCCTTTGCAGAATATTTTAATAACCTATATTGGGATGTTTTTCGGAGGAGACTATATTTTTACATGGACGAATTTCATCGGTCTAAATATCAGGTAAGAACATGGGGGCGCCGGCAGCTCTTAGTTAACGCTTTGCGAGTGAAAATTTGCCGTGAAACCGAGACGGTTTGACTGGCTAAATGCTTCTTTCAAAAAAAAAAAAAAAAATTATGATCTCTATGGAATTGGTCCAGGTGGGTTTGGGAATGTCTCCTCATGCTGCAGCCACTCGCTCCCTGCATCCAGTTCAGGCTGTGGGGAGCTCCTGGGCTGACTGGGGTGGTTTTAAAGGCGGGAGAAGCGCGTTTTAGCAGCAAACCTCAGTTGTTCTCAGAGCTGTGTATCCCAATCATATAACGAAGGCAGCAAAAGAAGTAATTTTGGGGGGTTTATTTCACTGGTATTTTAGCACGGCGGGTTTGCGTTGCGCGGTGCCGGAGTGTGAGCGTGCCGGAATGTGCCGGAGTGTGCCCGGAGCGCGCCGCGGCTCCTGTGCCGGGGATGTCTCATTCTCCTGCCCGCCCCTGTTTTGCAGCATCGCTGGAAGCCTGGTGTATTCCTACATCACTTTCACGGAGGAGCAAATGAGCAAGCAGTCCGAAGCCGGCCTCAAGCTGGATAGTAAAGGAAAAAGCTCAGTGTGACCCGGGAAAGGGGTGTTGGGTTTTTTTTGGGGGGGGGAAGCAACCTATTTCTTTTCCCGTGGGAAGGAGTGCGGGGCGTCTGCTGTGGAGTAACGGCGATGCTCTTCATTTGCACAACGGAGATTGCTGCCTTTACAAATTACTGGGAAGATAACTGACCGCACGGTGAAGAATACGTCTAATTACGCCTGATCGGGAGGAATCAATGGGTTTCTAATCACGCTGAGGTTTGGCAGCGGAGACCGGCACAAGCGGCGCGGGCGTTGGAACGGCGGAGGACTGTGTCGGCCCCGAGGGCCGTACCCGGAGCGGCCCCGGCTGCGTCCCGTCCTGGTGCCGTGGTGGGGGCACTGGGGACCGGCTCTGCTCCGCGTCGGCCCCCCGGCCGCTCCGGCCGGGCACGTGCTGCTGCAGGAGCGGGGGGGGGGCACCGGGGGGACCGGTCC